>NC_051404.1:48027177-48027860 GCF_015228065.2 Penaeus monodon
AGAACACCCCCAACGCACAGGATGTGCGTTTGCCGAGATAATCCTACACAAAGAAGTATCCCCAAAACAAATTTTATTTTAATATAATAGAATAGACATTTGCGTAAAGTTTATTTATTGTAAGCGCACCCCCAAAAAGTTCATTTATTTATTTACAAACCCTTAAATCCCTTCTGCAAGGGAGATCAAAAACCTCTCAAAGTGATAGCTTTAAAAAAGCAACAAAAAGGGCCTTTTTTGACGAAAATAATTCCCCCCTAGACGCCAAATTTTTTATAGCCTCCCCCTTGCCTCCCGAGCGGTCTTCGCGGGCACAAAGCTTCGGGTATTCGGCCGTCACACGGGCAGAGGCCCGCCTTTTACCGGGGGGGACATGATCCTTTGAATTTGGCGCGCTTTGGCTCGCTTTTTTTCTTGCCATTCCCGTATGAGTTTCGGGCCCTCGGCGAGAACGGGGCCGGGGCGCGGGGCTCTGTGGAGGACGGGAAGGGGGGGGGGGGAGATCGTGAAAAGGGGCTTAAAGAAAAATTGATGTATTTTTAATTAATGTCTGTCGTGAATGCGGAGGGCTGTTAGGTAACGCCCCGGCAGGGTAAGCAAAGGTTCAGCCCTTAACTACAGAGGTGCGGGTTTTTTTTCCTTTTTTTTCGCCGAGCTTTTAGGGAGCGGGCCCCTTTTGACAC
>NC_051404.1:48027880-48028183 GCF_015228065.2 Penaeus monodon
CAAGGGCATGGACACCCGGCCCCCAAAAAAAAAGACACTTTTGTGGGAAAAAAACCCCCCGTTTGATTTAGGGAAGACATACACTTTGCTGAGCCTTTCTTCGGGGGGGGGTTTTGGGTTCGAAAAATATTTTGGTGCCGCCCGCCCTATATGTGGTTTTGCCGTTGTTTTAATGAACACAACATCATCTATCTACCCATCTCTTCCTTATAATTTTCTTCTACCGCTATATTATCAATCTACCTTTTTATCCACTATTCTCTAACTCTTTCTCTATTATAATCTATCTACTATTAAAATTCC
>NC_051404.1:48028439-48029295 GCF_015228065.2 Penaeus monodon
TAGCCACAGCACTTTTCCCCCCCTATCCTACCCCCCAAAGACAACTAAAAGTCACTCAGTCTTAAACCGTAATACACACGACGAAGTACTCATCTACTTTACCAACTATGTTTAGTCCAAAAAAACGCTTTTTTTTTTATTTTTTCATTACGAAAAATAAAAGAGCAAAAAAAAGGCCCGGAAACCCCAATACGCGAATACTTTAAAGGAAATTGATGTTTCTCGGATTACACTCTTTTAAATAGGGTGGGCTTTTTTTTCACCGGGAGGAAACAAGATTTTAAAGGTATGGCGAAAGTGACTTGCATTTCTGCGATAATGACATGGATTGACTTGTCTCCGAGCTCGTGGGCTAAAGGGCGCGATCTTTTTATTTGCCCCCAACCCGTTTCCCAGAATGATTTTGGGACGTTGCAGTCATCCTGGATTTGCGCCCGTAATTTTAGATGGTGCATCCCATATTAAAAAATACCTTTATAGAAATTGGGGTATTGTTTTTAAAACTGATATATATACTTATTCCTGTCAACTTTCGGAAGTATATTGTTCATATTCATAACGTATAGACTGAGTGAGTGAAATATAAGTGAATAATCGCTTCTCATACTCTCATTGAGGAAGGGACTTTAGCGCATAACATAAGGGAGCATAATTTTATATAATTACATACAAGATGGTCTTATAATAATTACTTTGTAGATATCCGTTCCAGCGATATCTTATGCCAGTAACTGTAAAGCAGAGAGGGAAATGTAGATAGAAATATCATTATGTTGAACATTTAAGACGTTAATTTTTAAATGATATTTCAACACCAGGAAATATATTATGTTCCATCCACCAGTATTGTACTTGT
>NC_051404.1:48031839-48033179 GCF_015228065.2 Penaeus monodon
ATTATTCATTTATTTATCCACTTACACAAATCACTGTTTTCAAAGACAGGTTGATAATGTAGTCCATAAAACCTTCCTCTTCTTGAAATGCAAGTTTACCCTAAACCCCTTGAAAATTCGGGCAGCCAGCTGTTTGAATTCCGTCAAAACGCAGTGGCTCCTTTGTACAGGGAAGCGATTCGTCCGCTGAAAGAGTATTGAAGAGCAAGGCACGTGGGAATGCGCTGATGCCACATAGAGGGGAGGCCCGTGGAGGCTGGCACAACGTTTGGGCGAGATCTGCGTATGTACGATCTGCTAGCCTTGAGAGATGGCAGATAGTAGGAGATATTGTTTGGTAACTGATGATAAGTCTCTATGACCGTCTGTGGGGACTTGTTTAGCACGGTGTCTCACTTTGTGTATCTTTATTCCGTATGGGAGGAACTATGCTAGACATTCGTTGCTAAAAAATGGAATAACGATGATGTAAATTCTTTCTTAATTACTTCCTCTTGTGGTACAATCACTTATAGTCTTTTAGTAGTGCTGACACTCGCTAAATTGAGCGGAGAACCTGTTGTCAATCGACATGCCATGCAATTACAGTAATTGGAGCAGCATGAAATGTAATGCATTTGCATGTGTGCATATTTCTGCCACATACCGAGCGGGACAAATGAATTCCTTCTCCGTGCCACTGGCTAGATGAACACTGGCGAAAGTTGCAGGGTCAAAGATCGCGAATTTTGCATCCGAGAGCGATGGGGATGCTTGTTGCTAACCCGGTCACATGAACGCTTTGCTTTCAACGACGGGAACTGATGAGAGTCTACATCGTCTGCATTGCTTGCTCATGCATTGTATGCATTGCTATCCAGCGCTTACTTGTAATTACTGTAGTTTTAATAGGCAATATAGATGTCAGTGCTTAAAACAGCGTGCAAGAAACGTATCGACCCTGTTAGTCGAAAAGGTTAGTTTTGCTCGAATTATCTTTATGGCTCAGTAAGGCATCCTCAAAGCATGATTTTGATTTTCAACTCTTCAGGTTTTGTTCCGAGGTGCTAAACCTGCGTTAACGTCCAAAAGAAGCCTCCTGGGATAATAATGTAAGCAGTAATGAGAGATAAATGCTTTGTATTTTTATACAGCTCTTAAAAGTACATTGACCTAATCAACAACTGTAAAGATGAAAGAGATATTTACGACTATGATCACGTAGATATATGAGACACGTTTTTTTTTATAGCTCAAACCCCGTGCTCTTTACATGCACCAACTCGCGGTCGGATTCTGATGCCCGTTGCAATATTTCCCTGCATGCTGTCCATCCGGTGAGCGGCTGCAATGGAGACCGA
>NC_051404.1:48033213-48033434 GCF_015228065.2 Penaeus monodon
AGTCATTTCCCTCTGGAATTTGACGATCATTTCTCAGCGCAACGGAAGAACAGTGGCGCACTAATGCAACATCCCCCCGAATAACGAACCGTTTTTCCGTTGTGTTAGCGTCCCGCCTCGCGATTGACGTCCTCCGTGATGCGAGGGTAATGGGAGGGGACGGCGTGGGCGCTTGGCTCACAGATTGGCGCCGCCGTTTAACGCGAATCGGTGTTTGGCGA
>NC_051404.1:48033635-48033913 GCF_015228065.2 Penaeus monodon
AAGGTATGGCCTCTGCAGAATACATTTTGCGAGATAGAACGGTGTCGCCGTGCGTTAATTCGCTACGGAATCAGATTTATTTTTTATTTTCTATTATCATTTTTTTACGTGTAAGAGGAAACGGACGCGGTGTTGGACACACCGATCTTAAGCCCAATTGCCGAGAGTGCATCGAAGACCCAACCAAACATGAATCAAGAAGAAAAAGAATGTATCCACGAGTCACACAACAGTAGGTTTCCTCTTTTATGAACCTACTTCAGACCTACACAGAAGTT
>NC_051404.1:48033936-48034080 GCF_015228065.2 Penaeus monodon
GTCTCCATATTAAACACAGAAAAGTTATTTCAGACGCCCCTCCGTCACTATCCCTTCGTCACAGAGAAACGGGGCGACGCGGCCGGAGAAACCTGCATCAGGAAACCCTCCGTATCTCACGGGCGCCGCCGTCTTATCTTAGCA
>NC_051404.1:48034130-48034691 GCF_015228065.2 Penaeus monodon
GGGGATCAGCTGTCAGAGAGGGACTTCTCGGCGCTCCAAAAAGGCGGACGCTTTTAGCCGAAGATGGAAAGATTTGCGATACAGGTCCGGGGGGAGGGGTGATGGGGGAGGGGGTTGGGGAATGGGAGAGGGGCCTTTGGTGATGGGGAGGGGCTTGGGGTAAAGAGGATGGGGCTTGGGGTATTGGGGGAAGGGGTTGGGGTAAAGAAAAGGGGGGGGGTTGGGGTAAAGAGGGAGGGGGTTGGGGTAATGGGGGCCGGGGATTGGGGTAAAGAGAGAGGGGCTTGGGTTAAAGAGGGAGGGGCTTGGGATTATGTGGGAGGGGCTTGGGGTAAAGAGGGAGGGGCTTGGGGTAAAGAGGGAGGGGCTTGGGGTAAAGAGGGAGGGGCTTGGGGTAATGGGGAAGGGGCGTGGGGGTAATGGGGTGGGGGGCGGGCTGCGTCGAGGCGCGTTTACGGAAACAAAAGCTGGCAGGTTCGCGGACGACTTATCTCGAATAAGAAACTTAGATAGGTTTAGCGTCAAAAAACTTTTGAAAAACTGAAGGGGCTGAATCTCTGC
>NC_051404.1:48035176-48035668 GCF_015228065.2 Penaeus monodon
ACCTTATGGCAAAAAAGTATAAAAAGGGCAAAGGAAGAACTTTCAATTTGATTCCAGCAAAACAAAACAGAATCCGAATCGGATTCTTTATACTCGATCCTTCTTTCCGCAGGCGATCCTTTTTTCTTTTATTCTTTAGATACAGCAAGTTGTTATGTCGTTCACTGGGAAACGTTGCTTATGGAAGTCCGCGCCGGAAAGCAACTTTTTGGGATCAGTAGACAGAGAGGGATATTTTAACTTCAACGCGGCGTAGGGAACAGACAGCCTGGACAGAAGGGATCGACTCTGTTGTTCGACCTGTAATAACACCCGATTTGGTGGCGACAGGAGGCCTCTGACGCCGCTGTAGTAATTCATCAGATTTTGCATTCACGTCCCTTCATTTTTCATAAGGCCATTTCTCTTGCAGCGAAACAAAACAGGGACACCAGCGCAGCCACGATAATCTTTCTCGCATATGAATGACGCGTCACTTGCTGGTGTGTCCGT
>NC_051404.1:48041307-48041609 GCF_015228065.2 Penaeus monodon
AAACTAACTTTCGTAAGCGGCGAATCCTCCCCAAAAATATATTTTCCAAAACTCCAGAGCACTAACACGTAAATAGCTCTTAACGACCCATTTCCTCTCGGATCGTTGGCGCAAATTCATCAAAGAGAAAATAAATATTCAGAGTTTTCCACAAGCACATCGTCACAAAGTCACGCCGTTTTTCGCTTTTATATCCAGTGTGTTTGCTTGCGTCTGTGTCTGTCAGTCTGTATGAAGCTTATGTACCCTGTGTCATGGGGTTGTATGTAAGTCGTGTTTTGCTTGCACTGAACCGGCTGCAA
>NC_051404.1:48041709-48042222 GCF_015228065.2 Penaeus monodon
TGGCAAAAAAGGTAAAAAAGGGCAAAGGAAGAATTTCAATTTGATTCCAGCAAAACAAAACAAATCCGAACGGATTTTTTTTATACCGATCCTTCTTTTCCCCAGGCGATCCTTTTTTTTTTATTCTTTGTACGCAAGTTTTTTTGTCGTTCACTGGGAAAAAGTTGTTTGGAAGTGGGCCCCGGGGAAAACAACTTTTTGGGGGTCGTAGACAGAGAGGGGGAAATTTTAACTTCAACGCCCCGGGAGGGAACAGACAGCCTGGCAGAAGGGATCGATTTCTGTTCGACCGTAAAAACCCCCGATTGTTTGGGGACAGGAGGGCCCTTTACGCCGCGTAGTAATTTATCAGATTTTGCATCACGTCCCTTTATTTTTTTTAAGGGCCCTTTCTCTTGCGCGAAACAAAACAGGGACCCAGGCAGCCCCGAAATCTTTTCTGCTATGAAGACGCGCCTTGCTGGGGTCCGTTATACTTTCGATACACCACCACCGACGCACGCACGCACGAAA
>NC_051404.1:48042829-48043525 GCF_015228065.2 Penaeus monodon
TTGTTTTAACCAGCGAATGAGACCCCCTTATCACCTATGAAACTTAACTTCGTAAGCGGCCCAACCTCCCCAAAAAAAATTTTAAATTTTCCCAAAACTCCAGGGGCACTAAAAACCCTAAATAGCCTTTTTTAAAAGACCCAAATTTTCCCCTCGGGTCGTTGGGGCAAATTTTATCAAAAGGGGAAAATAAAAAATTCAAAAAGTTTTCCCCAAGCACCCCTCGTCCCCAAAGTCACCCGGTTTTTTGCCCTTTTTTATCCAGTTTTGTTTGGTTTTCGTCTGGTCTGTCAGTCTGTAGAAGCTTATGTACCCCCTTTTTGTCAGGGGGTTTTATTGTTTAAATCTTTTTTTGCTTGCTCCGGCGACTGAAGAGCCCCGTGTGGTTTGTGATTATTAATGTCCAAAAGTTCGAAATTTTTTTTTTTGTCACAAAAAACACGGCTCGTTTAAATAATTTTTTTTTTTTTGTCGAAAGCAAAAAAAAACAGAAATTTGAAAAAAGTTTTCCCGGGGGAAGTTTTAAAAGAAATTTACTTGACATTATTTTCCCAAACCTTTTTTGAACCCTTAAAGGGAAAAAAAAAAAAACACATTTTCATTTCCCTTTTAAAAAAAACCCCGGCCCCTTTTCCTCATCGGGCGGGAATTAGCGGGAAAAAAAATATTGACAAAAGGGTTTAAAGTGGGGAAGCG
>NC_051404.1:48043546-48043612 GCF_015228065.2 Penaeus monodon
GGGAATGGAAAATGTTGAAGGGGCAAAACCCCGAATGCAGTTTTTTCTCGGGCCTTTTCCCCGGGG
>NC_051404.1:48043680-48043925 GCF_015228065.2 Penaeus monodon
GGGGGAAGGGGAAACATAATTATATGTGTGATTAAAGGCCTCTGCGCCACGGAGAGGAGCTGGCGTTCTTGTGTGCCGGCGCTGCGCGTGTGTGTGGCGGCGCGAGAGGTTTGTTCGTGGCAAAGGATGCATCGTTGTCGCCAACATCATTGCAGCTGCTTTATATTTTCGAAAGCGCTCTTTCCCTGAGCGTTTCCTTCCAACAGCAAATGTGAGAATCAGCGTTTGTGTCAGTGTAATTCTGT
>NC_051404.1:48044193-48044463 GCF_015228065.2 Penaeus monodon
TCACCAACCAAAAGGGACACACCCGTTTGGTGACCCACGCGCCGGCACCTACGAAAAATTCAGGGGCGCCCAGTTCGTATGCCGACTGATTCTACAGAGTCAAGAATTCCAAGGACAATCACCCTTACTCACCTATCGGCCGGAACGTGTGCAGGATCTTTGTTTTTACTTTACAAGTTTCCACGCTTGGCTTGGGGGGGGGGGCGTCGTTGTTTTCAGGTTGCGGGGCCGTAGCGTTCGCGGACACAGACGCACACTCGCAAGCACAGG
>NC_051404.1:48044674-48044783 GCF_015228065.2 Penaeus monodon
ATTAAAGTGTACATCTTTAAAAAAAAATTTTTATCCAAGTTTCCTCATTTGTTTTATTTCACGGCTGTGTGATTGTGTACTTGTGTCTAGGATTATATTTGCTCGTAAT
>NC_051404.1:48044863-48045184 GCF_015228065.2 Penaeus monodon
TCTTTCATTCCACATCCGCCGCATCGCCCTGCCGCCTGTCGCAAACGCAATCGCAAAATGCCCCGCGTCTTTTGGAAGCTCAGTGCAAAAGAGAAAGCATTTCTACCTTCCAAGCAGCATTCAAGCAACACGTGCTCTCTTCCCACGCTTCTGCAATCGGCCGCTGATGGATTCCCCTCTTGAGCTGCTGGCTTGTGGGCGAGCGGCACGTCCCGTTGAAGACTGTAGGGAAACTTTGCGGATTTAAGGAATAGGCAACGATGGGGGCGGGGGGGGGGGAGATTTTTTATTTTTTAAGAAAATCACGTTGAGGTCTTTGAC
>NC_051404.1:48045238-48045302 GCF_015228065.2 Penaeus monodon
GGAGTTATGGTTTCCTGTTATCTCTCTGATTTGGGCAGATACACGGGTATAGATTCATTATCGC
>NC_051404.1:48045607-48046088 GCF_015228065.2 Penaeus monodon
ATAGACGCAATCATACATACATTTACCTTCGGATGAAATGCTACTTGTAGACAGAAATATATGACCAGATACTGAAATCTGTCTACTTGCCCATCGCCGATATGGAAGCCAACTCATACAGGACAAAATTAAAAATACAAGTCGACCCTTCCGACTCCAGTTTAATTCTCAGAATCAATCACAGTATTAGAAGCAAAAATACAGATACCTTTGTGGAGCACTGAAGGGAGGGAGGAAAACAATAACAAACAACTCAAAGTAAAGTTTACAAAGACATGTAGGTCGCACAGCCATGGTCGGAATTGCTTGCACATGATCTTTACGCTTCGTGTTGTGTTTGTTTTGAAGCCTCGGCTACAGTGCGTCAAATTTCAGGAAGAAACGGACTAACTGGCAACGCGACCGAAGTTTGGGAGCCTCCGATTCGTCAAGTCCGTTTGGTAGTGAAGAAAACTGCCACTTAATACTTATTAATACGCGT
>NC_051404.1:48046826-48047658 GCF_015228065.2 Penaeus monodon
TCGTCAGCCCAGAAACCTGCCGGATGGAGAGAGAGGAAACTTTCCCTCTGCATGTCATCCGGCATCCTGTATTCAGCTAACAGTCATGACGTCTCATAATCAATAACCGTATATTGGAACAGTTCGCTGACGTTCTATTTTTTTTTTTAAGTTATTAGCGAACTGATTTTATTTGATTGTGGCTCCTGCAGCGTGTGGCCCTGTAATCATGGGCGATATTGCGAGCACGCCGTTTTTTCACTCTTAGTCTAAATCAGAATCTAAAACTGTTTGTCGGAGTCAGTACGTCTTTCCGTGTTGTTCACGCGTCTCCATCTAAATAAAATCATTATTATTTCATTCTCGGTGGAGAGAGCATATTTTATTATTGAATAGAGAATATTTGTTATCATCAGCCTCGCTGAATGGAGCTTATTCTCCATCATCAGTCTCGTTGAATAGAATATATTCTTCATTAGCAGTCTTGTTGAATAGAGTATATTCTTTGCGATCGAATTAATAAATTTTTTTTATTCATCGATTCATAATCCGCAGATTTCATCTCTCACTTTGACCCAACCTGACCTCGCAGTCACTTCGTCCTTTGACCTCACTTTTTCCCTTTGCATTCCTGACGTTTCTGGAATTGCCGGAGCGTCGCCGATTGAGGAATAACCCGTCCTTGTTTTTTCTCGTCGTAAACATAATTGTAATTGAATTAATCAGCGTGTTGGCTTAACAGTTCCTTGACCAATTAACTTCATTTGTGTTTACAGAGACCTCGGGAGGTTGTGTCCAGGCGCCCGGTCGTGGCCCCTTCACGCTCCCTTGCGTGGCTGATATTTCGCTGACG
>NC_051404.1:48047705-48047920 GCF_015228065.2 Penaeus monodon
AAACGCTGGTTTTGAAACCGGATTAGGGAAAACGAATGGAAATAATATTCTCGTTTTTTCCCCTCCAACGATGCGGTTTTCTGCCAGAGTTATGAAGATTGGGGCTGTTATCAAAGTCGGGGTCTTTGTTCGCGTTGGATGTCTTCTATTACTGGCGTGGACGCTGAGGCCATCATGATTTTGCATTAGGGTATTATGCTTAGCCGTCTGTTCAA
>NC_051404.1:48048031-48049029 GCF_015228065.2 Penaeus monodon
TGCGCACGCGCATTACTGAACACTGTATTCGATACTCGTATATAAACAACACACATACACACCTACTAATCTCTCCATATGTACGTACGCGTGTGTACACGACACACACAAAACCCGCCGACTATCATTCCAAGCAAGTTGATCGAACCGAAGTCCCGTGGAAACGCCCTTCACGCCCTTGCTTGACATTAACCACTTAATGCATTAAACGCCTTTGATCCTCATGGCCTGAGACGCCGTGGCGAGGGCGAGCGGAGAGGCCCTGTCATGCGTGACCTCCGCGCTAAGTGAAGATCCGCCTGTAAGCATATTCCTGATACTTTATTGTTGGTGGCAGGGCGGCGGGATCGCGGGACTCCGGCGGCAGGACATGGGCGGCGGGACACGGTCGGCGGCGCCCGGTCACCCTCTCGCGGGGCCGGGACGGGGGGCAGTTCTGACGGAGGAGGGGGTTGCTGGGCCTACCCCGTGGGAAGGAAAGGGGGACAACTTCGAGAACCAAAGAGGGAAGAGGGATTTTTTTTTCGAGGAGAGAGCTAACTAGGACTAACACCTCGAGCTAGGCGTAGGTGCTTCAGCTACGACCAGAGACCAGATATTCTGGCAAGGAGGAGGAGGAGGTCCATTTAAAACTGCCCTGAGGAAGGAGAGGAGAGGAGCCAGCTAGGAGTGCCCCTTTATGATGACCATTCCGTGGGACGAGACCATCTGGGATTGTTCCAAGAGAAAGAAGGTTAGCTTAGACTATACCGAAGAGGGGAAAGGGGTCGGCCGAGACTATCCCGAGGGAGGCGAGGAAGACCAACTGGGACTATCCCGAGGGAAAGGAAGGGTTGCTTGCTTGCTTGCTAAGGAAGGGTGAGGGTGGATGGTCACGGGACTATCCATGTCACACCTCGCAGCCACGAAGGAACCCCAGAGACCCTGACGTCACACAGTAGGATGTGACGTCACCGCTAAACCTCATCTGCCCTTCTATGCCGACGTCGCCGTTGCGG
>NC_051404.1:48049185-48049437 GCF_015228065.2 Penaeus monodon
CGTTAACCCGCCCGCGTCATCTGAATCAGCTGTCGCGAGATTCTCACCGGGGCTCAGGAGGAAGGCGAAGAATGTAAGAGAAATGCAAATAATCCCGAGGAACCAGTGCAAGGAATCGGGGTCGGATTCGCGGACGAAGGAGGCGGAAGCAAAAACTGGAATCCTGACGAAAATCGCTACAGTTCGTATCAGGAATATTTAATGGAAAAGGGAAGGCGGTCGATATATTTTTTTTTCGGTAGAAAATAGAGC
>NC_051404.1:48049824-48050262 GCF_015228065.2 Penaeus monodon
AAAGATGATGATTATTAATGAATTCAAGACTTTTTTAAAGGCGACAACATGAAATCGAACACGCGTAGCAGCATGTAAGTACGGACAAAATAACTGACACACACTCACCCGAACTGAAAAAAAGACTCATCATTTCGGATAAATTAGCGACCCTCCCTCCCTCTCCTTTCTTGAAGACTTGGCTCTAATTCTTCTAATCCATTTTTTTCATCATTAGAAAGAAGAAAACCCGACTTCTAAGGCAAGAAAATGAAGAGGAAGGCAGCGCCCTGATCGCGTCCAGCGGCCCACTAACCTTATAAATCTTAAACGGGACAGGGGGGGGGGGGCAGGCATGTGCGCCATTGCATTACAAAACGGAAGGTGCGCGTCGTGAAAAATGAGGTTTTATCGTATTTGCAGGCATGTTGTGCCGTGCGAGAGGGATGGGGATAATCT
>NC_051404.1:48050289-48050454 GCF_015228065.2 Penaeus monodon
CAACGTTAATATCAAGACTCACGTTGCAGTCAATGGGTCTTATAATAACATTGAAAGAACAAAGATTTTTCAATTAAAAGTTGCTTGGCTTTGGTCCGTTTCTGAGAAAGAGGTGTGTTTCATCATCCTTGTTATTTTTTGGCTTTCTTAGTTGGAATAGTTAGC
>NC_051404.1:48052986-48055112 GCF_015228065.2 Penaeus monodon
TCCCAACAATATCATCGTCATTTCGGTGTTAAGATTGTTAAGCGCCCCATCCCTGGCTGACTAATCGGGGGGAAAATCATGCAACATCGACTCCCGAATCCTACCCCACCTGGCGTAGGTTCCAAGCAACTCTCCTACAGCGAAGTGCGCCGGAAAGTAAGTAGTTCACACTTGCCTGACGCAAATCTACTTTACATTTCGAAGTTCAAGCGAAGTTTCGACAGGCTGCGTGCTTGTGAAGACACAGTATCTCGGGCGGGCATGCTCAGCGCGAAATCCCAATACATGAATTTGATTAACAGACTTATAGAAACGAGCTGCGGGCACACAGAAAGCTTAACCCTCAGTGGGAAGCGAACAGACGCCGTAAGCTTTCATAAACAAACGCACAGATATGCACCTTGGAGAGCTGGGCAAGGGAGCTGGGCAAGGGAGCTGGGCAAGGGAGCGGGGCAAGCGGGGGGTGGTCAAGGGTGGTGGGGGCGACCCCCTTATCACACAAAAGCTTCGGAGGTGCACCTTTGCTCAAATGAATTCCGTAAATTCATTGCTATAATCTCAATTTACTGGATCGTAGAGCCGTATAGGATAAAAGCCTTGAGTAATGGGCCTCCAGCCTTGACTCAAGACACACGGAAAGTTTAGATTGGAGTGCCAGGCGAGGCGCGGGACAAGGCGAGAGCGGTCGAGCGGCGCGGGCGACCGGACCGGCCAGACGCTCGAGCTGCATCTTCTCTCTCGGAGGCGTAAAGTCGGTGAATTATGATATTAATGGTATTATATCAAGCTACAACGGCCCCGCGCTGAAAGGATTATTGAGTGAGATTAGAATCGACTTGAAGGATATACATTGCGGATAATCGAGTGCTAGATCATAACTCGTAATGGCGCATTGAATAGCTTGCCACTTTAATCATGTATTTCATTTACAATTTAAGGATATATTTCCTCCGCCGAGCGAGGCGCTCCTGCTCGCCGCGCCTCTCGCCAGCAGGGCTTTCCATACACAATATGTTTACGGCTCTGATGGTCTCGGATATCCCAATTCAGTGATATCTTGTCATCTCCGGACTCAAAGTCGCCCCTTCGCCGTCCCAAAGCGTGTTTTGTCTGTGTTTTCATACTTGATTTTTTCCCCATTTTTCATTAATTTCTAGTCAAGTATTCTCCCTTAGAGCCACTTAGTTTGGGCTTATCTGATGATGGGACCAGAAGACGCCCAGGAGCCCCAATGTTATCGTTCACTCGAGGGAAACAAACAAAACGCGCCGTCCCGCCGATTCTACGCCCTTCGCGTGTTAATATATAAAACTTGTCCGAAATGAAGCGAATCGGACGCATCTTGGCCATGCTCACCTTTTTATCACCTGCCAGTCAGGTCTTATCCTTCGCGGCGCTCAGGGTGGAATTCGCCCTTACGGCGTCTCGCCCGAGAGCCGCAAGTGCCGTGGCGGATGAGTGTGCAATCATGACGTATGCTATTTAACCAATCGGGTCCCGGCTCGAGCCTCGGCAGGACAGGGATATGCAAACAAAAGGAGCTAAAATTGACTCCTTTGTACTTTTCTATAGCGGTGTCTGTAATCTTGGCCATCGTCATTTATACCACTATACTGCACGGTTGCCAACGGTGGCATGAGGAGTTTCTGAAGCCGATTGGTCACTCGCTATTTTTAGCAAACCTCCTTGTATCACCCTAAGCCATAAAGATCGGGAATTTTCCACATACAATAAATAAGAGAGACGATCCCAGCGCACACTGCCTCATCAGGTATGCATGCTAAGTTACCTAGTGATAAATAAACATATTTTTTTTACCTGTCAAGACATCAAAGTGCACCTCCCATCTTTCTCTGCAACACTCGGTAAAAACAAGATACTGGCTGGCAGGTAAGGTTCACTAGCCTGTAGCTATTGTGAATGTAGGGCCACCCACCCCTGCCCCTTCCTTAATCCTCCTCTTTCGCCCCTGCTTGTACCTTAGCGCCCCTGCCTGGCCCTGGCTCCTCTCCCCTGATCCTTCCGTTTCGTCCCTGTCTATAGCTCGGGATCCCTGCCTCGCCTTGCCTCCTCTCTCCTAGCCCCTCCTTCATCCTTTTCTTCCGTCGCTGTCTGTAGCTCAGAAT
>NC_051404.1:48055193-48055568 GCF_015228065.2 Penaeus monodon
AATCGACCCAACCCCTTCTTCATAACTTTATCTATGGACGAGTCCCCCACCGCTCCCCCGCCCTTACCTCTCGTCGGGGTATCGTCCCTATAATCCACAATCATCCACTCTTCCTTCCGTACCATCCTTTACCCTCTGTCCCTCCTCCTGCATTGCCTCTCCCCACGATTCTTGCTACATTCCCGTGTCTCCATTACTCACCTCGCCTCTGTTTGCTTGCTCAATCTTTCTCGTTCCTTTCCCGCTGCCTCACTTTCCGGGCTTCGCCCTCCCCCTTTTTTTTAAAAAAAACGCTATCCCGCTATTTCTACCCACACATAAATCGTATTTATCTATTTAAACGTGCCGCTGAGCCGCCTCGGAGTCCTCAGAGGA
>NC_051404.1:48056271-48056371 GCF_015228065.2 Penaeus monodon
CGCAACCCTAGTTGCAATCGTAACTTATCTTTTTTCCACACCCCCCCTCCCCTCCCCTCTTCTTGCCAAGCAGAGCTTCTGTCTCTAAACCCCCTATTTA
>NC_051404.1:48056415-48057588 GCF_015228065.2 Penaeus monodon
TTCTCCTCTTCTTTTTTCCTCTCCTCCTCTCTTCCTCTTCCTTCCCTCCCCCTATCCTTCTTCCTCCTTTCCAACCTTTCTTTCCCTTCTCTTCTCCTTTTTTCCTCCTTCCTTCTCCTATCTCTTTCCCTTCTCCCCTTCTTTCCCTCTCCTCCCCCTCCTTCTCCCCCTCCTTGCCTTCCCCTCCATTCCCTTCCTTCACCTTCCTTTCTTCCTCACTTCTTCATCTTCCATCCTTCACCCTTCTTTTATACATCATCCTAATCTCTTCCCATCTCATATTTCCTCCCATCATTCATTCTTCACCTCATTTCTCACCCTCATCTCTATTCCTCACCCCTTTGTTCACTCCCCCGCTTTTTTTTCCTCCACACTTTCCCCCCCGGCTGTCCTCGCCTCCAACGCACACCTTTCAAGACCAAAGCGATCGCCTGCAAAACAACGTCACCTTTACACCACCATTAAGCAAAAGAGGTAGAGAGAGGTGGCGTAACAGATTGTGGTTGAGTGTGGGAGATTGTGGTTGAGTGTGGGAGATTGTGGTTGAGTGTGGGAGATTGTGGTTGAGTGTGGGAGATTGAGGTTGAGTGTGGGAGATTGTGGTTGAGTGTGGGAGATTGAGGTTGAGTGTGGGAGATTGAGGTTGAGTGTGGGAGATTGAGGTTGAGTATGGGAGATTGTGGTTGAGTGTGGGACTTGTTAGGGTGTGGGAGATTGTGGCAAAGTGTGGTAAATCCTGGTAGTCTATTAGAATGTGGGAGATCGTGGCAAAGTGTGGCAAATCGTGATAGTGTGGTAGAGTGTTCTAGATTGAGACAGAGCGTTGGGAATCGTGGTACATCCCGGTCAAATGTGGTTAAGTGAGTAGAGTACGATGCAGTGTGAAAAAGGATAAAAAACATTAAGGTAGATTTTGTTAGCGTGTAGCAGAGTGAGTTAAAGATGGAGTGTTGAAGAGTGCAGTATAGTGGGGACATAGTGCATTAGAGGGAGATAGAGTGAGTTAGGATAAAGGTAGAGTGTGTCAGAGTGAGAATGAATGAGGTAGAGTGAGGACTGAGTGCATTAGACTGAGTGCATTTGTGTATTAGGGTGAGATAGTATGAAGATAGAGTGTGTTAAGGTGAGATAAAATGAGGTAAAGTGAAGACAGAGCGTATTAGAGTGAGACAG
>NC_051404.1:48057840-48058032 GCF_015228065.2 Penaeus monodon
CCCTTTCAGTCTTAATATCTCCAAAGCTCAGATCAAATAGTTCATTCCGTTTGTTCCTTGCAGAATCCGCCTCGCTGTTCCTCCCTCCAGACTCCGAGACCCAGAAGAAACTACTAAGACGAGCGAATCTCAAAGAAATCTCGTGCGGTTGTTGGCAGTTGCTACGACGCCGTCAGGAAATACGATTACAAG
>NC_051404.1:48058076-48058148 GCF_015228065.2 Penaeus monodon
CTTGTAAAAATGCTTCACGCACGGTGGAGATAACATTATTTGGTGAACAGACGGAATATCGAATTGCTGATC
>NC_051404.1:48059015-48060141 GCF_015228065.2 Penaeus monodon
GTATCAATCATCGGGAGAGCAACTCCTTACTATTTCTACTTTAATTTATTTCCTCTCGTTTATTCCCGCTTGGTTTGGATTCCCTGGTGACGTTCAGCTTGAAAACGCAAAAGCACATCGCCGGCGTAGAATGAAAATGCCTTCCTTCCCTTTTCTCACAAACCAGCGAAGATCGTCAGAAACCGAACTCCTTTCTTCTAGTAACGACAGAGAGTAGCATTAAGACGGAACACCCTCGGGACAGGCGTTATCGGATTCATGCGTGAAAAATAGATCATTACGGGAATAAGTGCTCGTGGTATGTGTTGTGTGTAGATCGAGGGGTATTTTACAGCATGTCCATCATCAGTGTAGGTTTTTCGTCTTCATTCACACTCCCCTAATCGTGTTGCTTCGTAGGGAACTGAGCTTAATGATTAAGATACTGTACATCCTCTTGTACAGGGTAATTCATATGGCCATTAACTCTACAAATCCATAGCGAGATGTCCGTAGTAAGGATTTCCCTTAATTAACCCCTTCGTAAAAGGGGAAAAAAAAAAGAGGAGAATTTGGAAATAAAAAAGGTACACCCACTGTAATAAACGGGACTTTTAGACCATTAACCCGAGGCTCTCCCTTTTACGCATCTAGGCAGGAACATGTTCTTTTTAACGAATGACAATTTAGACTCTCTAATGACGTGGGAGACAGATCCATCCTTTTTATTCCGAGGAACAGCTGTACTTCGCCAAAGCGGCCACGCCATTGTCGGGCCAGATAGACTCGTCTCATTGTTCTAAACGTCGTCCTTTTGTTTGCGTGGCATATGGTGCAGGTGTCGGCCCTTCGAGGGTGTGTGGAGAGGTGACTCGGCTGCCGACGAGGGCTACGGCTTCGCTGTTGACTTAGGTCCCGAGAGTAAGAATAATGTCTTCTTTATTCTCTCGAGAGTAGGGAACCGGCTCGAAGTCCGCCGCGCCGGGGCGAATGCGAAATGACTGCCGAATTCAATAGTAATTTGCTGGTTCTTTGTGGATTCGGCTTCGAGAGAATAAAGGTGAGAGCGTTATAGCCTTAGAGCCGGGGAGTCAGGCAGGAGCAGCACAAGACGATTATCTCTTGTCACCAATGAAGGCAGGACGGG
>NC_051404.1:48060355-48060735 GCF_015228065.2 Penaeus monodon
CAACAAAAAAAAAAACCGACAGTGAAAACCTCCGCCGACAATACCACAGGGAAGAGACTGCAGTGCCACACCTCGGCGGCCGTGGCACTGCGCTGCCAACGCCAGGGCCTCGCGTCGCCGTGGGATCGGGTGTCCTTCCGGCGGCGTGGCGGAGGCGTCGCGGCAGCCGGGTAATGGCGAAGGGGATAATGATGCCACTGGTGCCACGCCTTCGCGATGGCACTCGCTCCCGCCTGAGCCTTTGCGCAATCCGTGTGGCTGCGAGGAGATCGGGATATGCGAGAGATGAGGATTTCCTCGGCGCAAATTGACGCGTCGAGAGCGGTGCAGAAAGGGCAGGATAAACAACCACATTAACCGAAAGATGTAAACTGTAGTAA
>NC_051404.1:48060981-48061309 GCF_015228065.2 Penaeus monodon
GCTCTTACCTTCACTTAAAAAAAAATCTTTTACTTATTTTCAGCGGCTGTAAAAAAACAAAGGAAAATATCTCAACCAAAAATATAGTCTTTCTTTGCAAATTCTGAGCATTGCAAGTGCAATAAAAAGAAAGTTTGGTGTATTTTATGAATTATAAACGCTGATGCGAACACTGAAATACATATATTATTGTTTTTTTTTCTATTAAGTAATCCAGTAAAAGGAGCGAGAAAAAAGTTTTATTCCTGAGAACTTTTAAGAGTTTTATTGGTTCATCTCTCGGGATTTGTGAACTCCGAAATGCGCTTCCGTATGCACGCATTTTGCT
>NC_051404.1:48061963-48062335 GCF_015228065.2 Penaeus monodon
GGAAATATACATCACATTGTTTTTTTCCTTCATAAAAGAAATATCCAGACTCTCCATTTTCCAAAATTTCATATTATTTCGGAAAAGAGAAAGAGAGAAAAACAAGATCGGAAAAGAATTACATTCTCCTCCTCTTTTTCTCTTATCCATCGTTTCAAACTTAGAGAATGAGACATTTTTTAAAGACAACTTTTTTTTTTTCATTTGAGGGGGGGGGGGTGATTCTTATCGTGTTACATCCCGTCACGTAACGACTGGGAAACTGTGGCGTCGTGTAGAACAATGTGCCCTCATATTGTTACATTTACTGATGTTGTGTATGACAACCTCTCTCGCTAGCCCCTCTCTCGCGGCTGGTTGCATGGGCGGCTG
>NC_051404.1:48062944-48063142 GCF_015228065.2 Penaeus monodon
AAGCATTACCTACCAGGCGGACAGGAGTCAATAGCGGTTCGCGTCAGCCATCCCGCACGAGAGATGTTCCCGATAGGAAGCTCCTCCTTCGGTGTGCAACGAGAAGCAACCTGCGCGTGTTGCAACCCTCCGACGTGCTACCCCGAGCGCGGAGCGAAGATCAGAATCGAATATCTTTTGAGTCATAAAACTTTACGG
>NC_051404.1:48064051-48064358 GCF_015228065.2 Penaeus monodon
CCAACCACATCTAACCCAGAAACCTCATCCAAAGTCAACCACGGCAAACATTGCATAACCTTCGCCTCCAGAAGGACCGGCGTCTCTACAGCAGCTGGTAAACGTTTCAGAAATGGAGAATCAATTTAAAACAGGCTATAATCGTTTCCCGGAACCGCATCTGCAGCGTGAATGAAGGTTAAGAACGGGGAATGATAAACTAACAGCTGATCTTGATGAATAGGTGATGGCTTGGTCTGTAACTTCGTTCAAAGGTCATTAAATCTCGTGCTCGAGGCTGCAGGTCATCTCAGGTCACGAAGTCTCA
>NC_051404.1:48065611-48065900 GCF_015228065.2 Penaeus monodon
CAATGAGTCATCCAAAATGGTGCGCCTTCCATCGCATCGCACTTTCTCTCCCCTGATCTCGCCCGCCCCCCGGGCATGTGGAAAAGCCACGGACTGATTATTTATTGGACCCTTAAGTGATCTCTTCTCTGCCGGCGTGGCGGCCTTTACTTCATGTTCTATTGCTCCCCATATCTTTCACGGATATCTCTAAAAACTTTTGCAAGTTGTTCACTCGCGCTCGCCTCCTCGCTCCCCTTCCTCTATCAAATATGTCTCCTGCCTCTTCTCATCTTCTCTGCCCCCACCC
>NC_051404.1:48066147-48066380 GCF_015228065.2 Penaeus monodon
CCTTGCGGCATCGCATCCGTCACTTGTTCCTCCGCCTGATGATTTCGCGCCAAAACGAATGTAGGAAAAGCAAGCGGACTGAATAATAGTAATTTTGGAAGAACGATAAAGTATAGAACTCTTCTCTGCCGGCGATGGCGGCTCGTGATTTACATTCATGAATTCTTAATTAGCTACACAATATCCATTTCCGACACAGGATATCTGCATAAACATTTTGACCAGAGTTGTCA
>NC_051404.1:48067223-48067344 GCF_015228065.2 Penaeus monodon
CCTTGTGCGTCTCTCCCCTCCTTCGCTTCTCTTAATCCGCCTCTCCGTTTTTTCTTCTTCTGGTCAGATGTTACGCTTCCTGTTTCTCGCAAAATCGTGTTGTTGAGGAGAAGGCCCAGAG
>NC_051404.1:48067415-48067487 GCF_015228065.2 Penaeus monodon
GGAGAGGGAGGGGGGAAGGGGGGGAGGAGGTGGTCGGGTGGACTTCTCTCTCGCCGCCTGTCTTTTTCGGCG
>NC_051404.1:48067764-48067873 GCF_015228065.2 Penaeus monodon
TTTCACCGTTTGCCCTTGCTGTTATTGTAATTAGTTTATCTCCTCAATTCCTGCGGGATATTCAGATTCTTGTTATTTTCTAGTTTCCTTTCTGACAGTTTTATGGATT
>NC_051404.1:48067892-48068650 GCF_015228065.2 Penaeus monodon
GTATTCTAAATCCGCCACCTGGATAAACACGTCCACAGTCCGCTTGCATATCCATTCGCACAGCAACTGAGTCGTTAAAGGCAAGAGTAGGGGGGGGGAGGGGGATAATAATGAGCAGTAGTGACGACATTCATGAGTAGTAATGTAATGGCATGTATGAAAACATCACCTGTCGCTTAATACCTTATGAATAACACATCCGGCGTCGGGCATTAAGCTTCAGAAACGACTAAGGCCCTTTTACACATCACTCCCCTTCTCCTTGGCCATTCAGTAATCCTCTAGTTCGTTACTTGTACAAGGGAAGGGCGGGGACAGGCGGCCCACTCTTTAAATGGCCGCGGAAGGTGGGGAGGAGGAGGAGGCTAAAGTCGGAGAAGAAGATAAAAAAATCTCTTTTTTCTTTTCCACGTTTAAGTAAATTTATGCAGAGATAAGGTCCCCAAATGGCGCGGGTTATTTTGTAACGTTTTAAACGAGCCTCTTGTCAGGGGGTATTGGCTGAGAACAACAAACGTCAACAGATTCCCGAAGGTAGTTTCGAGATCAAAAATCTTTGTTTACGTTGTCTCATCCGGAAACATCTGCTTATTACCTCCGCTTCCTCCTTTCTCGCTCCCCGTTTCTTAATCTGTTTCTCCGGTTCCCCGTTATTGTCGTAACCTCCTCCCCCCCTTTTCCATCTGTAGATCGAGCTGCCTCGCGCTCTGTCATCTCCATAACTTACCTTCGACTGACCTCCTTCCCTTCTTGGTGCA
>NC_051404.1:48069338-48069451 GCF_015228065.2 Penaeus monodon
GCAAATCTCTCCCATTCATCTTGGTCCGTCGCGCCGAAGCCCCTCCTCGCTCCCTCGGCGCCTCCTCCGCCGCCGCTCGCGACCTCCGGCACCCGGTCACGTGACGCTGAGAA
>NC_051404.1:48069719-48069833 GCF_015228065.2 Penaeus monodon
TTAACTGTCTCTCTCTCCCTTCTTTAAAAAATCAGCAATTTATCTATTCAACTTCCTTCTCTCTATCTTCTTAAAAAAAAAACTTCGTTTCTTCCTCTTTTTAAAAAAACTTTT
>NC_051404.1:48070161-48070603 GCF_015228065.2 Penaeus monodon
AAACCCCTAATACTTAAACCAGCATTCATCATAAACGAACATTTCCCACATACATTCCCATACGCTGATAACCCCCCCCCCTCCCCCTTTTTCACAATAGCCTACGTTTTGTCCAGCAATTCGGAAGAACACTTTTCAGGGAGGCGGCGATAACAGTCCCATCGGCCGTGCTAATTGGTGTGCAAATGGGATAGGAATGTCCCCCCTGTGTGATATTTATACCGACGGCTGAATAGCGCTTTTCCGCTTCAAAAAAGAAAGAAAAAAAAATAATGGCCAAGTGCTAATAAATATTCCCAGCTCGTTCATCAATACTTGCAAAATAGGACGAGGAGGAAGGGGTGGAACGTGACGATGATATGATTATAAAAAGCGGATGCGTGGAAGGAAGCTTTGGCGAAGCGGAAGACGAGGGCGTGACGGAGGGGGGCGAGGCTCCTGC
>NC_051404.1:48071632-48072051 GCF_015228065.2 Penaeus monodon
AACCCACACACACAGATTATCTGCACTTTATGCACACTAAAAAGGCATGTAAACAGAAGACCCAACATGCTGTCCAGATTCCCCGCATAGCTCTTAGCAGGTATGCGACAAGCTGTTAGATATCCCGGCAAAGGATATTCTGCCTCAACATCAATACTGTGAATATTCTTCTTAGTTTAAAATGCACCTTGAACCTATATCTGTATTTGCGCAGATGTTTTACATATGCAAATGCAGTCAGTTGCAGAATCCCTGATCACTCGTTACGTATTGTGGCTACACGCGTTCTCGAAATTGTTTCTTGTAATGCGCCACGGACAAAGTGTACACGATAATGTCTTGAGCAGTGTCCAGGCCATTGCAAAAGCGACCGTACGCGATCTACTTTATACAGCCATTCCCGAGTGAACGTGTACGTC
>NC_051404.1:48072110-48072450 GCF_015228065.2 Penaeus monodon
TCCAGGACCTGGTTCCCCCACATACTAACAGTACACAGGTCGTGCAGCTGCTGGAGCCTCCCTCAGTGGGCCAAGCGCTGGGTGCCATCGCCGGGACGCCCCGACGCCCCTGAAAAGTGCCAGAGAGTCTGCAAGGACCGAGGGCACTTAACGGCACAGGCAGGCCGTAATGAAGTCCAGAGGTCGGGTCTCCTGTAACGAGGTTTCATTGTGGGCCGCGGGGGCTGTGCTATCACTCATGCTTTTATATATGCTTCGCTGATTTTGCAGAGTTGAGGATTTTGAAGCGAGGGAGAAGAGATAGGACGGAGCGAGGAGCTGATGGCCAGAAAAAATAAGC
>NC_051404.1:48073956-48074204 GCF_015228065.2 Penaeus monodon
CGGTCTTTGCAAAGTGATGTGTCCTCGCCAGCTGTTTGCTCAAGACATACCTGGAGGTGCTGCTTCACTTCGTTCGTCCTCTGTTGTGTATCTTCAACCTTTTCCTCGAGTTTTCTCAATCACGTGTCTTCAGCAGCAGGATTCGTGCTTTTGTGACTGTGATTCACTCAGCGGAGAACACACCAGTCGGGAATTTTCTCATCGTTTCTGTTCTTGAGAAATCTCTCGCGGCTTTGATGGTCGCCTTC
>NC_051404.1:48075694-48077981 GCF_015228065.2 Penaeus monodon
TTTGTGTGCTCGTGCGGCCGAGGGCGGGACAGTCGTTTGTGTGAGTGATGTTCATCCCGCCTGCATCGCCTTTTGTCCTCGCTGCAACATCTAGACATATTTTGAAATGTATATTTGAGTTAGCAACATTAATTCTTTCCTGCGAAAGCCGTGCGGTTCCGGCTGTGGTGGAAGCCGACTCTTAAATTCAGCATTGAGCGCCGCGCATCACAAAGATCCACTCTGCCTGCCATTTACATTCGTTCTGAGCACAATTTGTATCTATTATCGTCGTGCGCCTCGTAGAATGAGCCTTGCGCGGAGGTTAATAAAACCAGTTATTAATTCTAACACTTGCCGTAAGTCCGTCAAGGCGAGGAAGACCATCAGCGGCACTCGGTATCACAGCGCTCCATCTAAGTATTCAGATTTCCTTTGATATTGTGCAAATTTCTCAAGATAGCGCCGGGCCTCCAGGAAGATAATCCCCGCGATACATTAAGAGAACATGGACGCGTCCCTCTGCGGCCAACGCTGCGTGAGAGGCAGGATTTCAATTTTCATAAAGAGGGTGCAGGAGGAGGCACAGAGCGCCGTCCTCGATCCATACAAGTGGCTATACAAACTATGATTGAATTTGAGCTTTGGCGCGGGGTACTGCGGGCGTGTGAGCGGGGGCGGGGGGTAGCAAGGGCCGTGAGCGCTGGCCTGCCGCACGCCCACACGGAGGGAGAGGAAGGCGCTTCTCACGGGCGCGTGGAAGCAGAGGAGCAGAGGAGAGGAATCATCTTCTCGGAGCGACGTTAATGAAACAAGACGAGCGTGCGGGACCCGGCCGTATCTCTGGCCTCAAGCACCGACCTCGCCTTTTATGAACGCGCATAAAGTTGGGGGAATCTCGGCGTCCATTAATGATGTCAGGGGTGAGCGGTAGCGACGTTGGCGGGGAACGGCCGCCCGGGGACGTCGCCGCGCTGTTGCCAGGTTTGGGGAGAAGCGCTTGCCGACGAGGCGCAAGCACGTGGGTGCTGCGGCGCGCGCTCTTGGGGATGTGTTAATGTAGTCGCTTTCAGGGGCTATGAAGTATGTAATGCTCTGATCTAGAGAAAAGGAATCCTTATATTTCAAAATTCTACTCAGCCCACCGTCCTGAGTATCTCTCGAGAACCTAATTATCTGTCATATTTAGTGCTCTGAGAACAGAAAATCGTGAATGGCTTGTCACATAACGTTTGATAACGTGTCAGTAATTCTATTTCACACACGAACGCTCATAGTTGCACAGAAATTTATTATTTTCTCAGTCAAAAAAACAACACTTACCACTCATGGCATCTTACCTAATAGCTTCTATAACACTCAGTAACAATAAAAATGAAATATAAATAGAACATCACTAAAGTCCTCCATGTGCACTGGCCACTGTAGAGTCTACGCGAATATGTTAAGGCCGCAGTAACGCTGAGTCGAGAGGCCCTCATGTAATATCCGGAAGGGGCCGACGGAGAATTCTCGGCCGGCATACCGCTGCGGCCCCAGGCTCTGCTTGAGTGCTTTATAACTGCTTGCCTGCGACCTCGAGCGAACTATTCTCGGGGCAAGTGAAACGGGGTGACCGAGGTGTATATAGAATTTTCACTGAGGGAATGTGTGGGTTCAGTGAGCTGTAATCATTATGTGTGGGTTTTAAGCGTGATGTTGGGGTATGGAAAAACAAACATATATACAGTATATCCACACGTTCTAATGAATAAAATATGGGATGTGATAAAGGACACAAACATACATCCTTGTGCTATAATCCAACGAAACTCCAAAGATAAACATATCATTAGTAAAATCCTAACAATCCTTCGCATGTCCTCAGGAGCAGCAGCCTCATCACGCAGGAGAGCGGCCGCCGCACTGACGTGACCTTGGGCTGTCTTCAGGCTACTATTATGTCCTTCCCCCACGCCCACCACCTGGCTCCACCTTTTGCGGTCACGCCCAGCGCCCCCTCACCCACGCCCGTCGCCTCTCCGATGCCCGGTCGCCGACTCCGTGCCCCCGTTATGCCCGCTGACGATGCAGGTCAGTCACCGGCGGCGGAGGCAGTTCCGGGGGGCCGCGTCTCCCGTGCGCAGCGGCCCGGGTCAGCGCGCGGGGGCAGGCGGCCGGAAAGAGTGCAGCGCAGGACGGGGATGCAGCTGGAGCTACACGCCAAGGCCCGCGGAGCAGCGCCGCGGAACAAGACCGTTATGACGACGGCGCTCAGCGGGGTCACGGAGGCCTCGTTTCAATCGGACGCTGCAACGGTGGGTCTCAA
>NC_051404.1:48078026-48078248 GCF_015228065.2 Penaeus monodon
CGTCAATTGAATATTAAATGGAATCAAAAGTAAATAAAATCAAAATAATCACGCGTTCATATTTCACAACGGATCATAACACCATCGAATTGTTTTATCAATGAGGGCAAAACAAAATCTGAAAATCTCATATGATAAAGAGACTAAAGAGACACAACTATTTATACATTTTCATTTATCTAGATTATGCGAAATATCTGTAGGATCATCATTCTATCAGAT
>NC_051404.1:48078459-48079946 GCF_015228065.2 Penaeus monodon
CATGATTTTAATTTCGTAAAAGCACTGTTAGGAACGAGAAACAGCACTAATTTCATTATTAACATGTTAGATGATGTATAGTGAAACACTGGACTGCTGTTTAGTAAGATCCATAAATGCAAAAGCTTGTATAGGAATTTTATGTTTAATTTTCCCCGCGTACTAACCATTATTCACTCCTAATTACCTTTTCACCTGCGCGCCTAGGTGACTTCAGACGTCCCGGCAGCCGGCCAGAGGTACCAGGTGGCTTCCCTCACTCGCCAGCCTCATGTCAGCCACTGTAGAAGCGACTCTGAGTGAGTTCTGGTTGCGTTGCAGTCGGAGTTTTCGTACTTGAATATTTTGCATAATACGAATCTTGAAGCTTTTGATGATGTGGAAATTAATTGAAGGTTATCTCGCAGTTGTTCGGAGGACGAGGCGCGAGGCGGCAAGTTGTCTGAGCTGGAGAGTGAGGCTCGAAGACAGATGAAGAGAGCTTTGGCCAAGCGATGCGAAGACAAGCGCTGTGCTCGGCGAGGCTCCCGCGCTCGAGTGCCTTGGTCTGCCTCACAAGGATCTCGAAATCCTCCTGCTGGCGCTCACTCGGAGGATGAAGCAGAGCTCGCCGTCGGGCCTCGTTCGGCCGACGCTCCCGAAGGAGGAAGAGGCGTCCTAGAGATCGTGGATGTCGCCGACGAGGAAGCCGACGTTGGAGCGAGTATCGGGGGCGCCCCTGGTCAGGCTGGGCAGGCGAGCGGGCTGCTCTACGTGGCCGAGGACGCCGTGTTTGTGGAGACGGTGTGGAACGCCTTCCGGACGGACGTGATGCGGGTCATCTCCGGGATCGGGTCGCGCATCCTAAGGCCCGCGCCCTCCGCCCTGCCCTCGAGCCCCGGGGCGGCGAACCGGCCCTGTCAGAAATCAATATGGAGGACGCGTAGACCCTCCGGACCTTCTGCGGCGTCCGTGCCTTTGTCTCTGCCTCGCTGGGTCACGCCCGTTCGCCGCTTCGAGGGCGCCGGGGGGACCAGCGTCAGCCCGCCCCGGACGCCAGCTCAGCCACGGGGGAGCGAGACGGCGGAGGGCTCCGTCGGGGGCAGCGGCATTCCGACGGAGGACTCTGTCGGGAACGGCTCGAACGGCCCGAACGGCGCTGCCAGAGGGGTGAGTAGGAGGGGCGAGGGTAACTTCTGGCGGGTGAGGAGGCCGTGACAAATCCCAATTAAAGGAAGTTAAGGCTTTTCTGGGGATCAATTACTTCTTGGGGAGAAGCTCGAACATCTCCCAAGATTTTTAAAGTCTCCTGTGAGGTGCCCTGATTCTGCCGGAAAAAAGAAACAGAATAATGCTTTTATGATGGAATATGTCGTCGTCTGCCGGAGGAATTCACCTTTAACGCTTTCGACTCTATTTGCATTTCCATTCCTTCTTCCCCTCGCCCGCCGACGCGGCGAACACCGGCTCTCTCCTCACGGCTCTGCAAGCAAGTGCTCGTCCTTGAT
>NC_051404.1:48081144-48081287 GCF_015228065.2 Penaeus monodon
GAACATACGTTACGTCACGACACTATACTTGCATCACACACTATCCACAGACCGTGCGGCAAAACATGAAATATCCTGATATTATATTTAATCATTCCCTTCGTGTTGGGGAAAAAAAGTGCTGATCGCTACTATCAAAGCGA
>NC_051404.1:48081676-48083520 GCF_015228065.2 Penaeus monodon
ATTGCATTACTTATAAGTAAAGATAAATCGTTTTCAAACCATTACTGTTAAAACATTTACGTAACAGTATGCATTAACGACAGTATACATATTTATATTGCAGAAATGAGTTACCAATTACACACAAGCTTGTTATCTGCGCACGGCTTAGGTCACCGTAGCCTTCGTCAGTAGGCTATTCATTACCTTACTGTTCACTGCGTTTCTGCCGAACCTTCCTCTTTTATCAAGTGTTTCATTCACTACGTTACAGGCATTCAAAATATTTCATTCACGAAAATACAAATATTTCACTTACTTCATTACATGTATTTCATTCAGAAAATTACAGGTATTCCATTCACTAAATTCCAAGCATTCCATTCAGTTTCACTCATTACATTCACAATAATCGGTAAAAAAAAAAAAAAAATTATGAAGCCTCTCATTCACTTCGGATAAAAATACACTACAGCCTCATCCATCCGGAGTTCAAACGTTTCAGCAACAGAGCCTGTGTTTCTTCGGCATTTGGAAGGCTATTTCCGGAGCCGCACGGTAATGAGGAAGCGAAGAAGCAATGGTAACATCGCCCTTATTTCCCGGCGACTGTAAAATGCCAAACAACACGTGTGGGGGGGGGGGGGAGGGCGGAGGCTGCGCTGGAAATGTTGTTAGTCAGAAAACGCATCTGGATGTATCAAGTGTAAATATATGCATTGGCAATGAGGAGGAATAGATAGGGTGTTTGAAAAAAAAAAAAACGGGGAGTTTACAAAGGGATGCAAAGGAAAACATTTTCTTTGTCTTGTAGATCGCATCGGACAGCTGAATTGCCGTTGGAAAATTGTAAATATTTCCTAGCCTGTTACCTTTGAGCTTGGAGTGGGCGTCGAGAAGAAGGAAAATAAGAAAGAATGAAAGGGGGAAAAAAGAAAAAGGGGAGAGAAGCGGAATAGAAAATACGTATGTGGTACGATGAGGTCGTTTGCAAATACGATCTTGCAGAGTCTGTAAAGTTTGCATATATAGGGTTTAAAGATTTACATACATAAGTCTCTAAGGATTGCATGTACATCCGAGAATCAAATTTTCTGCCACAGATAGAAAGGGCGATTTTCAACACGAAGAAGATGTTCCTATATAAACAAATCCCTATTGACTAGGAGTTGAACAGTATTCCAAAGTCCAGTTAGCCATCGCAGGCTCCTCAACCGAATAATCGGGGAGAATTAATTTCAAAACGCGATGCAAACCCAATATTCATTGATGACAGCAAAGGGGAAAATATCTTGAGAACCGCCGCGCTCATACATATCGCAGGGGGCACGGACGCAGGCACTAAGAGCAAGGGTATCGGGGGAATCCGGATGCAGATGGTCGCTACAAGAACGGGATGCAGCTGGTATTTCGACGGCGCTTCCCCCCTCTTCGCTTAACGACGTGTATAGGGATAACGAGCCTGACGCCGCTGCCAGACGAGTGGTGTGATTGTTCCTTCAGATACGGCGGGGCTTTAATAGCAGGTTAGGTTTAGATACACGTCAATGAAGAAGGAGTAGCCATATATACTTGTTTGCCAGCTGATGCCCTTCTCCGGGGGGCAAGAGAGTGATATCCCGAGAAAGGCGGGAGGGTTTACGCTCTTAACCCCGTAGCCTGATCAAGGATCTTTATCGTTGCCATATGAGAGTCACTGTTTTGATGCCGGCGAAGGAGATTCTTTCATAAGACTGCGAAGATGCTGCACTCGCTCTCGCTCCGGAAAAGCTGCCTCTTGGCCAGTCAGTGCAAATTGATAAAGGTGAATATTACTCATGGTATACATCATAAGAACATGCACAAATACCCTAAGGCACAATATT
>NC_051404.1:48083949-48084290 GCF_015228065.2 Penaeus monodon
CTCTTTAAGAAATTCGCTTATTGGCTCCTCATTTTCGCAGAGATAAAACCCGCAATAAAAAGCCAAGCCCCGGCGTAGGTTTCTCCGCGGCGCGCGAGAGAAGCCTTCTGCGGCCTCGACCGCCCAGCAGCCGAGGCAAAAATGGCCCCAGAGACACTCGGCTCGCACTCAACATCTGTCTCCTCCTCCTATCATCTTCTAAGCAACTTCCTTCAATTAATATGCAAATTGGCAGCGAATAGGACCAGGGGCTTAATGACTCCGAAATTGAAAGTGGGCCGCGAGGCTGTAAAAAGCGGGGGTTTGACTACATCGCCAAGACCATCTCGACGCCGTCTTCT
>NC_051404.1:48084726-48084931 GCF_015228065.2 Penaeus monodon
CTATACAAAAGAAGAGGGAAAAGTACAAATATCAGGAGAAAAGGGGAAGGAGAGAGGCAAGATAACGAGATAAAGGCGGGAAAGACGAAATAAAAGGGAATAAAACGAAAGAGTAGGAAAGAAGATGATAAAAAATAGAAAAACCTGGAGGGGGAGATGCAAGAAAAGGCGAAAAATATCTTAAGAAAGGAGGATGGTGGAGGTA
>NC_051404.1:48084968-48085107 GCF_015228065.2 Penaeus monodon
AGCGTTAATGAAAGGGAGATAGGAAGCGGGGAAATGCAAGGTAAGGAGATAAAGAATAAGGAATTAGAAAACTGGGGAAGTAACAAAGAGAAATCGATCTTAGGAAGAAAAAAAAGGTGATAAAACTTAGATATTCGTT
>NC_051404.1:48085265-48085555 GCF_015228065.2 Penaeus monodon
TAAAGCTTGAACAAAGAAGGAGGCAAAGAGGCTTGTGTTCAGCGATAAGGAAGACGGAGAGGAGAGAAAGAAGGAGACCAATTCCCTGCTGATTTTGTTCATAATAATTCGCTGCGAGAATGATACGCGCGATTCTGAAGCGGTGCTGGTGACGGCGCTGCGTTTTAGTCGTTTTATCAGGAATACGCGATGATCGTCTTAATTTTGAACTGTATTACTAGTACGTTGGGATTAGGTCCTATAACGAAGTCTCTCCTAAGATATTCCTGATATCTAGCTTATACATATGC
>NC_051404.1:48085791-48086053 GCF_015228065.2 Penaeus monodon
GCATAAACAAAATCAGTGTAGAAGTTGATGCGCATACATTTTTGCGAGCGTGTGCGTGCCAAGCACCTCGAGGCGGGGAAGTGCCTGCGGCCGGGAGCCAACAAAGGCCCTGGGGCGGCGCGTCCTCGGCAGGCGCTCGAGGGCGTGTTGGCGCTGGCTGAGAGGCCCTTCGCCTCCTCCGCGGCGCCCCTATTGTTCAGACTCATTATGGAGGCTCTTGAGGGCGCGGCGTCGGCGGAATTAGACCCTGGGCGCCGGCCGC
>NC_051404.1:48086107-48086206 GCF_015228065.2 Penaeus monodon
CCAGGCACTCGCCGGGGAGCGGCTCTCGCTGCCGGGATGGAGACCGGCGGGTGTGCAGGCGTCCGCGCTTCACGCCGGTTTGTGTATGCATATATGGGT
>NC_051404.1:48086522-48086861 GCF_015228065.2 Penaeus monodon
GTTCTACTCACTTTCAGTTGCGCTTTTGAGCTCATCATTTAAGCATTTCCGAGGAAGCGCACGAGTCATCCAACGCCACTCCCCCCCCCTTGTTGTTCTGAACCACGAGTCGTCGCGAGTCGTCCAGGCGGTGGCCCTTCGGACGACGCGGCCGAAAACCAGCGACGGGCGAGTTATTTGGACTTCTGGGAGAGAAAGAGGGCGGCAGCGATGATTCTGAAATGCCGGAAGGACCATTGAAACTCAAAGGTCCGAAAAGTTTGGGTCAGTTTTATAAATGCTCCTCTAACTTCACGCAGCAGCAGAAAGTGTTAAGTTTGTATCAAAGTGAAAATCAAC
>NC_051404.1:48086889-48087177 GCF_015228065.2 Penaeus monodon
CTCGTCAAAAGTTTGGGACGTCCCGAGCATGCGAGAGAAGCTAGCGACCTTCACGGCGCCGCCCACACGCGCCCTCGGATCCTGGATTAGGAGTATCCTCTGCATTTTCAAGGGACGAGACCCGCGAGCCTCCGCCAGGCCCCCGAGGAACGGATAAGGGACCTCGCTCCTGGATCTCCGGGAGGGGGAGAGCGAGATGGACAAGACTGCGATTGCCCTCCGTCGGGGAAGGAGGCGGCTCAGCCATGTCAGGGTGCTGGGGCGGAAGCTGGCCCTTATCGACGAAGG
>NC_051404.1:48087394-48088235 GCF_015228065.2 Penaeus monodon
CCCCCCCATCCTCATCAGTCATCAGCCCTCGGAATCAGCCCAGCTACACCTGCGCTACAAATTCGTCCACACTTTTAGTCAGCAATTCTCCCAACGCACACGTACGCACACGCTCTTCTCCCGCGCACCACGTCGCCGCTTCCCCGATCGTTAAAAAAAAAGCAATGCGAGGCAGCCTTGCATCATCCTCATCTCGCCATTGTAAACAGCTTCATTTTCCCTCATCGCGTTTGTCGTGTCGGCACCTCAAGCGCTGCCGATCCGCATCTGCATAGTGAGGCCGGAACTCTGTTAGTATTGGATTTCCACGTAATGACGTCGGGAGACGAATCCAGACCAGACGCCTCATGGCCCGACGTTTTCCTCATGGCCCAGACACCTCCTCATGGCCCGACGTTTTCCTCATGGCCCGGACACCTCCCCATGGCCCGACGTTTTCCTCATGGCCCAGACACCTCCTCATGGCCCGACGTTTTCCTCATGGCCCAGACACCTCCCCATGGCCCGACGTTTTCCTCATGGCCCAGACACCTCCTCATGGCCCGACGTTTTCCTCATGGCCAAGACACCTCCTCATGGCCCGACGTTTTCCTCATGGCCCAGACATCTCCTCATGGCCCGACATTTTCCTCATGGCCAAGACACCTCCTCATGGCCCGACGTTTTCCTCATGGCCCAGACACCTCCTCATGATCCGACTCCTTCCGTCGCCTCATTTCTCCCTCCCGAAGTGGATTGTCTGAGATACATTCACTAACTTGCAAAGAAAAATACATCAAAGCATATATTACCCTTTTTGGTATAGTGCTCGGAGTGAGTCTATCGCAAAGAACGGCCGGAC
>NC_051404.1:48088258-48088336 GCF_015228065.2 Penaeus monodon
TCGGTCCGCTGGTATAACAACATGGATCTTGCGCAAATAATACTCGTCCCTCTGTCTTTTTTTACTCCCAAGGAACCC
>NC_051404.1:48088381-48088627 GCF_015228065.2 Penaeus monodon
CCCCGCTTAGAAAAAGTTCGGTCGTGTATGCCCACGAGCGTAAAAGATAAAGACAGACAGCCATATATATATAAAAAATCTAGACGAAGTGAGCAGAATATTTACAGAGAAACTGAACCGAAAATATCATGTTTTATCAGGGCAGCAGGAGTGACGTCCGGGCTGTTCCCGAGTGAGCCGACAGGATTCTGTTCCCCTTCGCTTTTTGAAGCAAAATTGTCCGATCGCTCGCTGGTTGTCGGCTGT
>NC_051404.1:48088963-48089102 GCF_015228065.2 Penaeus monodon
ATTTGCATATGTATGTGTCAGACTCATACATGACTGACTCATGAATAACACGGCATAAAATAAAATAATTGGTTGTCAGTGTTACGCTATTGTTACGTGTTGTTCGTCTCAGGCTTATTTACGTAGGTTTTTCTTCTTT
>NC_051404.1:48089319-48089613 GCF_015228065.2 Penaeus monodon
ACTCAATTCTGCCTTACAAATGGTCAGTCAGACAGTCTTCATGATGGTCACTCAACTAATGAAAGCATCATAGGTATTAAAGCTAGTGCGATAATAACGCCGTGAAAGAACTGGGGGAATAACACTAGTAATAATAAAGTATAACGAATCACGTGAATTATAACTGAGACTTGATAAGCAGACACAACAGGGGGACAGCACAGTACAAATTTGCAAAAAAAGGACAGAGGAACAAACACAGAACATCTATTCAGAGACTTGTCAAGGTAGATATGAACGGTCATTATTTATGTG
>NC_051404.1:48090919-48092114 GCF_015228065.2 Penaeus monodon
CACCTTGTTGTATTACATGTCCGGCAAATGCAAATAAAAAATCTGTGTGTTTCTGTTTTTTTCTGATTTTTAGTTTATATGTTTGTGAATTTGTTAGTTTGTTAGTTTGTGTTTATGTGTGTGTGTGTGGGGGGGTGTTTTCTTTTATTCTGAATTTATTCTGTATATGAATATGAATTCAATTTATAAATATTTTTTGAACTAACGAATCATAAATCAGTTGAGTTCATAACAAATTGTTATATTAGATATTGGTTTGTTTTTTTTATTACAAGACATTTTTTTTTACTGACTGTGACATAATTAAACACTCAACAAAAAAAATACAAAAACCCTCATCTTCAAAATTTATTTTTTTTCCCAAGTTATATAATTAAAGTCTATGATATACATTGTTCCCCGCTGAATGGGACTCCCCCCCCCTCCCCAACCCGCTGAATTCACAGGCTGGAGGGAACGTTACAGCCAGACTTAGTTGCATGTTCTGCAGACTTGCATTATTGCAACAAATGGAATAAAGCATTTGGATTTGAATTTGAATACTTCGGCTCTGATGTCCTTCTCATCGACGGGAAATTCAGCTGAACAATGCTCGTTCTGCGCGAAGGAAGTCTCTTGACTGCGAGGCTTGGGTGTTGAATGAACGTCGACGTCGTAGGGCGATGCCGTTCATAAGCGTGGGCTAAAAAAGAGAAAAAAAAGTTCTTTGATTTGTTATGATTTCGTTGGTCCAAATTGTAAGCTAAAAATAAAAAACGAATTATTTTCCATTTCAGCAATTCTGACATTGCAATTTCGAAAAGTATTTTTTTTTTATAGACATCAGTATGTTTTCATTTTTTTCATTTTCATTTTTTTTTACTTTTTTCATTTCCTATCCGTTTTTTGTTTACTTCCTTTTGTCCATTTTTACTTTGTTTTACTGAGCCTCGTTTGCTTTGTTTACGTACTACATACATTGTTTTATTCACATTTACGCTGTTGAATCTATTCTTATCTTCATTTGCTATTGTTTTTTATTTATTACGCGCTACGTTTCGTTCCTTCCTTTATTGCGTGATTTGTTTTCTCCTCTCCTCCACGTCCCAAGTATCAGCTGCGATAACGCCGCTGTCGCTGTAAACTGTAAAGCGATCCGATGCTCCTGTCTCAGAATCTTATGAATGGAAGGATTCTATCTTCGCCAATCTATTCT
>NC_051404.1:48092168-48092289 GCF_015228065.2 Penaeus monodon
TAGGCCGGGATCGGTGTGGGATTGATCTTTGGTCTCTGTGTGTAATGGGATAAGAGTGTTATGTCGTTGTGTGTAAAAGGACGTTAGATATAGTGTACCTTTGGATACCTGGAAGGAAAAC
>NC_051404.1:48092416-48092938 GCF_015228065.2 Penaeus monodon
ATAAATGGCGTCCTATGATATAAGGGTTTTGCGTGTGTGAAGAAAGAGAAATTTCCATTGCTATATATTACTTCTCCGTCAAGTATTGTGGAACAGACGTCATAATTGAACTAAATAAAAAAAAAAGTTAATGACGAAGTTGCTTATTGTACTTAATTTATTGCATTTTATAAGATTCCTCTTTTGCCTAAATAAATAAAACGATGTTATTCCTGGTATGGCTGAAATTAGAAAAAAAAGACAGCGTCTGTTTTGCATAGATCGACAATTCCTTTTCAAAGTCAGAAATCATTAAGGTACATAATCATGAGGCAGGAAGCAAGAGCGCATTAACATGTACTGCTGCTCTCCTTGTTACGTGCAAGGAATATTAATTTCTGAATCACCATTGGTTTTAATGCTGATTCTGGTGCAATGTATGCTCTCTTAAAAATGAGCTAGAACCTGTGCTGATACGGTTTCCAATTACGTTCATATGAGTATAGTGTTTAAGTTTCAGCATCTAACCACGTGATTAGTATG
>NC_051404.1:48093270-48093394 GCF_015228065.2 Penaeus monodon
CATACAAGGTAAGCATGAAGCAAATTACAGAATCGACAGACACAGGCCTCGGTTTGCTGTCAGTGAGCAACAAGAAGCAAGCGAAACCCCAGTTTGTTGACTCTTCTCGCTATGAGCAAGTTGA
>NC_051404.1:48093459-48093592 GCF_015228065.2 Penaeus monodon
GGGTGGGGGCAGATCTCCAAGCCCATAGATGAGTGTCATGACTGGCAGATCAACCGAAGAGAGGCTTCGCTCCATCTCTCGTCCAGGAGGAGTTGTGGGGTTTAAGATGCGTCTTGGTTTAGTGTGGACGAAG
>NC_051404.1:48093838-48093919 GCF_015228065.2 Penaeus monodon
AATAAACATGTATACACACTAATCTAAACAAGAATCTTCCCTTCAGTAAGAATCAAGAGTATGAAAACAAGTATATACATT
>NC_051404.1:48093957-48094188 GCF_015228065.2 Penaeus monodon
GCAACAGTAGTGTCCGTCCGACGTTATCACTGTCCAGGCAAGGTCGTTCCAAAACGTGTCTTATGCCTCCCTTCAATAAGGCTCAATCTCTCCTGTCTTGCCCAGCGTCACGGGAGATGGAGTTACAATTTTAGACCGTATGTCCAGGTGGTATAATGACGAAGGCTGACACGTCTCCAAGATGTCATAAAGTAAAGTTCATCTCCATCCCTTTGCATATTGAGTCAGGGC
>NC_051404.1:48094710-48094808 GCF_015228065.2 Penaeus monodon
ATAGCGGGCGCTTCGCCTCTCGCTCAAATACCTCGGCTCTCGCTCGCTCCGGGACTTTGGAACCTGCGTCTATGGGTCTAATGAGTTTAGAAGTTGAG
>NC_051404.1:48095591-48096305 GCF_015228065.2 Penaeus monodon
TATTTCCTCTGCATTCGTACCATGGCAGCCTCTGTGTCATGCAGGAGCGATTTGCATTTATATAAAAAAGAGGTCGATCGCTTGTCTATAATCTCAAGCGACAAAAATGCCTTTGTCCAGTCAGGAAAAAGCAAAAAAATATATATACCATGTACTTACTCTATTTGTTTTAGCTTTGTTCAGTGTTAAAAAATAATTACAGTAATCATAATGCAATGTATGCTTACTATAGTTTATCAATAACGCAAATTTAAGTATTTATCGTTTTTTCTTCTAGGAAATCCACCTTTATGTATACACGTGTAGCCTCTGTACATTTTCATTAAATATCAAAATAATGATGATAATTTTGATCTTCATTCCACGCCCCCAAAACCCTCGCTAACAAAGAAGTAATTCCACTGCGCTTCCCTTGAGTGCTCTGCCACGGCTTTCACATCTAGTGCAACCGTGCAACAGTTACGTATATTCCGTGCCCAGAGCCTGACATCCCCGCATATCCGGCTGACTTTATGCATGTCTCGAGGTGGCAGCGGCGGCAAAATTCATCCTTCACTGGTGACTTGGGCTAGCGCATCCCGGGGCAAGCCGACGTGGGTTACCTTGTTAGAAGATTTTTCGTGCGCTGTGGTGACCGCCTGCGCTCAGGTGATCACTAGTTTTGTTGTCTGTCCGAATTAAAGGTAGTTTTTGGATTGGACTGATTCGGTTTTG
>NC_051404.1:48096494-48097104 GCF_015228065.2 Penaeus monodon
ACCAAGACCCCTAGATAATAAAAACAAATAGTTGCGTGACCTCTATGTAAACCTTAAGAACAATATTTAACTGCGCCCTTCAAAAGCACCGGAGACTCAAGTTACCGTAACACATTATACAAGTGAACCCAACTGCTCAACAGAGTCATTCGCTGCTTTACTTTATGAAAACGCTCAGCTGATATCAGGAAGCAGTCAGGTAGATGCGCAGGTGTATAGTTCATGGGCCTCATGATCGGTTATCTCTCGTGATGTTCTTCGCTCTGCCTCTTCATGTTCTCCCGGGCCGACAGCTTAATGGGAATCTCATGCACCATTATGTATTGTTATATTATTACAGTGAGCTTGGGTTTTTCACTTTGATGATTTGTTGGGGTGATGATGCGCCTGATTTCGTGTTGTTTTATTTTCTTTATTTATTAGTTTGCATTTAGTATAAGGAAATGTTTACGATTTATAACGAGTAAAGTACAGAATGAATATGTTCTTGGATTATGAATGATAAGGTTACATTAATCAGTAAAGAGATTTAGATCAGTATAGTTTTTCAAATCAGATTACATGTACAGTACATGATTATTTCCGGATTGGTATTTCCGGAGCCTATTGA
>NC_051404.1:48097862-48098055 GCF_015228065.2 Penaeus monodon
GAAGCCCCAGGTCCCGTATATGTGAAGCTCCCCCCCCCCCAGTAATGAAGCTCGAATGAAGCTCCCTTCGCCCCGAGCCCCTTCGCCCCGAGCCGAACAGCCGGCTTCGAGGCGAAGGCAATTTAGGGAAGAGTTGAGGCCAAAGCAAAGTTATTGAGGCGTGGCAAGTGGTCGCTCGCCGAAGTTGGGGATT
>NC_051404.1:48098122-48098711 GCF_015228065.2 Penaeus monodon
CGAGCAGGTCAGAGGTCACGGGAGGCTTCGCTCTCATCCCCCCCAGGAGGATGACCTCCTGGAAAGCGCTTGGAGGATGGCCTACTGAGAAGCGCTTGGAGGATGACCTCTTGAAAGGCGCTTGGAGGATAACCTGTCCTAGAGGCGTTTGGAGGATGACCCTCTGAGGGGCACTTGGAGGATGACCTTTTGAGAGCTCCTGCTTAAGAATAACTGACCGACAAACGATTCTGCTTTTATGTCAGATCATAGCTTATTACTGCTAGACATATAATTATGAAAATGAATAATTATAAATAAGATTGAAAACATGGAAAAAAGTGATATTAAACTGCTTTCATTATCAGTGCTAAAGAAGAGGCAGATCGGAGCAACAAATCGGAGACAAGGATGACGGGAACAAATATGTTAGAGAATCAGAGACGATAACGCGTGCACTGCGCCGACCTTGCACCGCGGGAGCCTTATCGCCGGCATGTTCACGGGAGAAACGAGGTGGTGGAAGCACCTTTGTTGATCCGAGTTTGCTGCAAATTACGGGAACCCAGCAAGTTATCACACCGTCTCCACAATGAAGCAAACATACACG
>NC_051404.1:48099480-48099961 GCF_015228065.2 Penaeus monodon
ATATAAAATATGTATAATAATTAATTAGCCCAAATAGCAATAAAACAAAATCCCAATGGATAAGGTCCTCAATGTACATCATATTCCAATCATCAGAAAATATAAATGATGAACAGGAAACAAATCAGAAACACTGTCCACGGTAATAATACTTCCCAACAGAATTGCTAAGTATGACATAATAAATTCAATAAAACTCGCTTCAAAGGCCATTTCGCCTTGAACACACATCATCGAAACGTTACAAATACACTGGCTGTCTAAGCTGAACATACACGTAATATGATTAATCTTCTTTATGAGTAGAACATAGCAATGCAGTCGAAGTATACGTGATGTAAGAAGGAAGCATTTAACACAACGTTTCTTGGAATCTCGTTCTTATGGTTCTTGTAAGTTGAGAAAAAATATTTGTTGAAATATTCCATGGAGTATGATTATTCATTTTACTATAGTATAAATGATAGTAATGTTCATGTTA
>NC_051404.1:48100305-48100379 GCF_015228065.2 Penaeus monodon
GCGAAGGCAATTTAGGGAAGAGTTGAGGCAAGCAAAGTTTGAGCGTGCAAGTGGTCGCTCGCCGAATTGGGATT
>NC_051404.1:48100438-48100677 GCF_015228065.2 Penaeus monodon
CGAGCAGGTCAGGGCACGGAGGCTTCGTCTCATCCCCCCAGAGGATACCCTGGAAAGCGCTTGGAGGATGCCTATGAGAAGCGCTTGGAGGATGACCTTTAAGGTTTGGAGGTAACCTGTCCTAGAGGCGTTTGGAGGAGACCCTCTGAGGGCTGGAGGATGACCTTTGAGAGCTCTGCTTAAAACTGACCGACAACTTTTCTCTTTATGTGATCAGCTTTACTGCTAACATAAATTAT
>NC_051404.1:48100806-48100951 GCF_015228065.2 Penaeus monodon
TATTTTAAAGAATTAAAATAAATTATTGGATTAAAAGAAAAAAATATATTTATAAAAAAGATTAAGATTTTTATCATTTTCTGAATATAGGAAACCAAATTATAAGTTTAATTAAAAAACATTTAAAACCCGGGGTGCAATGAAA
>NC_051404.1:48100990-48101193 GCF_015228065.2 Penaeus monodon
CCTTCCTTCCTTTTTAAAGAAATTATATATTTATAAATTATTTCAAATATAAAATAAAAAATTTTATTAATAAATTAAAACCGGCTTCCGTGGAAGGCGGGACTCACCACGTATCACCAGGCAAAACCTGAAATCAATTAGTACATGCGTGCCCGGGGCCAGGAATTTAACCTTTACCTTAAAAGGGGGAAGAAAATAAGGTT
>NC_051404.1:48101521-48102104 GCF_015228065.2 Penaeus monodon
ATATTATAGATAAAAGGGTTACAAAACTATAACAAAATTCATATATAAAATATTATAATAATTAATTAGCCCAAAATAGCAATAAAACAAAATCCCAATTTGGATAAGGTCCTCAATGAAACATCATATTCCAATCATCAGAAAATATAAATGATGAACAGGAAACAATCAAAAACACTGTCCACGGTAATAATACTTCCCAACAGAATTGCTAAGTATGACATAATAAATTCAATAAAACTCGCTTAAAAAGGCCATTTCGCCTTGAACACACATCATCGAAACGTTACAAATACACTGGCTGTCTAAGCTGAACATACACGTAATATGATTAATCTTCTTTATGAGTAGAACATAACAATGCGTCGAAGTATACGTGATGTAAGAAGGAAGCTTTTAAACACAACGTTTCTTGGAATCTCGTTCTTATGGTTCTTGTAAGTTGAGAAAAAATATTTGTTGAAATTTTCCCATGGAGTATGATATTCATTTTACTATAGTATAAAAATATAAGTTCTTTATAGATAGATTGACGGTGGGGACTGATAATAGATTTTTTAATATGAGAATTGGTTGCACGTCC
>NC_051404.1:48102260-48103533 GCF_015228065.2 Penaeus monodon
ATTTATCCTTTTTATTTTCAATATTTTAATAAAAAGAAAATTATCATCATATAATTTTAATGTACATTTTTTTTTATTTAACCGAAAAAACTAAAATTTCCTGACCTTTCCCCCCCCCCCCCCCCGCCCGCCCCCCCTCCCCCCCCCCGCCCCCGCCCTTCGCTCCCACCCTCCCCCCCCCGCCCCCCCCCCCCGCCCTTCCCCCCACCCCCCCTCCCCCCCCCCCCGCCCCCCTTCCCCCCCCTCCCCCGCCCCCCCCGCCCGCCTTGCTCCACCCCTCTTTCCCCGCCCCTTTTTCGCCCCCTTCCCGCCCCTTTCCCCCCTTCGCCCCCTCCTTTCCCCCCCCCCCGCTTTCCCCCTTCCCTTCCTCCCCCGGGCCCCCCGGGTCCCCCCTCTCCTCCCAAGCCCCGCCCCCCTTTTTTCCCCCCCCTCCCCCCTTTCTCCCCCTTTTCCCCCTCGGCCTCCTTTTTTCCCCCCCCCCCCGCCCCGGGGGCCCCTTTTCTCCCATCCCCCCCTTCCTTTCCCCCTTTTTACCCCCCCCCCCCCTTTCCTCCCCTTTTTCCTCCCCCCCCCCCCCTCTTCGTCCCTCCTCCTCCCGCCCCCCCCCTTTTTCCCTTCCAACCCTCCTTTTTTCCCCGGCCCCCCTTCCTCCCCCCCTCCCCCCCCCCCCCCCCGCCCCCCTTTGCCCCCTCTCCTCCCCCGGGGCCCCCCCCCCGCCCCCCCCCCCCCCCCCCGCCCCCCGCCCCGCCCTTCGCTCCCCCCTCTCCCTCCCCCCCCCCCCCCGCCCCCCCCCTTCGCTCCCACCCTCTCCCTCCCCCGCCCCCCCGCCCCCCCCCTTCGCTCCCCACCCTCTCTCTCCCCCGCCCCCCCCCGCCCCCGCCCTTCGCTCCCACCCTCTCTCTCCCCGCCCCCCCCCGCCCCGCCCTTTCGCTCCCCCCTCTCTCTCCCCCGCCCCCCCGCCCCCGCCCTCCGCGACCGCCTGAGCATCAAGACAAATTTCTGCCTATCTGTACTATTCAGCCTTTTGGATAGGCGTGGGCAGGGCTCCCCGGGGGTCCGTCCCTAATGAGGAGCCACCATCCATTTGGCCAATTCCGCGAACTATTAATCCATCCCTCCTTCCCTACACAAGGGCCAGAGGGGAGACAGAAAGGCTTTCTGGCCAGCCCTTCTCTCTTGCACAAAGGGGCCTGGTAACGAGTTTTCTCCGGTGCCTCGTACACACTGGGCGAATGTTTGATTCCCTTCGCGTCGCTGTGTTTTGGGACCGTTG
>NC_051404.1:48103557-48103662 GCF_015228065.2 Penaeus monodon
TTTTTTAGGGGTCATTTATTTCTTTTTTCTCTCTCTCTGTTGACTTCTGAGGCACGTGAGTAGGCAATTTTTTTTGTGTGTGGAAGTTTCAAGGACGGAATCGAT
>NC_051404.1:48103723-48104426 GCF_015228065.2 Penaeus monodon
GTGCGGTTTTCTTTTCGGTCCTTTAGTCGTGTGTTCATTTTATTGTGTCCTTCCTATCTCTGAATCATGGGCTGAAATACCCTTTTTATTCTCTGGATAATGAGTCGTGACGAAATTCGGTGAATATATGCATGAATTTTGCTCCATCAATAAATTCTAAATGTCAGGCAGAAATATATTGCACTTTATTGTCCTTATTAGATCCATTGTCTATACGTATCAAACATTTAGATATTCGAAAATTATAATCCCATATATATATCACAGTTCATAAAATAATAAATCAGTTAAACGGAATTGAATCCTACCAAAACGGCTTCTCGTGTCCTCCTGCCATAGTCATCTACATATTATTTTCCGTGGCCGGCCTCCCCCATCCCCGAGTCGCAAACGGCCGCCTCGTGGCAGACATCGCAATTTCCCTAATGGTAACACATGCAGACCCCCGCATATTCGTTACAAAGCATGCAGTGTCATGCAGCCTTCCATGACGCCGCGCCATCTGCCAGCCGGCCCGACGAGAGGGGCGCGGCGCTCGTCCCGGCCCGAGATGCGGCGCAGCGGCTCGTGCGGCGCGGCGGGGTCGGGCCTCGTCGCGGTGACGTCACGCTATCGGCGCTGCGGCGCGGGCGAAGACACGCACCGCGGGGGGGGGGGGATTCCGACAGCTTCCGGGATGATGCTTGACGCCTCAGGAGGCTGA
>NC_051404.1:48105867-48106220 GCF_015228065.2 Penaeus monodon
TTTACCTGTTCTTTCTTAACTTTACTTCACCAACTCTTGCTTCGTGAATGAGGCGACCGTGCGATTTACTCTCCCCTTATGTCTGAATCACGAAGGAGTCCAGTCAAAATAATGTCTCCTGTTCATTCTCTGCTAACAAGTTTATTGAATAAGGACATGGCATTGCGACCGTAAAAAGGTAATAAAATCGATGCGTCTCTTATCAAGGGAACACCACGATCGCCATTAGCAGATTTCGAGCCCGGCGATTGAACGCAATCAAAGAATTAAATGAATAACGACAACGCGACCAGACTCACTCATTATGACCTCATCGTAAAAAAAAAGGTTCGACGGACAATACACAAGCTAAT
>NC_051404.1:48106255-48106470 GCF_015228065.2 Penaeus monodon
GTCATCAAGTATGCAAATGTAATGAGGAATTTGCCACCTAAATAGCCGGGTAATCGGATAGATGTGTTCCTATTTGGGAAAAGGGGAATGCTAGTTGATTGCTAGTGGGAGGACCGCTTATTACTCTATTTTGAGGATGGTTCTGTATCGGATGTTCAGGACTAGCGAAGGTTCTGGCTGGGTGTTTTTATTATGCGAGAGGGAGAGAGAGAATG
>NC_051404.1:48107399-48108559 GCF_015228065.2 Penaeus monodon
TCACATCAACACGATGCTGTTGTGCAGTGCATGAATGCATAAGAATGCAAATCTGCTTTCGCCGTCCGTGATCTCTCCGCGGCCTCTCTTCTCGAAGGTTGCTCAAACTTTTGCAACTTTTAGTGCCCGTTCCGTTTACCTATCACTTTAAAAGCCATTTTGAGGCATCGTAAAAATCGCGAGCATTTTTTCCAAGACTCGAGTGTTGTTCTAAAGCTTATGAATAAATACTCTTCAGTTACGGGCTTCTAAAGCAACTCCGTGAAGTGCGAGAGTAAACAATAGACTCGTCCAACTCTCTGCTATTGAGTGTTCGGACAAGTCGGGTGAGATCAAATCCCTTTTAGCTCTTTTCAGGCCCGACGCTCTCGGCGTTGAATCCTCCTACATGTGACGCCCTTTGTTCGTCGCTTCATTGACAGCCCTTCAAACCTGTATTCTGTTTTCAAAACTCTACAATGCCATTGAATTAGTAAGTGGGCATTTTGAGAATCTGAATAGGCCGTTAAGGAGAGTTTAAGTCGGCTTATTTTTGCTTAAAATTTTATCGCTGATTTGAGCTAGATAGTCTGTCGAACCGCCAAGCTGCGATCGTGTTTTCTTTTATTTTCTTGTTCCCTCTCTCTTTCCCCTGAATTAAGATAAACGTTTTCTGAACAATGGCGACGTTCAATAGACTATTGTTGAGACTTTCCGCTTACTCCTTCTGGACATAGCTGGCATTATAACGAATAACATTCTTTAAAAATCCTCTTTTACTAATAGCAGAGATATAATACGAATAAGTATTTACAAGACAAACAAACTTGTGCAAAGATAAATGACCGAATGCTGAATCTAACCCGGAAACAGCCAGAAAAGTAGAGCAGAGGCCGTAACGCGGAATGAAAATATATTGCCATAGTGTAGTGTTAATTAAAACGGTTATCATATAGGCCGTTCCCTCGAGGCTGGAATATGAAAGTAATCTAAAGGCTGTTATTGCTAGCTTTGTATTATATTCTTCATCTCCGTATTGCCGAGAGCTCCCGGTTATTGCCACGAATCTCGCCTCTCCTTTTCCGGCCGAATAAATTTCGTATGATAATGCCAGACTCGAAATTGATTACCGATTTGCTAAACGGATGACAAGATGAGTTTGAATATCAATGTTGTCCGTA
>NC_051404.1:48108733-48109959 GCF_015228065.2 Penaeus monodon
CATCAAGAAATGCAACGACATTCATAAACGCGAATATTAAATTCATTGACGATTCTGTCGACATACTTTATGACACCAGTTTCGATAATCAACAAAATAATGGAAATAATGATCACATTCATTTCAAACTTTCGCGATATTGTTCAGAGCAGAAGCTATAACAGGGATAGTGATAACAATAGTATTATAAATAACATCCACAGGAACACAATTGAAAATGATTATTGTTCTCGTGACAGAGACAAAACCGGACAAGCAGGCTGTCTATTGCCTCTTTCTCGAGCCTCGGAAGCAACGGAAGGAGGGGGTCGCGGTGCCTTTTGGTACGGTTTGGTATGGTTTTTGGTATGGGTGGTATGGTTGTGGGAGAGTTGTGGTATATTTTGGTATGATTTGGCTTCCATTTTGGTACGATTTAGTATATTTTGACATGGCTTGGTATATTTTGGTATGAAATTGGTACAATTTGGCATATATTTTGGTATGGTCCTGGAATATTTTGGTATTGTTTTGCATATATTTTGGTCTGGTTTGGTATATTTTGATATGGATTAGTATATATTTTGGCATGATTTGGTATATTTTGGTATAATTGATATATATTTTGATATGGTTTGGTCTATTTTGGTATAGTTTGGTATATATTTTGGTATGGTTTTGGTATATTTTGGTATGGTTTGGCCTTTTCATGAGCCTTTACAAGAGCTGAATCAGAAACAGAACATGGGGCAATATAAATCATGCGAATAATGTCTTCGGTGAGCTGGACGGGTCCTCACCACTGTGATGTCACGAGGTGGATATTGCAACCAAAGTATCGGGACAAAACATACACAGTGTCTGTATCATAATTACAGTGTGTAATGTAAGGTGTGTGATATATCATAACTGAAATGTGCAACTTGATTGCAAAGTACGTAATGTGACGGGTGTGTTGCACGGTAACAACAGGTTTGCACCATAACCAAAGTATACTGTACAATATAAAAGAAGTGTGCAACATAAAGGAAGTTTGCAACAAAAGTGTGTAACATAAAGGAAGTTTGCAACATAAAAGAAGTGTGCAACGTAAAAGAAGTGTGCAATATAGCCGGAGTGCACGACATATCACGTGTGCAAAAACAGAAGTGAACGCAACACAAGCGTGCAATATAACCGAAAATTTCAAAAAGAGAGATACGCGCAACATTACCGAAATTTGCAACATAAACAACGCGATGCCGAAG
>NC_051404.1:48110349-48110794 GCF_015228065.2 Penaeus monodon
ACAAGAATGAGATTCCTGGCGTGTAAACGATCAGCCCCGTGTCCTTCGCCCTTCACAAAGACCATTGCCGGCGCTGGGGACTGCCTTGCTCCTCATCAGCTGGGAACAAGAAGACGACCTTTCCCGAGCCAGAATGCAAGAGAGGCAGAGGCCCGTTGTATTGTAAGACGCTTTGAGGTGCGCACAGGTCCTGAGATGTGTTTGTGTGTTGGCGGGTTTTGGGCGTAGGTTATGCGGGGTTATGTGAGCAATGTGGGTGCGTGCGTTTTAATAGGGGGTTTTGCGAACGGGACGGGATTGTGGAGCACGATTACTGAGTGTTGAGGTGACGTTTCATTTGGAGGGGGGAGGGGGGGAATGGTGTGTATTTTGAATTTAGGGGTTGACTGGGGTAAAGAGGGAAGTGTACTTTGAGGGTTGTGAAATTATATGGGGAAAGTATTAA
>NC_051404.1:48111403-48111691 GCF_015228065.2 Penaeus monodon
AAGACCCCATTGCAAGGCACACTTTTACTCACCCTTCGATCCGTAGCGATGTCATCTGCTGCTCGATTTCCGCCAGAATTTTCACCGGTTCCAGGATTAGGTTTCGAGTTCAGGTTTTTGCAGTTTGCGTTTATGTTAACATGGAAAGAGGCTTATGGCCAACATCCGACTTTTCCTTTTTTCTTTTGGAAGACTAATCGAGACGGTTGTCTCATCATTAACTTTATTTCTATATCGATTGATGTGAATGATAATTAAAGGATTTTTTTACTCAGTTTTAAACGTTCC
>NC_051404.1:48113551-48113737 GCF_015228065.2 Penaeus monodon
GTATGTATGTATGCTCGTGCACTATGTTTGCTGTGTTTAATACATAGCTCTTTCCTCCTCTCTCTCTTCAGGGAAAGGCACTTTTTACACTTTACACTTTTTACTTCCAGGAACCGTGTTCACTTCTTTGCATGAATGGGGAATTTCCGGCGAAGTTTTCCCTAAGGGGTAGTCTGCCTCTTTGAT
>NC_051404.1:48114634-48114802 GCF_015228065.2 Penaeus monodon
GACGCGGCGCCTCGTAAGTGGCGTCCCCGCCCGACCGGCCGCCCTTCCCTCCGCCGGATGGTCGCCGCCGACAGCCGAGGCGGCCCAGGCCTTGCGTCGAGGTCCTCCTCCGCCGAGCCTGGCTTTTTCCGCGGCCGAGGAGGCGCGGGTCGGGCGCAGGAAGGGCGG
>NC_051404.1:48115877-48116352 GCF_015228065.2 Penaeus monodon
TGTCTCATGATGACGAAGGAATATATATGAAGCATAAAGCGGTTTTATATCTCTTGCCCGCGGCTGCTCGTCTCGCCGGGGTCTGAGAGAGCGAAAGTTTTTGTATCCTATAGAAAAAAACGGCCCTGTAAAATTTAGCGGAAAAATGCCAGCGGTAAGAATCACCATCATTTGCACAACAACAGGGTTCATCACAGCCGATGAGTTCTTATGAATACAAGGGTAATTGAATTTATGAAAGCAGCCTATTTAAAAATGGATCAGCGACGCGAGGGACCTCTACGGCGATGAAACGCGCTGTTCTGGCAATCTCTCTACGACAGGTTGATAAAGGAAAATTATACGGGAAAAAATATTTATAGAAGATTCACCCAAACAAGGTAACAAATTGGCTTGTTTTTTCTGCTTTATTTTTGTGTTGTTTTTTTATATATAGTTTCGAAGAGGACGCCAATATCTAGAAAACTCGGAGGCC
>NC_051404.1:48116547-48117719 GCF_015228065.2 Penaeus monodon
GCCCCCGCGCAATCTTGAGGGAACACAGAGATGAAAGGGAGAAGTTCTCATATCTTCAATATTGAATTCAGGCCGTCCAATGACGCGCTTTTTTGTTCTCCCCTTTTGTTATTGTAAGAATGCAATACAATCAATATGCAAATACTGTACAAATTCGAATTCATTTAGGTTATGCAATATTCTCCGTGGGAGGAGGAGAACGACCACGGCGGCGATAAATACCGCTTTTTATTCCCGCCGCAGAATTAATCTATATTAACCACCATGACCCGGAGGTTAATTCAAGGCTTTGGGAGGATTCGGTTCGTACTATATGCCACTGGGCAGTTGGGAGGCTACCCTGCTATCATCCCCCCCCCCCCGCGCCCTGCCAGGGGGCGACCGGGACGGCGCGGTTGTTGCACCAATCAGTGGCAAAAGCAAGACATGAATTCCGACGAACCGAATCCGGGAGCGATTCCGCGGCCTCCGAAACACGGGAGCGCGGCGCTGAGCCACGGATCCGCCGAATATGCGAGAGTCATCTAACGAGCGGCTGTGCGGAGCAGCGCCGGGGAGAGACTGTGCGTTGGCATCACCGAAGGCAGCGTCTGACGTCAGGTGCTTGTGGGTAATGATAGCGCCCGAGACCCTGCCCCTCGGCTGCCACACGGCCCTAACAACAGGTTGTCGGAGAAAGTCAGAATTCGGGTATCGGCTGCGAGGCTCCCAACCTCCCACGGCGACCCGCTCCCACGACGAAAGAGAAGCAGAATTATTCAAATGATATGTTACATGATGAGGTCCGTTGACTGATCAAGACAACGGGGTAATGACGCCAAACAGTGATCTACGAAAAAACCCGAAAACCGTAGACGTAGCACAATAATCGACCGACAAAAATATCTACACCAGAAATTCCCAGACAGGCTTCGAAGCTTCGACTCTCGTCCCTAATCATTTTGGCCCATTAGCAATTTTGCAGGTGGTTCAGTTCCGAGGCTTCGAACCTCGTCTCGAACCCCTGGCGCCGTGAGTTGTATCAGATAGCAGAGTCAAGTATGCAAACAGTAATCAAGCCTCAATAAAACCGGTTATATTATTAGACTTTTAAGATGTAACTTTACGAGTCATTTTATATCATTTTCTCACTCTTGCCTGCAATATGATCCCCAGGTGATAATGCGCGAGTA
>NC_051404.1:48117750-48118159 GCF_015228065.2 Penaeus monodon
ACACGTCTCCTTAACGACATTTTTCATTAATGCGATTCGCGGTTGATTAGCACTGTGATTTAGGATTATAAGACCCAAATTGGCCCGAGGAACGGCGGGATTTCCGACAGATCAGAAGCTTCCAGAACAGACACCTCGCCCCCCCCCCCATGTGGTCGCGCGCCTGCCCCTCCTATCTGGGCCTCTTATCGTGGGTAACTAATTTGAATACCGGCTGGGCCTAATTTACGAGACAAACTTGTGTTCTAACATCGCAGAAATCGCTTGGAGATTATAATGAAAGTGAATAAATGCCGCGACAGGGAATTTTATTCAGAGGATCCTCTTTGGCTAATATTTCACTTATTTGTTCATTTTCCTTTGTTTCTCTTCTCTTATCGTTAAGTCCTGTCGTTAGTTAGGGTTTGCT
>NC_051404.1:48118207-48118276 GCF_015228065.2 Penaeus monodon
ATTGCCTCTTCCCCTTTATTCCTCCCCCTCTCTTTTTCCCATTCGTCCATTCTTCGCCCTTCTCTCTTT
>NC_051404.1:48118791-48118942 GCF_015228065.2 Penaeus monodon
GAGTCAGCTGATATCTCTGGCGACCCACGTCAAACGTGCGCATAACAGCTTCATAATTTTGGAACCTCGATGGCTGTCCTCATCATACTCACTTTTTGATAGACGGGCTTCATGGCGAAATGTTTTTTATGTCATTGTTGTTACTCTGCTC
>NC_051404.1:48118987-48120235 GCF_015228065.2 Penaeus monodon
TCTTCACATAAATTGGTCACATTACTGTGTTATGCATATAACGAACGGTGCACACTTATACGTGCGTTTCCTCCCGTGTGCACATCTATGTGCGTCTCTTCCCGTAACCTCTTTGTACGTCTCTTCCCGTGTACACCTCTATGTACAGCTCTTCTATGAACCGCGTACGCGTTCTGACACAGATCAATGCATGTCCTAAACTATTCATATCACTTTTAACAGTTAACGTCCCGAAATGTGAAAAATCAAGCTATATACCCCAGCCTCATTCATACCAAACCTCATTCCAGAATCATATATGTATTCGTGTACATTTCCCCGGACCATGTTCATATTTTCCCCATGCACGGCGCTTGAACTATGAATACACACGATGAATACATACTGCATATTGGTTTCCGAATAGTTTCTGAACCGGCGGGAGCGAACCACACGTCACAGATCACTCTCTCTCGCCGTCCATGTCGTATTGCATGGATGTATTGGCCTCCCAGCCCAAACTCCTTTTTTTATTATGGCCGGCGTTAAAACTACATGTTATTGCTGTAGTGAAATAAACATCAATGTCAAAACAAGAGCTAGGCAAACAGAACTGGACATACGTCATAGTGGCACGACTTTGTTAGTTTGGGAATGTTATGAATATTTCGTCGCGTTAGGGAGTCGGTGCATTTCGTCCGGGGTTGCTGGCTTGTCCTGAAGACGGACTTTTCTCCGTTTTCTGTGAGTTTTCGGGGAGACTAGGAAGTTTTTGTTCTCGTGTCTGATGTTCAGAACACGTTCATAACATAAGTGAGGTATGTAAACGTAGATTTTAAACAACGATAAAAAATTAGAAAAGGGGAATAAACAGAAGTGTCACTCTTTAGGCTGTCCTTATGTAATCGGCTGCAACTGCCAGGAGAGGAAGGATAAAGGTATTATCGTAGGCTCTAATTGGTCATTAAATAATCATTAGGAGCTCCGGTTGGCTCGTTCATGTCGCCATAGATCAAGCGATGGTTAGACCAGCCGCCCCGAGGCAGTAAGCTGATCCCCAGCTCCGAGAATAAATTAGACCTCATTACGCCATAAATCAACATTTTTACAAGTAAGTTGTAGTCCACGAACGTCCAGTGTACAGCGCGGGGTTCGTAAATGCTGATGCACACTTGGAATTAAGTAGTCATGGACATCAGATCACGTGAAGAGAATGGCTGAGGCTGCGTTATCTATATTATTCAAGGATGCAGGGATTGGGTTTCACAC
>NC_051404.1:48120630-48121375 GCF_015228065.2 Penaeus monodon
TCTTTCCTTCTTGACTGCATTCTATAGTATCTTGTAGTGGCAATCAGGAATCGACAGCCCATGTATATTAAGGGAAAACCAACTCTTCTCCCGTGATTGATCTGGACAGGTTGAGTGCTTGAGGCATACACAGCCCCGGCCAGCTTGGAAGGGACTGTAGTGCTTGACCTTCTGAGGCTGAGTGTGTTGGTTCGTTCGCGGCGCAAATCACATTAATTGGCCCAACTTCCGGGGCGGGAGGTCAGGCTAAGTGAGGTCCAGAGTGCAGAAGAAACTCGAGGACCCAAGATACGTGTAAGAAATGTTTTATGTGCTTTAATGTTTTTGATGTTTTGCTTTCTTTAAGTTTCTGCGTGTCATAAATTCTTGCTGAGTGAAGCGAGCATGGAATGTTTGAGGCAAGCGCTTCAGGATTGATGAATATTTGTTATTGGATATTTAAGGTACAATACAAAAAAAAAGAAGAAATCTGCTTAATTTAATGTGGTATAAAACACAATAGATCTTCGAACCACATTTGTCCCGATACTTGGGAGTGCTTACCCGCACTCCTACAGCTTCCATAAGCCATGTAGCTGGAGACAGTAGTAAGAAGGCCGGCATACTGCCAAGTGGGTAGAAGAGTCACTGGACACGCACACAATACCCACTTTTAATATCCACTGAGAGGCACGCACGCAGGTCAGTGGGGACTTCTAACACCTTGCCCTGGGTACGAAGCAGCTGGACCCACCCTTAGACAATG
>NC_051404.1:48121433-48121791 GCF_015228065.2 Penaeus monodon
TGATAAGGAGCTTTTGTGATGAAACAGGACAGTGAACCGAGGCGCACGATTGTTATGGTACGAATCGCAAAGTAAATCAGTAAATAAGATATTAAAGTAGATAAGAGCAAAGAACAAAGAAGCTGTTAAAGAAGTCGAAAGTAAACAGCAAGAATGGTAAAGTAAACAAAGAAGCTGACAAGTAGAAGACAAATAACTGAGCAAAGAGGGAGACGCACACATGGCAATTTAGGCTGCAAAATGTATAACAGTGTGGAGTTTGGACAGAGCAAGATTCCTTGTTACTTGGGGGGGGGGGGTGACTGGTCGATAATGAGTTAAAATGAAAAATACGTAGTAATATGATTACGATAAGAAG
>NC_051404.1:48123049-48123184 GCF_015228065.2 Penaeus monodon
TCATTCAAAATTTTCATTCATAAAAATTCATTCAATAAAAAAATCATAATTACTGATGATTAATATCACACAATTTAAATGAAACACGAAACACGTTTTCAGATTACCTGGCGCCATGATTACATTTCGTAAAAG
>NC_051404.1:48123235-48123624 GCF_015228065.2 Penaeus monodon
CTCATTACTCATTACGCATCATCAAAGAAATAAAAAAAGTTACAATAATTTTCCCGAAATTAAACCAAAAGATAGGGGGAAAAAAAGGAAAAGAAAGACTTTTAGGGGAAAAAAGGTACAGCTTAAAAAAGTTTTTATTTTTTTGGGCCCCCGACTGCACGAGCGGCGAACCCCTTGATTTCGAACCCGACGGTCGTTAGGGGCGCGATGTTGGTGGAAAAGAAGATTCTCAAAGCCAAATTTGCGCAAGCATTCAAAAGGCTTAACAACAAACCCGGTTTTTTCCCTGTAATGGTTTTGCCCAAGATCTGGAAACACGCCATCCTTTATCAAGGTGGGGGAGGCTAACGGGGTTGAGTCAATCACGAAAACATTTATAAGCTCACGGA
>NC_051404.1:48124085-48124431 GCF_015228065.2 Penaeus monodon
TTTTCCATAATTTAATAGAAAAACGCCACGACACTTTCGCACTTACACACAAAGATTTCGGGGAAAAATTTAAAAACCAAAGACTCGATGCAAATCGGCCCAACTTCCCGGGCGGAATGCGGGACACGCCGAAAAAACTCGACTCTTTTAGTCAATGGAAATGAATGCAAACACAAGCGCCCAAAAGGGCGGCGTGGTCCCCGCGAGGACAAAAGCGTGACAAAATGAAAGGAAAAAAAAATAATGGTTTTCTTACTTTTTTATCAAAATCAAAGTATGTAAGGTAGATAGGTTAATAAAAAATGTTTTTATAAAAAAATTTCTTTTTAAATAGATATTCATATTG
>NC_051404.1:48124814-48125434 GCF_015228065.2 Penaeus monodon
CTATGGAAAATAGATTACAGACATTTGTTTTGGCTTGCTATCTTTTTTTTTTCAAAAGTCCTTAAATTTTATATTTTTCCTTTTTTGTTTTCCGACAAGGAACAGCAGGAAATGCTAAAAATTTCCACTTTCTTTGAGAAGATGCTTGAGAGGAGCGAATTTTTCTGAGGAGACTGTAACATTGGAATTTTTTACCCGGCCTTAAAAGTATTTGAAAATCTTTTACGAACGCGTAATGAAAAATTACAGATTCGTATTACTGCAGGATTAGCGCAAGCAAAGTAAGCAGAAATAAAAGTCCTTTTTTTTCTATTCATCCCGGGGGAGAAACTTAGTTTTTATTTGAAATTTTATCCGACTGTGGTCTTTTTCCCAAGGGGTTGTGTTCTAGTAAATCCCTTGCTATACATAAATAAAGTATCTGTTTTAAAAATTTTAACAAGGGAAAAAAAACTTTTCTTGCTGCGTTTGTCTCCCTAAACAACCCAAAGGTCTAAAGTCAATGTTTCGAAAAATAACAGAAGGAATTCAAAAAAAAACGGGGGATTTTTTACGAAAAATCATGCTTCCCGGCATTTTTTTGTGATTTTCCCCTTGCCACTCTCAAAATTAACGCTGTT
>NC_051404.1:48125559-48126499 GCF_015228065.2 Penaeus monodon
CCCCTGCGTTTATTGCATTGCCAAAATGTGAAATCGTCGCCCTTAACTTGTAATTTTAAAATAAAAAAGCAGGAGTCGCCCAATTAAACCTTTTACAAATTTCCAAAAAACCCCTTTTTTTTTTTTATTTTCCAAAAATGGGAAAATCTTTTAACAGAGGGAAAAAACCATGAAGAGAAATTTTAAAACGTGACTAGAAAAATCAATAAAAAGTAGGAAACGAAAAACTAACGTTTGACAAAAAATCAAAGGGGTTTCAAGTTTTTTTTTTATGATATTCGACACAGAAATGTGTGTTCTAATACCCCTATTAACTTTGGGAAAAGTGAAACATAAACAGAATCCAGGAAAAGTGATAAACCTTTCGTGAAAACAAACCCTGATTCAGTACCTTATACCATTTTCCAAACGCCCACAATACCCATAATTGCTCGACGGACGGCACGAACATAGGGGGGGTTATCTTTTTTGCAGAAAAGAAACATGAAATTCTCCCCCCTTTTGTGGAAAAAAAATTTCAAATTTTTTTTAATTCTGAAAAATTTTTCACGGTAGACGTATTTGCTTTCCGGGGAATATTTTAAAACATACATATTTGTACACATAAACCCCTTTAGCGTTTAAAGAATGCCGGTGCCTTTTTTTCTCGCACGGCAAAAAGACGTATTTAAAAATTTTTGAGAATGTGTTCATAGCATAAAATCCTTAACTTATTTTTATAATTACTACAAAACACTCCATTGAGGAAACGGAAATAGATGTGAATTGAAAAATGAATAACAGGCAAAATCATTCACAGTGGACAAGCAAAAACGGGGCTGTGGGGCTTTTGGGGCAAAAACGGGAAAAATTTTTTGCCCAAAATTTGAATTAATTGGTTTTTGTTTACTATCAAAAGCTTTTTCGGAAGGGACGGGGCACGAATCAAGGATTTTTGAGT
>NC_051404.1:48126523-48126692 GCF_015228065.2 Penaeus monodon
GACTTCAGCTCGGTTTTTTGGGGAATTATTAAATGAATAAGTTATACGTTTTGTAAGATGTTTCACAAAAAACGGCACAAATTTTTTAGGTTTACTAAGCATAGCAAGGGTGACTGATCTGTTTTAAAAGAGTTCGTTTTGTCTGTTTGTTAAATGGGTAGGTTGTAAG
>NC_051404.1:48126766-48126979 GCF_015228065.2 Penaeus monodon
GTACCGTACCCTCCGAATTTCCCTTCAGACGATGCAAAAAGTTCTGTTTCGACTGAGAGCCCAAATAATTTGTTGTGAAACACCATTTCTATATTTTTATATTTATTCACGAAAAAGAATTTTAAAACCAACTGGCTAAAAAGGAAAGAAATGGGAGAAGCCCGGGAACGGGGAACGGGCGGGGTATGGGCGGTCGGGGCAAGGATACAGAAA
>NC_051404.1:48129943-48130149 GCF_015228065.2 Penaeus monodon
CTGTTCCCTTCACCCCCGCCATAGCCCCCCGTCCACCGACTTCCCTGGCTTCCCATTTCTTCCTCCTTTCTTACCGTTGATTTTAAAATTTTCTTTTCGTGAAACAAAAATAAAAGTTAGTAAAGGTGCTTCAACAATCTACTTGGGGTCCTTCAGCGAAACGAACTTTTCTCGTCTGAAAGGGAAACGGGGGGGTACGGTCGTGG
>NC_051404.1:48130225-48130393 GCF_015228065.2 Penaeus monodon
CTTACAAAAGTATCCATTAACAAAAGACAAAAAAGAACTCGTTGAAACAGAGTCAGTCACCGCTTGCTAGTTAGTAAAACCCAATAATTGATGTCCGTATTTTTTAAAAGATCTTCAAAAAAGTATAACTTATCTTTAAAAATTCCCCAAAACACCTGAGCTGAAGTC
>NC_051404.1:48130418-48131370 GCF_015228065.2 Penaeus monodon
CTCAGACAAACCCTTTATTCTGTTCCCGTCCCTTCCGAATCAAACTTTTGATAGTATAACTAAAACCAATTAATTCAAATATCTGGCATAAAATGTTTCACTTTTTTTCCCCCAAAATCCACGAGCTCCGTTTTCTTGCATTGTCCACTGTGAATGACTTGCCTGTTATTCATTTCTTCAAATTTACATTAGTTGCGTTTTCCCCAAAGGGCCCCCCTTTTTATTAATTTTAAAAATAGACGATTAAAGGGTTTTGCTATGAACACATTCTCAAAAATGATTTAAAACGTCCCTTTTTTTCCCCTGCCGAGATAATAAGGGACCCCGGGATTATTAACGCTAACGGTTTATCGTGTACAAATTGTATGCGATTAAAAAATTCCTCGTTAAGCTAATACGTCCCGTGAAATATTCTTCAGAAGTTAATAAATAAATTGAAGTTTTCTTTCCCCACAAAGGGGGGAAATTTTTGTATTCTTTCTGATATAAGATAATCCCCCCTATTTTCGTGCCGTCCCCTCGCCGAAATATACTGTGGTATTGTGGGGGGTTGTGTTATGGGATAAGGTACATGGAATCGGGGTGTATTCACGAAAAGGGTTTTCATGTTCTCTGCGTTCTGTTTATGGTTTGCACTTTGCCAAAGTTAATAGTGGTATTAGAAACCAAAAATTTTTTTGTGTCAAAAAATCATAGAAAAAAATTGAAACCCCTTTTTTTTATTGTCAAACGTTAGTTTAGCGTTTCCTAATTTATTTATTTTTCTAGTCACGTCTTAAATTTCTCTTCATGCGATTTTTTCCCCTGTTAAGATTATTCACTTTGGAAAAGAAAAAAAACGAGGGCTCTTTGGTAATTTTCAAAGGGTTAATTGAGGCGACTCCTGCTTTTTATTTTAAAATTCAAATAAGGGCGACCGACTTCACATCTATGCAATGGCATAACGCAGGGG
>NC_051404.1:48131505-48132101 GCF_015228065.2 Penaeus monodon
AACACGTTAATTTTGAATGTGGGGAAGGGGAAAAAACAAACAAAATTGCCCGGAATCATACCTTTCGTGAAATTGCCCGTTTTTTATTGAATTTCCTTCTGTTTTTTTTTCGAAAATCTGCTTTAGATCCTTTTTTTTTAGGAACAAAAACCCGCAAGATAAATTTTTTCCTTTAAATTATTAACAGTACTTTATGTTTATGTATAGCAAAGGATTTTTTCTAGAAAACAACCTTCTGAAAGACCCAGTGGGGGAACGTTTTATAATAAAAAATAGATTTGCCTCCCCGGGGTGAAAGAATAAAGGGCTTTTTTCTTCCTTACTTCTGCTTGCGCTAATTTCCGGCTAAAAGTAATCTGTAAGTTTTATTACCTGTTCGTAAAAGGTTTCTAAAACTTTTAAGGCCGGGGTGAAAATCCCAAAGATTTCTAGTCTCCTCAGAATGAATTCGCTCCCTCAAAGATCTTCTCGAGAAAGTGATTTTTTTAGCATTTCAAATTGCTGTTTCCTTGTCTGGAAATCAAATAAAGGAAAATATATAATAAGGCTTTTTGAACAAAAAAAATATCAAAACCAAAACAAATGTCGTAATCTTT
>NC_051404.1:48132509-48132830 GCF_015228065.2 Penaeus monodon
AGAAAAATTTTTTATAAAATAAAAATTTTTTTAACCATCTACCCTTTACATACTTGATGTTGATATAAATAAGCAAACCCTTATTTTTTTTTTCCTTCACTTTGTACGCGTTGTCCCCGCTGGGACCACCCATCCTTTGGGGCATTGTGTTTGCTTCATTTTCCTTTACGTAAACAGAGTCGAGTTTTTTCGGCGGCCCCCCATTCCCACCTGGAAGTTGGTCCGCTTTGCACAGTCTTTTTAGTCTTTGAATTTTCCCGAAATCTTGTGTGTAAGTGCGAAAGTAGGGCTGTGTGCGTGTCAATTTTATATTATGGGTAA
>NC_051404.1:48133317-48133734 GCF_015228065.2 Penaeus monodon
CCGTGGCTTATGAATGTTTTCTGTTGACTCAATCCCGTTAGCCCCCTCGCACCTCGATAAAGGATGGCGTGTTTTTCCCGCATCTTCGGTAAACCATTACTACGGAAAAAAGGGTTTTTTGTTAAGCCTATTTAATGCGTTGCCGAATTTGGCTTTTTTGAATCTTCATTTCCCCCCACATCGCGCCCCCTAACACCGCTGGGCGTTCACCAAAAGGGTCTCGCTCGCTCGTGCAGATCGCGGCCCAAAATTTAAACAAAACTTTTTTTAAACTGTACCTTTTTTCCCTAAAAATCTTTCTTTCTCCCCTTTCCTATCTTTTTGTTTAATTCTTCGGGGGAAAAATTATTGTAGACACTTTTTTTTTTTCTTTGGTGTGCGTAATGAGCTAAAGAAAAAACTTTTTTACTAGAAAAG
>NC_051404.1:48133769-48133945 GCF_015228065.2 Penaeus monodon
ACGAATGTAATATGGCGCCCAGGTAATCTGAAAACTGTTTCGTGTTTCTTTTAAAAAGTGTGTATTAATCATCATAATTTTGTTTTTTATTGAATGAATTTTTTTGAATAAAATTTTTTAATGAATTTTTATGAATGAAAATTTTTATTGTCTTTTGGTTTTTTATTCTATTTTAC
>NC_051404.1:48134821-48134955 GCF_015228065.2 Penaeus monodon
TCATTCAAAATTTTCATTCATAAAAATTCATTCAATAAAAAATCATAATTACTGATGATTAATATCACACAATTTAAATGAAACACGAAACACGTTTTCAGATTACCTGGCGCCATGATTACATTTCGTAAAAG
>NC_051404.1:48135007-48135397 GCF_015228065.2 Penaeus monodon
TCTTTTCATTAGCTCATTACGCATCATCCAAAGAAAATAAAAAGTGTCTACAATAATTTTCCCCGAAGAATTAAACACAAAAGATAGGGAAATGGAGAAAGAAAGACTTTTAGGGGAAAAAAGGTACAGCTTAAGAAAAGTTTTGATTAATTTTGGGCCCGCGATCTGCACGAGCGACCGAGACCTCTTGATGTCGAACGCCCAGACGGTCGTTAGTGGGCGCGATGTTGGTGGAAAGGAAGATTCATCAAAGCCAAATTCGCTGCAACGCATTCAATAGGCTTAACAACAAACCCGGTTTCCGTAGTAATGGTTTAGCCGAAGATGCTGGAAACACGCCATCCTTTATCAGAGGTGCGAGGAGGCTAACGGGATTGAGTCAATCACGAA
>NC_051404.1:48135916-48136220 GCF_015228065.2 Penaeus monodon
AAGATTTCGGGGAAAATTCAAAGACTACAAAGACTCGATGCAAAGTCGGCACCAACTTCCAGGTCGGAATGCGGGACACGCCGAAACAAACTCGACTCTGTTTACGTGCAATGGAAAATGAATGCAAACACAATGCGCCAAAGGATCGGCGTGGTCCCAGCGAGGACAACGCGTGACAAAGTGAAGGAAAAGAAAAATAATGGTTGCTTACTTTATATCAACATCAAAGTATGTGAAGGTAGATAGGTTAATAATAAATATGTATTTTATAATAAATTTCTTATAAATAGATATTCATATATGC
>NC_051404.1:48136464-48137084 GCF_015228065.2 Penaeus monodon
AACTATGTGAAAATAGATTACAGACATTTGTTTTGGCTTGACTATCTTTTTTGTTCTAAAAGTCCTTATTATATATTTTCCTTTATTTGTATTTCCAGACAAGGAACAGCAAGTGAAATGCTAAAAATATATCCACTTTCTTCGAGAAGATGCTTTGAGAGGAGCGAATTCATTCTGAGGAGACTAGTAATCATTGGAGATTTTCACTCCGGCCTTAAAAGTATTTAGAAACTCTTTTACGAACAGCGTAATGAAACATTACAGATTACGTATTAGCTGCAGGATTAGCGCAAGCAGAAGTAAGCAGAAGTAAAAGTCCTTTATTCTATTCATCCCGTGGGAGGCAAGATCTATAGTTTTATTATGAAACTTGTTATCCGACTGTGGTCTTTCACGAAGGTTGTGTTCTAGTAAATCCATTGCTATACATATAACATAAAGTATCTGTTAATAATTATAACAAGGAAAAAATCTTATCTTGCTGCGTTTGTCTCCATAAACAACCAAGGATCTAAAGTCAGATGTTTCGAAAAATAACAGAAGGAATTCAATAAAAAACGGGCGATTTTCACGAAAGGTCGATGACTTCCTGGCAATTTTGTTTGTGATTTTCCCCTTGC
>NC_051404.1:48137248-48138230 GCF_015228065.2 Penaeus monodon
CCCCTGCGTTTATTGCCATTGCATCAGATGTGAAGTCGGTCGCCCTTACTTGTAATTTTAAAATAAAATGCAGGAGTCGCCTCAATTAACCTTTGACAAATTATCCAAAGAGACCTCGTTTTTTTATCATTTCCAAAGTGGAATAATCTTTAACAGAGGAAAAATCGCATGAAGAGAAATTTAAGACGTGACTAGAAAATATCAATAAAATGTAGGAAACGACTAAACTAACGTTTGACAATAAATCAAAGGGGTTTCAAGTTTTTTCTATGATATTCGACACAGAAATGTGTGTTCTAATACCACTATTAACTTTGGCAACAGTGCAAACCATAAACAAAATCGCAGAGAACAGTGATAAACCTTTCGTGAATACCATCCCTGATTCCATGTACCTTATACCATTAACACAAACGCCCCACAATACCACAGTATATTTCGCTGCGACGGACGCGCACGAAACATAGGGGGGATTATCTTATATGCAGAACAGAATACATGAAATTCTCCCCTTTGTGTGGAAAAGAAAATCTACAATTTATTTATAAACTTCTGAAGAATTATTTTAGCGGTAGACTGTATTAGCTTACCGAGGAATAATTTAATCAGCATACATATTTGTACACGATAAACCGTTTAGCGTTAATGAATGCCTGGTGCCTTATTATTCTCGGCAGCGGCAAAAAGACGTATTAAAATCATTTTTGAGAATGTGTTCATAGCATAAATCCTTAATCGTCTATTTTTATAATCTACATACAAAACAGCTCCATTGAGGAAACGCGAACTAGATGTGAATTGAAGAAATGAATAACAGAGCAAGTCATTCACAGTGGACAATGCAAGAAAACGGAGCTCGTGGACTTTCGGGGCAAAAACGTGAAACATTTTATGCCAGATATTTGTAATTAATTGGTTTTAGTTATACTATCAAAAGCTTGATTCGGAAGGGACTGGGAACACGAATCAAGGATTGTCTGAG
>NC_051404.1:48138253-48138428 GCF_015228065.2 Penaeus monodon
AGACTTCAGCTCAGGTGTTTTGGGGAATTATTAAATGAATAAGTTATACGTTTTGTAAGATCGTTTCACAAAATACGGACATCAATTATTTAGGTTTACTAAGCATAGCAAGCGGTGACTGACTCTGTTTCAACGAGTTCGTTTTGTCTGTTTGTTAAATGGATACGGTTGTAAG
>NC_051404.1:48138512-48138726 GCF_015228065.2 Penaeus monodon
GTACCGTACCCATCCGAATTCCTCTTCAGACGATGCAAAAAGTTCTGTTTCGACTGAAGGAGCCAAGTAGATTTGTTGTGAAGACACACATTACTATATCTTTTATATTGATTCACGAAAAGAGAATTTAAAATCCAACTGGCTAAGAAGAGGAGGAAGAAATGGCAGAAGCCAGGGAAGTCGGTGAGACGGGCGGGCTATGGGCGGTCGGTGC
>NC_051404.1:48142055-48142201 GCF_015228065.2 Penaeus monodon
CATTGGAGCGGCCATCATCCTCATGTACTGCCGCCACTCCTCTCTTGAACAAGCTGTCCTCCGCTCGTCCGGTGTCGAGCAAAATAGCTATTAGGACAGAACACAAATTCACCAAACAACGTCTTGTGATTTGACACGTACTGACA
>NC_051404.1:48142254-48142544 GCF_015228065.2 Penaeus monodon
ATGGAAATGTTTGTCATATGTTAATGTTGTTTCGTCTGTTGTCTTTATGTCACTTTGTGTCAATACATGTCAAGACAAGCTGTTGTTCGCTGACTTTTTGTTCTGTTTTAAGAACGATTTTGCTTTACACCGACGAAAGACATGGATAGCTTGTTAAAGCAGGGAATAACTGCAAGCATAAAAAAATGTAAAAGTCACTGAGATGAAACTGTAAAAATTGTGATATCATGATTGCAATACGAGAAATAATAACGATGTAACAGAAAAAGAACAAGCATTCCGATGCTGTG
>NC_051404.1:48144176-48144885 GCF_015228065.2 Penaeus monodon
TTTCTTTTGTTGCTTCCTATTGGTCTAGAAGCTGTAAATATTTCGCCAGTCAAAGCGCGCAAAAACCACAGGTCCGGTTGCCAAAAGCAGCCAGTGGCGGGACATGTATGGACCGTAAGAATGCGCGAACCCGACTGGTCGTCATGGCTAGGGTCTCCCAGTCACCCTCTCGCCCAATCTTAAATATCTCCGCCTTCCTTCCAGTCTTTTCCTTCCTGTCGCTCCAAACACGCCAGTCACTCCACCTCTACGCCAGTCAGCCTGAGTGGTTCAGTGTCCACGCGTCTCGTCGTGAACTGTTGATTCCGAAGCGGCCAAATAACACACGAGGCACAGGAGGACGACGGTGCTAAGCCTCGTCAGATTTACCAGCTGAGGCCTTTATGCACGAGGTCTTGCAGATTCAGGCATAAAGTTGACAAACAAGTATTATTGAAATGCTGTTCAAAAATAACAGGCGAGGAACGTTCATCTTATCTTATTTTCAAAATCTTGTTCAAGCCTTGTTGCCACTTATCAAGACCTCTTAATATATATCCCTTTCAGTGAAAAAATAATGTTGAACAATTAAAGGAAGCGCAATCAGACAAGCAAATGAACAAACAGATGGAACGCAAGACAGGATCGAAGCAAGCAGTTAAGGACTCCAGACGTAGCAATGGCAATGGCGGTGAACAGGATTGCGTGGAAACTGGTATATTGAACACAC
>NC_051404.1:48145405-48145928 GCF_015228065.2 Penaeus monodon
AATGCACATTGACTAAGAAAAATGAAATAGCGAAGCTAACACTGAAGGAACCACCTCCTCGATCGCAGTCCTTTAGGAAAAAGGACGAGAACCAGTTTGTTGCAACAGAGAAAATAATCATTTCTCTCTCATCTACCTTCTTCCTCCACCGAGCTCATTAAAAGAGAGAAAGCAGAGAAAAAAGGGAAGCAAACAAGAAAAGAAAGAAAAATAGAAAGAGGAGAGCAAAAAACAACACTTCAAGTAATATTTCGTTGCATTCCTTGCAAAAAGACGAGAAAAACTTGCTTTGAAGGTTCTGGTCCCGTTGCAAGCGAGAACGATTCAGACGCTTTGCACAGTTTTCACTTTTCATGACGCCTTCACATTAAGAAAACGCTGCTCGAGTACGCGATGAGACATTTGCATTCCCTCGATCGGGCTCATGGCAAAAAAAAATCATGCAAAACACCTTCGCATTGACAATTGTTAATGTAGTAATACTTTCATTAGAAGTGTGTTTTGTGTGTGAGTTTAATAGATC
>NC_051404.1:48146255-48146344 GCF_015228065.2 Penaeus monodon
GGTTTTATTACTAAAATAAACTATCAACTAAAATTATTTTTGTTGTTCTGAGGCAGATTTATAATGCTAACTGACAAAATAATGGTATA
>NC_051404.1:48146842-48146958 GCF_015228065.2 Penaeus monodon
CGAACATCGTCATGCATAGCCCTGCTTGTGAGGCATAGCCCTTCATCATGCAGCGGAACAGGGATAAAGCGCACACGTCTCCTGCTTTCTTTTTTTAGTGTTGCTAGAAACTAGGC
>NC_051404.1:48147088-48147208 GCF_015228065.2 Penaeus monodon
TTATAGCCTGTAGGATCTATCTTGTGTGTTTAGAGAATTTACAAGATATTTCGTTTCTAAAGCATTTATTTGCGGGATACTGTCTTTTATTTTGTTAATTTACGAGAATATTCTTAATCC
>NC_051404.1:48147414-48147614 GCF_015228065.2 Penaeus monodon
AGGATAGCCTGCATCACCATATTAATTTTTTTTTTCCTTAAACACTCTCCCCCTTTGCTCGTAACCGACAGGCACGGAGAAGCTCTCATCATAACACATAAACGACACGTGCAAGTCAGCATCTCTGCTTCCCGTGGCCTTCGCTACGTTTCCCCGAGGGTTGACGGAGGGCCGACGGAGGGCTGACGGTGGGCTGACAG
>NC_051404.1:48147873-48148167 GCF_015228065.2 Penaeus monodon
TATAATGTGATGATGATTGGAGAGTAAATGATCTTTCAGAATTGATGATGACAATAATTTATGAAGAAAAATTGTTTTGGATAATTCTTGGTGATTTTTCCTGTTATTAATGATGAGGATGATAAAAAAATCGACTTTATTTGGACTCTGAGAAAAAAAAACTGTTCTTGGATGGTTATTTTTCCGCCATTAATGAGATTGATTTATGGAAAAAAAATTATTAAAAAAATTTCTGGTGACGAGAAAATAAAAACGTATGAAAAAACTCTTCTTGATAATTATTCAACATCATAT
>NC_051404.1:48148289-48148742 GCF_015228065.2 Penaeus monodon
TAAATGATGAGATATTAAAAAAAAAGTGAAATCTGTATTTTTCTATGATAAAAACAAACGGAAGTCTGATGCAATAATATGAAAAAAATAAAAAATCAAAATAAAGTAATAATTCTGAAAAATAAAAAAATATATAACAGATAAATGCTAATTAGATTATATTTTAAATCCTGTTGTATTATATTTTCTAATAATCAAATAGTATTATGAGGTTTAATTACTATATTAGAGTATTAGTAGTATAGATACTATAATAGTTATATAGTAATATGTATAATAATGATTTATATATATATAATAATAGAATAAGTTTAGTTCGTTGTATACATATAAGAGTAGAAAAGTAATGTATGTGGTAATAGTATAAAAATAGAATATAATATAATAGTGTGATAATATACTGTATATTGATAATACAGTTTATAATGTAGTATATGTTATAATATATAAATA
>NC_051404.1:48149683-48150180 GCF_015228065.2 Penaeus monodon
TCAAAATTTTCATTACATAAAAATTCATTCAATAAAAAATAAATAAGTTACTGATGATTAATATTCAAAATTAAATGAACACAAACAGATTGATATGGATGATACATTGTAAAAGGTAATAGGGAAAAAGAAGAAAGATAAAAAAAAGTTTGCTAGTATAAAATCTTTTCATGATCATACATCATCCAAAGAAAATAAAAGATCTACTAATTTCCGCCGAAATTAATATGCGCAGATATGTGGAAATGGAAGAAAAGAAAGACTAGGAAAAAAGTACAGCTTAAAAAAGTTTGATTAATGGGTTAGCGAGAGATCTGATTAAACGCCAGACGTCTTTATGAGGTGCGATGGGATGGAAAGGAAGATTTAAAGCCAAATCGCTGAACGCATTCAATAGCTTAACACGAACCGGTTTGCCGTAGCATAATGTTTGAGATGCTGAAACGCCATCGTTTAGTGGTGCGAGAGGTAAAGGGATTAGTCAATCTGAAACCATT
>NC_051404.1:48150660-48150942 GCF_015228065.2 Penaeus monodon
AAAGATTTCGGGGAAAATTCAAAGACTACAAAGACTCGATGCAAAGTCGGCACCAACTTCCAGGTCGGAATGCGGGACACGCCGAAACAAACTCGACTCTGTTTACGTGCAATGGAAAATGAATGCAAACACAATGCGCCAAAGGATCGGCGTGGTCCCAGCGAGGACAACGCGTGACAAAGTGAAGGAAAAGAAAAATAATGGTCGCTTACTTTATATCAACATCAAAGTATGTGAAGGTAGATAGGTTAATAATAAATATGTATTTTATAATAAATTTCT
>NC_051404.1:48151237-48151856 GCF_015228065.2 Penaeus monodon
CTATGTGAAAATAGATTACAGACATTTGTTTTGGCTTGACTATCTTTTTTGTTCTAAAAGTCCTTATTATATATTTTCCTTTATTTGTATTTCCAGACAAGGAACAGCAAGTGAAATGCTAAAAATATATCCACTTTCTTCGAGAAGATGCTTTGAGAGGAGCGAATTCATTCTGAGGAGACTAGTAATCATTGGAGATTTTCACTCCGGCCTTAAAAGTATTTAGAAACTCTTTTACGAACAGCGTAATGAAACATTACAGATTACGTATTAGCTGCAGGATTAGCGCAAGCAGAAGTAAGCAGAAGTAAAAGTCCTTTATTCTATTCATCCCGTGGGAGGCAAGATCTATAGTTTTATTATGAAACTTGTTATCCGACTGTGGTCTTTCACGAAGGTTGTGTTCTAGTAAATCCATAGCTATACATATAACATAAAGTATCTGTTAATAATTATAACTAGGAAAAAATCTTATCTTGCTGCGTTTGTCTCCATAAACAACCAAGGATCTAAAGTCAGATGTTTCGAAAAATAACAGAAGGAATTCAATAAAAAAACGGGCGATTTTCACGAAAGGTCGATGACTTCCTGGCAATTTTGTTTGTGATTTTCCCCTTGC
>NC_051404.1:48152020-48153001 GCF_015228065.2 Penaeus monodon
CCCCTGCGTTTATTGCCATTGCATCAGATGTGAAGTCGGTCGCCCTTACTTGTAATTTTAAAATAAAATGCAGGAGTCGCCTCAATTAACCTTTGACAAATTATCCAAAGAGACCTCGTTTTTTTATCATTTCCAAAGTGGAATAGTCTTTAACAGAGGAAAAATCGCATGAAGAGAAATTTAAGACGTGACTAGAAAATATCAATAAAATGTAGGAAACGACTAAACTAACGTTTGACAATAAATCAAAGGGGTTTCAATTTTTTCTATGATATTCGACACAGAAATGTGTGTTCTAATACCACTATTAACTTTGGCAACAGTGCAAACCATAAACAAGAATCGCAGAGAACAGTGATAAACCTTTCGTGAATACCATCCCTGATTCCATGTACCTTATACCATTAACACAAACGCCCCACAATACCACAGTATATTTCGCTGCGACGGACGCGCACGAAACATAGGGGGGATTATCTTATATGCAGAACAGAATACATGAAATTCTCCCCTTTGTGTGGAAAAGAAAATCTACAATTTATTTATAACTTCTGAAGAATTATTTCAGCGGTAGACTGTATTAGCTTACCGAGGAATAATTTAATCAGCATACATATTTGTACACGATAAACCGTTTAGCGTTAATGAATGCCTGGTGCCTTATTATTCTCGGCAGCGGCAAAAAGACGTATTAAAATCATTTTTGAGAATGTGTTCATAGCATAAATCCTTAATCGTCTATTTGTATAATCTACATACAAAACAGCTCCATTGAGGAAACGCGAACTAGATGTGAATTGAAGAAATGAATAACAGAGCAAGTCATTCACAGTGGACAATGCAAGAAAACGGAGCTCGTGGACTTTCGAGGCAAAAACGTGAAACATTTTATGCCAGATATTTGTAATTAATTGGTTTTAGTTATACTATCAAAAGCTTGATTCGGAAGGGACTGGGAACACGAATCAAGGATTGTCTGAG
>NC_051404.1:48153024-48153195 GCF_015228065.2 Penaeus monodon
AGACTTCAGCTCAGGTGTTTTGGGGAATTATTAAATGAATAAGTTATACGTTTTGTAAGATCGTTTCACAAAATACGGACATCAATTATTCAGGTTTACTAAGCATAGCAAGCGGTGACTGACTCTGTTTCAACGAGTTCGTTGTCTGTTGTTAAATGGATACGTTGTAAG
>NC_051404.1:48153273-48153471 GCF_015228065.2 Penaeus monodon
GTACGTAACCATCGAATTCCTCTTCAGACGATGCAAAAAGTTCTGTTCGACTGAAGGAGCAAGTAGATTTTGTGAAGACACACATTACTATATATTTTATATTGATTCACGAATAAAGAATTTCAAATCAACTGGCTAAGAAGAGGAGAAGAAATGCAGAAGCCAGGGAAGTCGGTGAGACGGGCGGGCTATGGGCGG
>NC_051404.1:48155166-48155437 GCF_015228065.2 Penaeus monodon
ACTACCAGCTCCAGCTCTGAAAAACAAAAACAGAACAAAAATGTGGGCGCAGTACTCTTAGGTCCTTTGAATTAGATAGAAAAAGGAAGGCAAATAAACTCCATTGCCGGAGCCGTATCTGTACCATTTGTTCCATCCTGGCACAAAGTGTGTGTGGGGGGAGGGGGGGGCATCAGGCTAACCTGTTCCAGGGCTGCGTGGAAAAGGCGCAACGATATTACTTTACATTTTCAGATACAAACGGACGCAGAATGGAGAATGGCAGAGGGAG
>NC_051404.1:48155587-48155745 GCF_015228065.2 Penaeus monodon
CATTTAACACACCTTGCAACACTCACTCCTGGTCTCCCGCCCCGCCCCCTCCGCGAAGCCGCCCGCCCACCTATCCATCTCCGCCCCTCAGGAACACTTTCTCGGTGGGCGCGGAAGGTGGGAAAATCCTCGCTGGGCGGCGGGAGCTTCGAGCAGGC
>NC_051404.1:48155944-48156064 GCF_015228065.2 Penaeus monodon
GGTCCTTATCGCCTGCTTAATGGCGTGGATGATAATTTCCCTTTGGCCTAATTCCCCCTCTGCCAGAATTACGGCCGATGAGTCTCACATACGCGCGCCCTAACGATCTTCTTTTTTTCT
>NC_051404.1:48156290-48156737 GCF_015228065.2 Penaeus monodon
AGAAATTAATTACAGGCTAATTACGATATTCGGAATGGCGTGGTTTTCGGGTTAGTGTTCAGTCGACGAAGTTGTTGAATTTTATGCGTTATTGTTCTCGTTAACTACTGCTACTGAAATTTCCTCCGTTATTTTACTTAAATTGTGTCATTACCGAAGGCATTCTTATCGTCACCGATGTGATTTAATGTCAGTAATTAAAGTTTCGGGGAATTCACCATTAGTGTTTTGGCAGCGTAATTTTCGTCACCTCTGCGATCATATTTTGTTATATTTCTCGATTTTAGTCATAAATTGAATCATTGAGGACCAGCGGCGCGGGGAGGGGGGGGGAAGCATTATATTTTTCGCTATATTTCTCGGCGACGAATGGAGGAAGGAACACTATACTGACTAGATCAAGAAAGCCTTTGTTTCTTCAACAAATCTTTGCTCGCTTGACCCTCC
>NC_051404.1:48156901-48158002 GCF_015228065.2 Penaeus monodon
TCCTGTGTGTTAGTTCAGCTTGTCACCAAATCAATCTTCCTCTGTTGGAAAATACTGTCGTTTCACTTACGACTGGCTTCGTCTGCCCTCGTTTCCGAATCCTTTGTGGCACGGGAATGCTTGAAGAAAACTCTTTCAGGGCAGATTATCAGATCATTTAAGCATTTCCATAATGAATGCCCGGCCCATTATGCTTCCCAACTATTTGCGGAGTTGTATCAATTATGCATCGCTTCGTCGTCGGGATGACCCACCATCGCACTGCAGAGAGGGCGCGTTTCCGTGTTACATCATGATAAGCATATAAGCTAGGGCGCAGTTGGACCGCTCGCAATGGACCATTTGCGTGATAACAAGGCGGCCATGACCAGTGTTTGTGGGGAAGGAGCGCGGCTGAGCTGCTGCTGGTTTTCCCCGAGACGCTAGGCCGCTGACGGACGGCAGGTGGGACAGCGATCGAGGCGACGATGATTCCATGGCTGGAATATTCCGGGTTCAGCGCCCCCTTTGGCGAGGAGCCAGCACACGCCTCTGAAAGACGGAAACAAGGTCACAATATTGAAGGACGGCGGAGTGATCTAACACCAGCGGGTCGGCTGAATATATTGTGCCTCGAACGCGCAAAGAAAAACACAGACTTTTCGCGAGGGGATTAAGGCGCGAAAATTCGACGGAAGGATTCAGTTCCAGCGAAACCGGAGGCACGGCGAAAAAAAAATCTGCCTCGGACAATCCTCGCATGAAATTCATATATACTTTTTTCTATCCTTCTCCACAGGAATTGTGATATAGACTGGAGTCGTGATAGGATTGTCAAACCTTTCACGAAATTCCCCCGAAGTAGCGTGGAATGTGGCAGATGCGCAGAATGTGACCAGCTGATAATAACAGGGTGTGAACTCGCTCTGCTCGGAGGATCTGTGTCCTACTTAATATATAATGGAAGTGCTTGCAACTACCGCCGTTCTGCACTTGCAATATTAATGCAAAATTATTTTAATAAGAAAAATATTGTTAGTGCTGAAAGGATTTCTATATATTTTTTGACGATGTTTAAATATTGATACTACAGTCATCACGAATAATAAATGCCTATTTTAT
>NC_051404.1:48158079-48158229 GCF_015228065.2 Penaeus monodon
CAGTGGTAGTGGAAAATAACAGCGTCAATTAAGAACAATAACAATCATTACAAAATAGTCATACCCACAGATGTTAATAATGACCAAAGGGACGTAAATACTGCCTTTTAATTGTGGGAAACTACTTCCTGTACTTCCCTTATAACATCG
>NC_051404.1:48159076-48159297 GCF_015228065.2 Penaeus monodon
CAAAGAAAGAAAGAAAGAACTGTATAAGATATTCACTAATACCGCATGTGCCTCGAATAGCCAACAAGTGAGCACATTCAGCGCAGGCATTCGTTAGCGCCGCGTCCTCCTGAGCCCGTGTTCGCGATTGATCATTTCCTCGGAGTCACGCTTCGGAGCTCCTCTAATAAGGCTGACTGTTGTCCCCTGCGATGGAGAGGACCGATGCTTGCGTGGTGCTG
>NC_051404.1:48159321-48160103 GCF_015228065.2 Penaeus monodon
ATTTGCGAAGCCGGTGATGCTTGCTGTGGTGGTGAAGGGGCCAGGGAGGACAACGCGACGGTAGGAGTGGTGGTGATGCGACGGTGTTGTTTGTGCGTCGTTTTCCCCTCCCGTGTGATTGGCGGGTGCTTTGCGAAATGGATGGGCTAGTGTATGGCGAAGGGGTTGCGTTGTCTAACGGAGCGGGATATAACGCCGGGGCGCAATGGGGGTAATTGCAGGTGCAGGTTCAGTAACAGGGAAGTAATGTAGCCGTTTTACCTGACGAGTGACAATATTCCCACGACGAAGCTCAGTGATTTAAGTCGAAATGTACTGTTACAGACTCTTTTCTCTTAGTTGATACGGGCATTTATCCGCGCTCGAAATGCACATAACAGAGCAGAGAGACTGTATTTGTTCTGGTATTAGCCTGGCAGCGAGAGGCAGAATTAGGAGGGTGGCGGACGTGTTAAGCACCCATTCACACCCTCAGAAATTTCCAATAACAATCACATTCACGTAAGACTTTTCTGAAGACCTGTTTTACCCCTTCTGTACTATACCAAAGAATACTGTATATGAAAGGCTACTGTGCTATTAACAATGAGCGTATGGAAGCTGCAGAAGTCTAATAGTCACGAGCGAAATCCATGTTTAGCAAAGTTTTCGTCGCCTCCTCGCAACCTCATTGACCTTTGACCTGCGGCAATTAAGGGTCCGGACCAGCCCTTGGGACAGCGGGGGTCCCGCTCGCTGGGATGAGGCTGACAATGCTCAGTCAATGCCCGGGATGCTGCCAC
>NC_051404.1:48160427-48160563 GCF_015228065.2 Penaeus monodon
TGTTTCTTTCTCTCTCCCCCGGAACAATAATCGTGGCTACTCCTCGCTGGCTGACGCCGGGCTGGCGAGGCCACTTCAGAAATCGTTACTGTCAGCTGGACGGAAGATTTAGTGGAGGAAATATCAGGATTCGTCT
>NC_051404.1:48161265-48161464 GCF_015228065.2 Penaeus monodon
AATTCATCATGGTAGCCTGTCTCTCACTGGCCAACTCGTTAACCCCAGCCTCATCCTCTGCCGTTCCCGCCCGCGATCCGCCCGCACGCCCACCAGCAAGGGATGGGTTGGGGGAGGGGGGAGGCGCCTGGCCGTTGCGATGGGCGTTGAACACTCCGGGAGAAGGAGGGGCGTGTTGTTAGTGATAGTGATGACAGGG
>NC_051404.1:48161936-48162204 GCF_015228065.2 Penaeus monodon
ATATCCCAATGGATTACTACTAGCACATTACACATCATTCCCAGTCCCTATTGTGTACTCTCACGAAATGTGATCACTCAGGTACCAAGATACGCCGGCTTAGAGTGTAATTAACTATTTGTATTTCACTACACAATCCCTCAGTCGACCCGACACCCCATTGACTGAGCTGACCTCCGGATTATGAATAAACCCTCGCCTGACTTCGACGTGTTCTTCATAATTTCATAATTCTGCTGATAAATGATAAATATGGGTTAGCTATTAC
>NC_051404.1:48162516-48162720 GCF_015228065.2 Penaeus monodon
CAGGGCACACCAGGAGAGATCGATCCCTCTGCCGCCTTCTGCCACCCCATCCGGAGGCGAAGCAAAGGTCAGGAGCGAAATGCAATATTGAAGTCTCACGTGGCAGGGTTTGTTCCTAATCCCCAAAGCAAATATGCTCAGCCACGAGTCAGAAGCACCGGGGAAGGAATCTCTGTGGCCGGATTAGCATAAAGCAGAAGCTGA
>NC_051404.1:48162744-48162940 GCF_015228065.2 Penaeus monodon
GGTGTGTGAAACGTCTATTTTTTACGGAGAGGGGGAGAGGGGAAGAGAGGGGGAGGAAGCGCCTGGTGGAGAGGGTATTGTGGCCTTTGGATATTGTGGGAAGTCGTCGTGGCAGCAGAGGTTACCAGCGAGGTTTCCTGGGGATGATCAAGGCAGGGATCCTGGTCTCGAGCTTCGTAAAGGGGGTGTGAGATGC
>NC_051404.1:48163650-48164141 GCF_015228065.2 Penaeus monodon
TTAGCCATTGTAAAAATAACATAATCGTCTTTATGAACATTACACTGAAAGCTCTTTTAACATAATCATGGTAAGTTACGTTAATAGTGGTAATAGCAGAACAGTCCATTTTTTTCGGGGGATCAGTATTATTTGCATTAATATCCGTCCATTACACACGATAACGGTGCCATTTAAAATATCATTAGTTCCAGAAATCACACTCGACAACGACTAAATCTTTTAAAATATCATTATGTCGAGAAACCCACTTCTTTGAAAAGAAGTGACGTGCTTAATGCTGTAACCTCTGCCTTCCTCCTCATGGCAATTCTCTCTCCCCGCCATCTTGCTCACCTGATTGTCGCAAATTCGGTTACAGGGCCGTTTCAGCTGAGTGCCACGGTGCGTTTCCCGGATTGGCGCTCTGCAGGGCTCAGCTGGAAGCATAAACGTGCAGAGATGTACGCAGGTGTGTGCATACTCGCCTTTACGTGCAGCTTGGCGTACAG
>NC_051404.1:48165454-48166160 GCF_015228065.2 Penaeus monodon
CACAACCCGTCCCTGTGACATCTTGCACAGCCTGCAATTCCCTGATGAATCCAGACGGATATTGCGAGCAAAATCCCCGCCTGGCAATTCCGGTTTCCTTCCGACGGCAAGGCCTGTGCTTTCGGTCCCCCCTGCGGCGCAGAAGGCGAAGCTGGAGGCGGAGTCAGGCCCTCGGGATTCCTTTCTCTTCCTGAACTTTGCAAGGTCCAGGGTACGGGCCGTGGCACCTGTATTTTCGTCAGCACTCGTTGGGAAAATTCCCGAAGAACATGGTCTTTAATCAGTACATCTTAGTGAGACAAAAAATAAGGAGGAACAGAATGAATTAAATACACAAGAATATAAGGAGGAAATCACTAATCGGTTTAGGGCCTTGAATACTCTCGGACTCGTGAAGATCTCGGAAGAACCTTCAAGGAGGAGAATAAAAAGACAAACAAACTAGAAATCGACTGAAGGAACAATGGCTCTCATTTAGGTCTGTTTAGCTAGACTGAGAATGATTCAGTGACAGCAGTAGTTAGGTGTTCATGGGTCGGTAGCGGTTTGCTGGAAGGCTTGTAGCTAATGCTGGAGAGACGAATTGTTTTTCACATGAAACCCTAAATGTCGTTGCTAATAACCAGAAAGGTTCTGTTCTGTTGTATCTTCACTGGTGGCAGATACAACATTCACAAAGCCTAATTGACTGTTGGAAATATGATAT
>NC_051404.1:48166191-48166448 GCF_015228065.2 Penaeus monodon
AGACAACCCGTCCATGCAGACGTCACTAAATTCGAGGATGAAGCCGCGATTTGTGGATTTGTTGTACCGCTATCCGCCGCTTCCTCTTTCCTTAAAGGAGGTCTGGTTTTCCTCTCCCTCCTTGCGAACACACACTTGGAGAAGCAAAAGGGAAGGACAGACCAGTGGAGAAGCACAGTCGATCTCAAATTCAAGTTATGGTTAAGTGACTTGCAGGAATCTGAGAACTTTTGCATCTTGGACGCATGCTGGTAACA
>NC_051404.1:48166783-48167106 GCF_015228065.2 Penaeus monodon
AAGCAGACGATAACGTGTTGACATCATTTCAGAGTGGGAAAATATCGATATTACGAGCAATATTGGACTTTAAAACACCGACCTTATCATATATTAGTAAGATCTCTCAAGTTTTATCTTGCGGGAATTTCACATAAGACCGACTATCACCATCTGGAACAAATACAAAACCTTGTTACCTTGAGAATCGAGGGACGAAGTGAACCACCTGTGGGCCAGTGGCATGCGGGCAGATGGAGGCTGGCGCTCAGGAGGCTCTCTCGAGGGAGGGAGCTGGCGCAGGGCGGAGGGGCCAGAGCTACGCGATATGATGGAAACAGAAG
>NC_051404.1:48167510-48167585 GCF_015228065.2 Penaeus monodon
GGTCATTCTAGTCATGCAAATTGTATGATGAAGCCCTGAGTGTTTTTATATACACTAGATATCTCTCTATCCATC
>NC_051404.1:48167740-48167854 GCF_015228065.2 Penaeus monodon
CATTTATCATTCAATCTATCTATATAGGATCATTAGACACAGAAAAAATGTCTAGAATTCTTCCCATTGAAAGGACATGTGTCTATCGCTCTGATATAGCAGCCACACACCAAC
>NC_051404.1:48168171-48168738 GCF_015228065.2 Penaeus monodon
CGGAGAGCAAGTATGTATCCTCTGATGTGTCTTTACCCTCATAAGATCAGAAGCATCTTCCAGAGACCATCTTAGGAATTCCTTATTTCGCCGCGTGTCTCTTTTTCAGAGGGCATAAAGGGGCATTGGAGCCTCCTGGCGTCGGGCATGCGAAGGCCACAGACTACAATACCCTTTGCTAAAACTAATATCGTATTAAGAACTTGTAATAGCGTATACTTCCACTAGGAGACGAACGGCCATTACAGCGCTGTGGGCTCCGCAATGCCTTATTTGAGACCAAACTGCTTTCATTACTCGACTCGACGAACAGGCAGGAGAGCGTAACCAAAGGGCAGGTTTTGAGGAGAAGACCCTTGGTTTATATACATTTTCGTAGTGCACGTAACTCGACAGAATTTCGGAAAGTCATGAAAGCGTCCGACCGACTTCCAAATGCGATATAATCCTACCGTAATGCTTCTAACAAAAACCTATTATTGCAAGCCCCAAGGACATCGATGGTAGGCAAATTGCTCCGTAATTTTCCGATCAATTTTCCAAAGTGTCTGTTCTGCCAAGGATTTT
>NC_051404.1:48169173-48169243 GCF_015228065.2 Penaeus monodon
AAGCGGAGCGACCGGCCGGTGTGTCTTTTCTGTGCATTGGCAATACTGTTAAGTGCCGATGGAGATCACT
>NC_051404.1:48169602-48170136 GCF_015228065.2 Penaeus monodon
TCTCTATTCACGGCGCGTCACAGCCTCTCCCTGGATTTTTTTTTTCATCTCTTCTCGTTTATCCATTAGATCTAAGTGTCCATAAAAGACACAAGTAAATTGACAATAAATGTAGACATAGCAAATATATCTTATAAATGTATATCGTTTATACACTTGTAGTTTATGGAGGACAGTTAAATATTAGCTCTGAAAAAAGGCGGAAAAATAAACTGACATCCAGGAGTGTACAGGGGATCTGAACAACGAGCTTATGTACAAAAACAAAAGAAAATTTGCAAGTATATTCAAGGGAAATTTAAGGAGTATTCGACATGAATAATATTTCGTACACACTTTCTAAAACATTTAAGACAATCAAAATATTGCTTTTAGTTCCCGGTCGAGGACTACGAGCGTAAACAATCGCATAGCCGGTTGCCAGTAAGCAGATTATTGAGGCCTTTGGTAAAACATGACAGAAATGTGATTTTTTTAAAATGTCAAACTGAATAAGAGAAAAAAAAATCCTAGTGTATTGAATGATGAGTATGT
>NC_051404.1:48170273-48170467 GCF_015228065.2 Penaeus monodon
ATTAATAAAACACATTCCCCTGAGATATGAAAATCTCGGAGGCACAAATAAATTACGGATATAGGGAAATATAAACTAGATATCCCTTCGGACAACGTTTACAGAAATGAATCTTACCTCACGCAGAATTACACAGGCAGTACCATTCACATTCTTTCAGAACAACGATGAATTCACACCTCTTTATCATTAAC
>NC_051404.1:48170575-48171220 GCF_015228065.2 Penaeus monodon
ATACACATATACCTGTTCATTTGCACGCTTGCATTAAGTCCAGGAATGCGCCGGCGTCTGTCAATATCTCAGGAGTGCGCATTGTGCTGTTCACTTGGCGCCCTTTTGTTTCGCCGGCCTGCCTCGGGCACCACTTGTCCGCGTTTAGTCTCTCCAGTCCCTTATTGGAAACCGAAGTGTCTTCGGATTTCGCATTTATTTTTAAAAAAGCCTTACTTGTCTAAGGTATTTGTGCATTTGGGTTTTCTGACTACTGTTCGGAATCGTGGTGGTGATTTGGGGGGAGACGTACGTGAATGTATATGTTTGTGTCGTATGTGCAGTTGTAGGTAAATAGATATACATTGACAAGTGGAAGAAATAGAGTAACTTCAGTGAGAAAATACGTTTCGAGTCATTACACTGTACTCCTCGTCGGGTGCAAATGATAAACACAACTGTGGTTGTTTTATTATTTTATGGTATACAACTTAAGTTTGGACAATGACCCGTCAACAAAACATTTCATTATTCATCAATAGTAAGTCTATGAAATTCGATTACAAATCTCTCTCTGCAAAGGACCCATAAAGCGAACCAGTAACAAACAAAAGAACGAAGGGAAACGCAGGGAAACAGACGAATATACAGCCTGTTCCTATAAAT
>NC_051404.1:48171248-48171504 GCF_015228065.2 Penaeus monodon
TTGTATATATCCTGCATTCTCATTCATACTCCTGCGCTTGTCACAGCGAATTCTGTGTATGCGCCTATGTATGCACGCATGTACGTGCAGCCGCTTAGAGAGGAACCACAGCCTTTGCAAACGGAATTAGGCTTTGCTCCGAGAAACAAGTGGAACGAGAGAAGCGCAAGGGCTGAGAGAAACCAAATTCCGAAGAAGGGTGTTTGATATTAATAATTTGAAATATGATGGCCTTTATCCAGGGTCTTACAGATAT
>NC_051404.1:48171856-48171955 GCF_015228065.2 Penaeus monodon
ATCAGGTGCGAAGGTAGATTATGATGAATAATGATAGCATGATAATATAGATGAAAGATTGATTGATTAAATACAAAATAGTATATGCATCTAGCTTGT
>NC_051404.1:48172273-48172369 GCF_015228065.2 Penaeus monodon
TTTATTAGTAAATTAATATATATATTGCTTTGTAGTATGTAAGGTGTATTGGAAGTGGGCTTTGGAGTACGTGCAGATGGGAGGAGGAGAATGGAT
>NC_051404.1:48172535-48173080 GCF_015228065.2 Penaeus monodon
TCCCCCCCCTTATCACCGTTTCACTAAGCGACGAAAGATGCAAACAACAGGCGCTTTTGTTTTCGAAAATATGTCGGGCCGAGAGGGAGAAGAGCCTCCTCGCGTTAGGTTAACAACAAGGAAATACATTATTCAGACATGCAAATGTAACAACCCCATCCCCCTGTCTCTCCTTCCCACTTCACAGCAACAATTATTCAGCTCGCCTTTTTGTCAAGAAACTCGGTCAGCAGAAGGACTTGGCCATTTCCCAGGACAGTCTGGGCTCTTGACTGGCAGATCATCCAGTCTCACGAGTGCGGGAGTGACTGGAGAAATGCGATTGGGTTTTGTTCGTCGTGTTGTATCTCCGTCATGAGAGTCACGTGGTTTGCTTTGCATTCCGAGAGGCAGAACAGCTGGTGATGAATTTGCGGGGTCATCGTGATAATATAAAGAAGGGGTTTTCCAGAAGATATTGAGTGAGGGAGGCATGCCATTAGGGAAGATAATGAATTAATGAAACGTACCATAAGTGGTTAATTAACAATTCACGTACGGCCTTC
>NC_051404.1:48173557-48173961 GCF_015228065.2 Penaeus monodon
CAGTTTTAGAACATGACTATACAGCATAAAATGATAATTTATATTCATACCTAAATGTATTCATCCAATTTCAACATACACAAACCACCGGCCACTTTTCATACAAGCATACGTACACACGTACACTTTTAATGGGATTCAAAATTAAACTAATAATGATGTTAGTTCGAAAATTAGCTTCAGTCTGTCATCGTTAGAGAGGTCTTGTTAAAATTTGCATACACAAAATATCAAACGCCAAGAGAGATTTTAAAATTGCATGTTATAATCAAATTATCTGTTTACACACTCAAGTGACGAAAGTTGCACGGGTTTAAAAAGCGAAGAGGGAGGAGTTATCATATTTTCTTAAATCATCAGAAGGAAACACTGCATGGCGAGGAATTAGCGTAACCAACAGCATT
>NC_051404.1:48174213-48174320 GCF_015228065.2 Penaeus monodon
TTGACACCGCCACATATATATTTACGCACACACATAAACAAAACTTGATTGCTCAGAATGTAGGTGTATCTGGGTGTACATGTGTATGGATAATGATCATATACACA
>NC_051404.1:48174861-48174985 GCF_015228065.2 Penaeus monodon
CTTCATTGCCTATGTATTCATTACTGATTTCTCCTTTATTCGTTATTTATTCATTTCTTTTTCACAATCAAGGTCGTTCCTCTGACGAGACCCCGAGCGCCGGCAAAGGTCGCAGGAGGGTGGG
>NC_051404.1:48175083-48175182 GCF_015228065.2 Penaeus monodon
GTAAGTGGCCCTGAGCTTTAACCTCATCCATCAGGAGGATTTTCACGAAGGATTTAATTTCTTTGGGATGATTCAGCGGCCACATCATCTCCTTGCGTC
>NC_051404.1:48175233-48175561 GCF_015228065.2 Penaeus monodon
GCTTATCTAAATACCGCCTGCACAGAGCCTCTCCTCCCCGCGCCCCGGCGAAGAAATGGCGTGAGGAAATGTGTAAATTAGCTTGATAGAATGCTTAAGATTATCAAAAAAAAAAAAAAATGGTTTTAATGAAAATTTTCGCCGAATGCTGATGCATTCGCTAATATTGTTCTTCGCGTTTAAAGGTTTGAGAGACAGAGAATGAACCGTGTAAGAATATTTGCAAAAACGTGCCTCGGTCTCACCTGTTTTGTTTACATAAAAGAATCAACAATTTCTGAAATACTTTGTCTCTTTGTTTTCTTTTTTATGGTAGCCAAATTTTTCT
>NC_051404.1:48175717-48176306 GCF_015228065.2 Penaeus monodon
ACCAAACTATGAAAGCAGGAAAATATTTAACAATAAAAGTTGCTAAACTCTCCAGAGGATTTTGAAGAGGATGGTGTTTATGTAGGCATGTACTTGCTTGAGGACTGATAGTGTAGGTCCGCCATACTTAAATTAATTTTCCTGACACGCTACATGATTAATCCGAATTATGTATCTGGTAAATATGCTGCTCCTGAATCCTAATTACATATATCTCTGAGCCTAACAAGAGGGAGAGAGAAGTTAAGCCTACACTGTAACATCAATTTAATTTAAAGAAAGAATTTAACATTGATAAAAAAAAAAGCTTAGTCTCTAAAAATTAAGGAGCATTCAATCTCAAATGTGGATGAGGAGACGTGGCTGCCCACACACTTCCCTGTAGAATAGGACACCCGCTTATCAACATAATTTAAGGCTTCTGGCGTTTATCCTCGGCACTTCTATGTAGACTAAAGGCATTAAATTGGGTGTATTCGTGATATCCACTAAGCCAGCCTTCCCTCAAGTCGTGATAATTCATGCTGTGGGGTATCGAATGGGCTGTTTTTCCTCTGCAATGATGTTGGGTCTTCCATGCTACCGAGTT
>NC_051404.1:48176514-48176917 GCF_015228065.2 Penaeus monodon
ATAATGGGGTTGGATCTCCTAATCTAATGAGCTGAAAAGGGAATTAGACCTTTGTCTTTTATTTTGAATTATTATTATGTTATTAATGTGTTGGGTATCCCATGCTACTGATTTGAAAAAAGGGGAATTGTATATTTTAGGCAACTGCTATATGGGGTTTCTTGTTCATGTTCTTCTGGATAGTTCTTGCGTTGTATTTAACTTTCCTTGTTGACGATGATTAAGTGAGAATATTATTAGCAATGTGTTATGTTGTTATGCAGTGTAGTCAGACATAAACCCTTGACAGAGACAAAATATGGTAACTCGTAAATAAAAATCGAAACGGAGGTGAACAGGAAGGCAGCGACGAAAAAAAGAAAAAAAAATTAAAGTTTCATTGAGATCTACAAACAATGGTTAG
>NC_051404.1:48177453-48177686 GCF_015228065.2 Penaeus monodon
AAAGAAGAATCCGGCATGAAACTAAAGTGAAAAAAGAAATGTTCTACGAAGGTCACCACCGGCTGGAAGGAGCTTCGCCGCCAGAGAGACAAGCAACAGCCGCGGCCAAAGAGCAGCGTCATGCAAGAGCCAAGTTCTTCGGCTTTCGGGAACACCCTGAGTCCTTTCTGAAAAATCGCGTCTCAGTGTTTTATCTACATTTTTGGAAAACGCGGTACTGACCTTCAGAGCAT
>NC_051404.1:48178534-48178695 GCF_015228065.2 Penaeus monodon
GTCTGGATCATTACAATTATTACGATATCATTGGAGCGGCCATCATCCGCCGCTGTCCTCCGCTCGTCCGGTGTCGAGCAAAATAGCTATTAGGACAGAACACAAATTCACCAAACAACGTCTTGTGATTTGACACGTAATGACACTTTTTTCTTGCCTTT
>NC_051404.1:48178712-48178993 GCF_015228065.2 Penaeus monodon
TTATTTTTTTGTTAATTCCTTCATGGAAATGTTTGTCATATGTTAATGTTGTTTCCTCTGTTGTCTTTATGTCACTTTGTGTCAATACATGTCAAGACAAGCTGTTGTTCGCTGACTTTTTGTTCTGTTTTAAGAACGATTTTGCTTTACATCGACAAAAGACATGGATAGCTTGTTAAAGCAGGGAATAACTGCAAACGTAAAAAAATGTAAAAGTCACTGAGATGAAACTGTAAGAATTGTGATATCATGATTGCAATGCGAGAAATAATAACGATGTA
>NC_051404.1:48180122-48180801 GCF_015228065.2 Penaeus monodon
GTGCAAGTATATACGTTACGTTTATGATTATGCATATTTTCTTTTGTTGCTTCCTATTGGTCTAGAAGCTTGTAAATATTCGCCATCAACAGCGGCACAGAACACAGGTCCGGTTGCCCAAGCAGCAGTGGCGGACTGTATGGACCGTAAGAATGGCGAACGACTGGTCGTCTGGTAGGGTCTCCCAGTCACCTCTCGCCAAGTTTAATATATGCGCTTCCTCCAGTCCTTTTCCTTCCTGTCGCTCAAAACCCTTGTCAGCAGCCTGATGGTCACTTAGTCAAGCCTCGTTGAATGTTATTCCGTACGGCAAAAAACACAATCGTGAACAGTGTAAGCCCGCAATGACAAGCAATGAGCACTAGGACGAGGCTCAGATCAGCAACAGTTGACTACCAACGTCAATGCAATGCGTTAACAGGAGGCGTTACTTTATTCAATCTGCAGCCCACTATCAAGACACTAATTATATAAAAAAACAAGTGATGATCAGACAAGCAATGATATCAATGAACGAAGACGATCGAAGCAGATTAAGATCCAACGATGATGCGTAAATTGGTAATGTATAAACACAATAACACTAATATATGAAAAACATAACAATGATGATAGCAAGAAATTAAAGACTATAACGACATAATGATAATATAAAACTATGATGTATGGTAATGATACA
>NC_051404.1:48181094-48181272 GCF_015228065.2 Penaeus monodon
AAGTAGCAACATTGAGCATAAGAAAAATGAGAATAACGAAGCTAACACTGACCAGGAACCACCTCCTCGATCGCAGTCCTTTCAGGAAACGGACCGAGAACCGAGTTTGTTGCAACAGAGAAATTTGAATAATTTTCTCTCTCATCTACCTTTCTCTCCTCCACCGGAAGCTACATTA
>NC_051404.1:48181352-48181573 GCF_015228065.2 Penaeus monodon
CAACACTTCAAGTATATTTCGTTGCACTCATCGCAAAAAAGAACGAGAAAAACTTTGCTCTTTGAAAGGTCCTGGTCCCAGTTGCAAGCGAGAACGAGTCAGACGCCTTGCACAGTTTTCACTTTTCATGACGCCTTCACATCAAGCAAAACGCTGCTCGAGTACTGCGATGAGAGCCATTTGCATTCCCTCTGAATTCGGGCTCATGGCAAAAAAAAAAT
>NC_051404.1:48182282-48183218 GCF_015228065.2 Penaeus monodon
AAGAGAGGCATTAATGATCGCACCGGAAAGCGGCACGAGAGGAACACAGCGATGGCATCAGCGGCGAGCTCGCGCAACTGATGGAATATTCTATTTCTTCATCCCGGAAATTATCGTCCAAAACAGCCGGCCTGCATCTCCGGGCATTATGGCGCTGCTGAATAAAGCATCTTCCCGGTATTGCCTGCGGGGGCTTTGGAGGGCGCCCGCGGCCGACCCTCCTCTCGCAGGGGGCGCCGACCCTGCCACTGGGGTTGCCCGGGGGCCTATGTGCGCTTGCTGGGGCGGCCGCTGCCAGGGGAGGGGGGGGGGTGAAGAGGTGTTGGTGACAACTCAGGTAGAATCGGGAACCAGACTCAAGTTGGAGATTTTAGTCCTGTTGGTTAAGCCCTGGCGGGTGCGCCCTTTGGTGGACGCACGGAAGCTATGCTCAAGAGCGTTCTCTGTCCATCTATGATCTACTTACTCATTTGTTTCGAGGGTAAGTAGTATCTATAGCCTATGATCTACTTACATATATATTTCTTTTCTTTTCTTTACTATTATACATTTCTAACATCAATAACACGCCTCGTCCTCAGCCCGAGACGCACTCGGAGTAGTCGGGCGAAATGCGTGTCATGCAACCAAGAGGCAGGACCGGGCCAGAGCAGCGGAATACGGGCTTAAAGAATTAAAACTCCCATTCGCTTAATCAAAGGCAAAGTTATTAATTGGATTTTATTTCACGTTAAGTCCGAAGTTCAGTAAGAGGAAATTATCATCTATAGGCCGTAGGAGCATTCATTGTCTCGAACTCTGAAATAATTAATCTGCAAACCTCCTGAATAGTATCAAATCCGAGGTGAATTTTTTGGGCTCGTTTGTCTAGGTAATAACCCTCGGGGGTATTTAGATAGATGTACTGTTCTTTCTAATTAATTTCTTGGGTACCTA
>NC_051404.1:48183238-48183369 GCF_015228065.2 Penaeus monodon
GCATTGGTTTTGATATTAAAATATATCGTGAACTCCTTTTGATACTGACGAAAGGCAGTAGAGCTTTCGATAAGAACATTGCGATCTCTGTAAATGAATAACTAATCCCATTCTTAACACTGCAACCGTTA
>NC_051404.1:48183428-48184089 GCF_015228065.2 Penaeus monodon
TCCAACGCTTATCTTCCAGAGCGCAGCCTCCCACCTCCCCGTCCGAAGCCTTACTGAACGGAACCTGCTCGATATTCACCCCAGGCCGGCGATCGGACCTTTATCCATTTCGCAGCAAATCCTAAAGAATGCTTGAGGTAAGCCGACCGTCAGAGCGGGATTACGGACAAAAATGTTAGCCTCGTCCTGCTTAAGCTGATTATGCAAATGACAAATAGGCTGCGAGGGTAAAGAGGTAGGGGGGGGTTGGGGGGGGTCTCGCCGCGTACGTCTGGCAGCGGCTGTGTGGCGGCGGGAAGGGGCTCTCGCTAAGCTTATCGTTCGTCCGGGTTTAGCGGGGATCGAGCTGATATATGTTGCAGTTGCTGACAAGTGGCATCAAAGGGGCAACTTGGTCTCGCCAAACGTTGCATAAGAACAGGTTAATTAGATGCCAAATATAGCGGGTCCATGATTTTATAATGTGTCGGAATTAACGTGCGCGAGGCAGCTATCTCATCCTAATAAAATCAAGTGACAATGGCCTCTTAAAATTAACATTCATTAAAATTCTTTAAAAAGCAAATGGGTACATTAAAATTTCGGGAGCAGTGTTATTCTAACTATAATAAAAAACAACTTGACCTAATAAAGTAAATCTGAACTACGCCCGTTACCCATC
>NC_051404.1:48184266-48184457 GCF_015228065.2 Penaeus monodon
TTACCCTTATTCTGCGTCATGAACTCACCAACTCATTTCAAATATCATGAAGTTTTGTAACATTTTTTATACATTTTGCAATATAGAGTATAATCTTTAAATGTTTTGTAATAGTAAGCTGTGCACTTTTAAACAATTAGCAGTAATGAGTTGCATGTGTTTTATACTTTTTGCAATAATGAAGTACATAA
>NC_051404.1:48184710-48185079 GCF_015228065.2 Penaeus monodon
AAATTTTGTTTAAAGATAAAGTCATGTCGCAAAATGCACGAAGATTTTCAAAACAAGTTATCAAACATTATGACTTTAATTCACGATTCTAATGAAATCATTGGCTCTTTTTACGCACGAGACCATATAAGCTCAACGGTATTAATGGCCTATTGTTAAATGAAGTAGCCATCATTGACTTACGAGAAACAGAGATGTTGGTTCATTGCTGTAACTCCTTTTCCCTCTGCATTTTCCAGTCTGATACGATTCGGAAGATATTTCGAAAATTGCCTCGTTATTAATGGTGCTACATGTATGTGCGTGTAAATGCGGCGCAGTAACGATACATAGATCGTCGTGTTGATTGCGAGTAAATGTAGGAAACGT
>NC_051404.1:48185122-48185224 GCF_015228065.2 Penaeus monodon
ATAATGAAGAGAAACAAACAAACGAAAATGCATCAATGAATGAAGGTCATTGCATTAATATCTCCCCCCCACAAAAAAACTATTGATAAAATGCAAAAAAGG
>NC_051404.1:48185254-48186385 GCF_015228065.2 Penaeus monodon
CCACGTCTTCCATTCATTACTGCAGGTGCCGTCGTCGTCAAAGAATAACTTGCTCTTTTACCCTTTTTTCCCAAAATTAAAAAATCTTTCCCCCGAAGACGTTAATGGGTAATGGGAAACCAAAACTCAAAGCTGGCACACTGCCCTTTTCTTTTTTCCCCCCCCCTGATGACCTTCGGGTTTTGATCACGGCGTAAAATGATAATTTTATTGAGCAAACTATAAATTATTCACACCCTGCGCTGCTATATGCGCTCGTCACCGCCCTGTGCCAGCGCCTCCTCCTGTCTCTCGTGGAAACTAGTCGCTATCTATCACTAGGGCACGTTCATATCGGCCTCATCGATAATAAAAGGCCCACTTGCACACGACAGAGGCTCACCTTGAATCATTAGAATTTGCCCGTTGCGTTTCCCCCGCGGAGCAGCCGGGTCGCGGTCGAGCCTATCCCTGCTTGGGGCCCCCCATGATGTATGATGATAATAGCACCCCGTTTGGGGAAATTTTATTTGGGGAAAGGGTTTTTTACGGGAACACAGATTTTAAAAAAAAAATATTTTGGAAGAAATTAAAGCAAGAAAAAGTCGCAAAATATGAGAAAAAAAATTCAGGGGAAAGGGTTTTAAAAAAAAGTATCACAAATACAAAGAATAATATTTAGGAAGAAGTTATAAAAAATATCACAAAAATATACAGGAGGGTTATAAAAAAAAATATCACAAATCTGAAGAATAGTATTTAGGAAAGTTATAGCAATGCATCACATCTACAAAACGAAAAAGTTTCCCCCCTAAATGGGGCAGACCCCAAAGGGAAGGCCCGGGTTTTGTAGGGGTTTGTTTCAACTACCCTTCGCTGGTATTGACTTAGGCCTACAATAAACAGAGGTGAGGCACAGAGGTGGTACAAGCCTAAGGTCCCATGGTCATGTCACTCCCGATACCACGAAAAACCACATCGGAAGAAGTGGACAGCGGTGACGAATAAGCCTGATGTCAAGGGGGGGGGGAGATAGAAAGTGTGAAGGAAGGAATTACAGGGAGAACGCCCATCGCGCGGACGACGGTCGCTTCTCTATAACAAGCAGGATGACGAATTTAGAGGCCGTGTTCGACCAACAATACAGTGTAC
>NC_051404.1:48186999-48187222 GCF_015228065.2 Penaeus monodon
ACAGACATGCATCTATCGAATGCACCCTTCATTTAAAATCCAGGGCACATCACACCACACACATACAAAACCATTTTTTTTCTTTGCAATGGCTGCAACACTAGACTCACCAAGCAAAATCTTAGAAGAAAACTGAAAACTGTAGCAAGAATTTCTTGCCATTTCATACCTCTCGTGAAATCTCAAGGGAAATCAAAATGACTGAACTTGTATCCTAACAACG
>NC_051404.1:48187320-48187500 GCF_015228065.2 Penaeus monodon
TTAAGCAACAGGGATTGCATTTAGTGTAATCCATAAAAGAGTAATGACAGAGAGAGGAGCAGCAGCCTTTTAAGTGAACTGTTTTCAGCCCAGTGATTCAGCCAGGATAGGGGGTGAATGTAAATGCGTTGCGGGCGATATGGTACTCAAGGAGTTTTGGAAGATGCGACGAGAAATTGT
>NC_051404.1:48187539-48187705 GCF_015228065.2 Penaeus monodon
ACACGGAGGGGGGGAAGGGAAAAATAAAATAAATGGAGGAAACAAAGGAGAGAGAGAAAAAAAAGTTTGGAGAGCGTGATCTGAGTGGCTTAGTGATTGCGTCTGTTGTTTCTGTGACGGTGAGAGGGCCTGCGGGCTCAGGATGTTACTGTGTTTGTTCAGCCGT
>NC_051404.1:48187889-48188411 GCF_015228065.2 Penaeus monodon
CACATGCATACCTTTTGACTATTTTAGTTCGATGCGCTTGGCTCTGTAAACCAGCATCTGTCTCAGTGTTTACCACCAGTACTGCTACTACAACAAACCCGCCCCAAACCCCCTAACCATAACAACCACACCTACCACAGCAACAACCGCTACACCGACGGCCACACCCTACCCCCTACCACACTCACCACACCTGCCACAACCCCGTCCACCATCCACACCTACCACAACAACACACTCACAACACATACCCACCGCACTCTCCACCAACCGCACCAACCACACCTACCACAGCCACGCCAACCGCCGCCCTCCCTCCGCGGCGCCCTTCGAACACCAGCCTCACTCCGGCTTATCTCGAGGCCGTTATTGGTCCCGGCCGGTTGTCAGGGGTTAACTGCCTCGCTCGAAAAAACCCTTTATCCCCAAATATTTAGCCCAAACTTTTCTTTGTTACGGGGGGGCGATCTCGTTCTCCCCCCCTTCGTCTGAGCCCCTCTCTCTCCCCTCTCCTCTTTTTTT
>NC_051404.1:48188571-48188639 GCF_015228065.2 Penaeus monodon
CTTAACCCCAACCCTCCCTCTCTCTCTTTTTTCGACGCTCGTGTATGTGATTTTGCTGGATGTTTGCT
>NC_051404.1:48188868-48189257 GCF_015228065.2 Penaeus monodon
TGAATTTTGGACCGATATTGAAAAAAGGGAAAATTAATGAATTGTTTTTGTTGTTAGTACCATCATTACGACAAAAAAAAAATCATAATCATTTTATTTTGTCTGCTCTGAAATTACCTTTAGAAAATAGAATCTTTCCCCCCAAAACTTTAAAGATGACGAAATTTTCCCCGAAATGACTAAAATAGAAAAGATAACTTAAATAGCCCCAATGACTGAAAAATTAGATAGACGTGTTTCTCTAGGAAGAAGAATCGTCGTGAGACCTATTGAGTTACAACCAACGTCTGACTTGGAGAAAATTCTGTTGATCTCTCACCTGTTTCTGGCAATTGAGGAATAGATAGATAGATAAATACAGAAAAAAAAATTGTTAATAGAAAAAAAAG
>NC_051404.1:48190465-48191860 GCF_015228065.2 Penaeus monodon
CGAAATAAAAAGCATCATCTTTGTCCACAGGATTTTTGGTTCATCGGTTATCATTATAATTCCCCGAATATTACCAGCATCATCGTCACCAGCCTCAATCGCCCGTGCCGTCACCATCATCGTCCTTCTTCTCCCTCTGTATAATAATCATCTTCCTCACCATTCACAGCCTTTTAACCGAGCGACATGATCCCCATAAAAGTCCGTTCCTCTGGGCCTCTCTCGCGGCGCTTGTGCGATGTAGTTATGAAGGTAATAAGGACACTGATTATGATGATGCAGGTACAGGTGAGGCGAGAACAGGTTGGAATCCGAATAAACACGCGCTTAGGGGACCTGTCGCCCGTAATTGCCGTGTTGGTTCCGCCCACTTTAGGCGGCGCGGGCGGGGAGGGAAGGTCGATTTATGCGGGCGCACTGTGGGCGCGTGAGTCTGGCAGGGCGGGTCCCACTACGTGCTATAATCCGGATAATCTTTAATTATGTCTGATATCACGCTCTGGCGACAGTGCCTCGCCTTTAATTGCAAGCAGCCCAACGTTATCGAGAAACTAAACTTTATTACTTGCTCTCGCTGCCGGGAAGCCTCCGCCGGCGGCCGGGCGCGCGTCCTCTAAAGAGCGATGGCATTATAAAGTGCATAAAAACCGGCTCGCACTAAGGGGAACACCAGGTGGCTGTCTTCGTACCTGCTGATCAGAATGGAACCTCGTTATTACCACCTCTCGCGAGCCGTGGACGCTTCCTCAGAGCCCGTGTCTGTTCCGGGCTGAAGGCGGGTGCCTTGGTGCGCATTACAAGCCGGTGCCAGGCGGAGCCCTGATCGCCTTCGCCTACGAGACGGCGCCGTGTCTCTAACGCGACGGAGCTGCTTAGGCTTCCAGGCATCAAACTCCAGCGCTGCCCTTGACGAAGCTCCTTTGTTTTCCTCGTCTCGCTTTCTATAGCGTTTGTCACTCTCGTTCCGTTCGCTTCCTATCGGCCAAAAATGTGGAGAATTTGGGGCTCACAGAATCGGTCTGGGAGCCTCCCTGGCAGCCTCTCCTGCCGCGGCTGCGAGGAAGGAGGCTCGGCCTGCGCCAGGCGAAGCCCGGACGCGGCCAGATGCCATGTAGAGGCGTCCCTCGTTCCCGAATCGCCATTATCTTCGCCTGCTGATTAAATGGTCCTCGAATCCTTAATTGATCGTGTCACCGAACCTGTGTTCTCACCGCTCCGAGACAACGCTTTATCGGGAACAAAATCAGCGGCCAGTTTTTACGACGCGGACTTTTAGCGTTTATTAGATTATCAGGCGAGACGCGCGGGGCGAGGGGCACGGATGGGCCGGCGAGATGTCTGCATCGACGCCGGGAAGTTACTAATAAGAAATTCCGTGGCGCGCCTCCTTCGCGT
>NC_051404.1:48191893-48192286 GCF_015228065.2 Penaeus monodon
ACTTACTTATCAGAAATACCATACTTACCCCGGGAGCCCCACCCACCACACCCCAGGTACACACATTCCACACGCAATGGCTGCATACCTGCATCGGCAGCACCCACGGCGCTTCTCGCAGGCCAAACTTATCCTTTAACTCGACCCAAAGTAAAGTGTAGGGAGGGGGTGCGAAGGGGGAAGGCTGAGGAAGAAAGAATCTCATTTTCGTTTCTCTCTCTTTTCATTCCCTCCCGAAACGACTCCTCCTCCAGACGAAGGACAGGTAGACTGTTATTGGGTGTCATGAGGTTAAAGGACTCCCATTTACGATCCATCCTGAAGGAGTCTGTTTCCACTCAGTCATTCTCGATTCGCCAGTCATCCTCCTTTTTATGGGCATCGTATCCCTAG
>NC_051404.1:48192327-48192428 GCF_015228065.2 Penaeus monodon
CTAGACCTCCTTATGATTTTATCTCTCTTCGTTATCATTTCTCCTCCTCCTCTGTTTCTTTCCTGGACACCAGGTCTTATGACATTTTCATCATCTTCTGA
>NC_051404.1:48192567-48192739 GCF_015228065.2 Penaeus monodon
CCCGTTATTCCTCCAGACGCCTCCTCTCACTATGATTTCCTTCTTCCTCACAAGCCTCTCTCCTCTTCTTCCGTTTCTTCTCCACACCTCTTTCTCTTCTTCCTCCTCCGCTCTCTCTTTTCTTCCTCGAGGCCACTCCTCTCGCCATAATTTTCTTCCTCTTCATAATTCT
>NC_051404.1:48192766-48193119 GCF_015228065.2 Penaeus monodon
ATTCTCCTCATCATCCTCTAGACTGCTAATTACACATAAGTTTCCTCTATCAAAGGCCAGGCCCTCAGGAAAAACGCTCGAGCTGCATGTCAGATACAATTTTAATCTTTTCTTTACACAGCAGGTAAATTAATTTCAGCTCAATGGTTGCTTCTCCATTTTTCATCTAAGACTTGAATGATGACCTCATCTCAAGGGTGCATTGTTAATTAAAATAAAAGTGAACCCACCCAAGATTACTGGTACTTTTTAACATTCATAGATACTGTATGTCTGAGTCACCTTACCTTTAATTCTACGTATTCATATCTGCTTGTCGGTGCGTTTGTAGGTTTTAGGCCTAATGGAAGCTT
>NC_051404.1:48195708-48195843 GCF_015228065.2 Penaeus monodon
TTCATTCATTTATGCTCTTTGTTACTAGTCTCATCTGCAAATTAAGGTTCATTACATTTATTTTAGATTATATTTTTCACTCGATTTATTATCTTTTTAGGTTTCTCACGGGATTATGATGTTAAAGTCACATTT
>NC_051404.1:48195920-48197260 GCF_015228065.2 Penaeus monodon
GAATTACGCAGACTCGTTTATACAAAGAGAACTAAAGATAATTTTCGCGAAAAAGATATGTCGAGAATAGAAATACAGTTAAGGGAATTATTATTTTTTAAATCTTTTTTTTTTTTTGAGGGAGCTTCTCCTTTTTCATGGCGGCCGTCAGAGGCGCTGGAGGACGTCGGCGGCAGCACGGAGGACGCTGCACATAATCCCTCTGTCCTTCTCCACCTCTCGCTCGCTCATCAAAGGTGTCCTTCTAGAACCTTGTATACCCTGTGAGGGCGGAAAGAGGATGAGGATTTCGCATCATGGCCCAAGCATAAACCGGGGCCGCCCTGGGAGCCCCGCTTGGCCCAGACTCTCATCCCTGCGCCCCGGGATCGCTTCAAAGGGCGCGAGGAGTTGATCCGAAGCGCGCCGGTTCGTCTCTGTGTATAAACGCTCGTCGGGGTCGCGTGGGAGCGTGGAATATCCTTTGTTTAGGGTCGAAATCCCCTTGTGTCTGATCGGATCCTCCTCGAGTCTGAATGGAGAGCCTCCTTGGAACCTTCGAGGACGGCTCATAATGTGAAATAGGAGAGCACTTTATGCATAGATATTCACGGGAGGAAAATTGTGAGCATAAAGTCCCCTCGTTTATAGATTAGATTTTTTTTTCTTTTCTTTTCGCCCAGATGGAAGGTCTTCACATTTGTTGATAGAAAACCTTTTCGTGTATGGATGAAAAACTTTTCTTTGTGTTACCCGAGAGAGCCTTTGTGCGAGTGAATGGAAATCCTCTTTGTGTGTTGACGGAAATATTCTTTAGGTGCAGAAAAAAAAGAAACTTCCGCGCACGCTTTCTCTTTTGCGAAAATAAGTTTCCGTGCGACAGCCAGCGGATCAAAATGAGAACAAAGACCCACCGACAGAAAGAATAAGGATGGCTTGGTTGTGAGTAGACGCCGCAGACGAAAGAAAACTTGTCCTTATTTCGACTATGGTTAACACGCCATGCCTTGTACTCCTTACCTCCCCACTGCCGCTGTTTCCCCGCAATAGGGTCCGCAAAGGCGTCAGGAAGGGGCGCTAGAAGGTCAAGGGGGTGGCAGGAAGTCTCGGTGGTTTAAAGGGAATGGAAACACGGTGGTGGTATTTGTCTTAAGCAGATAGGCCGTTGAAAATGAAGTTCATGTATGTGTGTAGCTGAATTCTGGAACTGTCTGAAATTTATGTATGATTTAGTCCATGTGGATATGTAACTAAACTCAGTGTCTGTGCAAGTGTATTGCTGAAGCCTGTGCCTGTATAAATTTGTAACATAATTTTGTCTATGTAGAGATGCAGCAGCAGTAGGCATGTACCTGAATTCC
>NC_051404.1:48197417-48197931 GCF_015228065.2 Penaeus monodon
TCCCAGCCTGATTTCAAAAGACGGAAGAGAGATTCCGAGAGACAGAAACGACAACGAGAAATGGAAAGCAAACACGAGGATAAACAGGCGGGGAACGAAGAAGGGAATCTCTGTTTTTTTGGCGATGTCTGTGGACACAAGGAAAGCGGGTCGAGGGAAGTCGGCGCAGAATTTCGCGACGGAGGGAGTTCGCTGACGGAGATTTTCGCGGTGATTAGGGTTTCGAGATGTTGATAATGTTTGGCGATATTGCGATGATGAGGATAATTCAGCGATGGTGTTTGGGGATGTTACTGTACCGAGGATAAAGATGATGATGAATTAATGACGGTGCTGGAAGTAAATTTCCATTTATTGAGATATTAATGACGTTAAGATATTGCGAAACCAATTAAAAAAAACCCGGATACAGATAATAATGAGTATATTGAAGTTAATGATGTTGATGATATAACCATGGTAACAGGATGGATTAGGATACTGAGTATAACAGAGTGGAGTGATTTTGATGATA
>NC_051404.1:48200657-48202287 GCF_015228065.2 Penaeus monodon
GCATTCATATTGTATTTATGTATGTACATAAACATGCCAATATGATACTGGAATTTCCCCTTTGGTCTCGTAAAAACCACCTCGACCATCAAATTTTGAGCCAAAAGATGGAGTCTTTATTTCAGGGACCTTTTCGCCGCATTCCTCTCGCCTTCGGAAAGCGTTACGTCCCGCCCAGACTCACCGGAGAGCCGAGCTGCGCCGAGTGACGACGCCCTCGGCCGCATGCAATGAAAACGTCAGGCAGACATCCGCAGCCGCCCTCGCCGCGAATCCCTGCGCGCAGCGATGCGGGAGGGTTTTCTCTCTCTTTAGAATTATTTATTTATCTTGTATACTTCATTTTTTAAAAAGATTTTGTTTTGTTTATTTTGTTTTATTTATTTATTTTGTGCATTATATTTACTTTATGTATTCTATTTATTTCCCTAATCTTGTCTGTTTCACTGATTTTATTTATTTTAAATATTTTATATAGTTTTGTTTATTATGTTTATTTAATGTTATATTATATGTTACTTATTTTAATTATCTTATTTATTTTATTTATCTAAATATCTTTTTTATTGCGGCGACACTCGAGTCTGACGTCATCTCTCTTGGCGATAATTAACGAGAACGATGAAGATGATAAGGATAGTAAATATAAAATACACTAAGATGACTTAGCTAGTGGAACGGGGAAAACACTACTCTGTAAACGATACCTGAAATATATAACAAAGAAAATAGTAGATTATATGAACAACTAAAAGCATAGTTGGGTTACAGCCACTTACATATATGATTTTTTTTCTTTTTGAATAAGCAATGAGATGAATCTTTTAAAGCGAATGAACAACAACAGACCCGGGTTGGGAAATATGATACATCTCTCGAGCGAAATGTCTCAGAAAGAGAGAGAAGAAAAAAAATCACCATGAATATACGTTTTGGGTTGTATAAATCAAATCACAATCAATATAGGGTTTGGATTGTATAAATCAACACTCCTGTTATTGATAGGAACGTGTAGTCAGCAGAGGGCGGTTCGTGTCGCCTCAACTCTTCAGTATTCATGGGCGGCCGACGTGTGAAAAGTTCTGGAAAGGGGGACGCGGGCGAGACGAGAAAATAATGCTTGGATGCGCCGCCATTGTTTTATGATGGTTGAATTATAATGCCGTTTGTGCCGAGGGAAAGGCGGTCGGGTGGGCGAATCGGCGCAGGGGGAGGAGAGGAAGACATGACGCCTTTCCCGAGAGCACGAGAGGCCCTGTCAACCGACGCGGCGAAAGGGAGAATTCTGCTTACCGCTCCTGCATGCACGACGGGGAGGGAGGAAAATAACGGATGGAAAGAAACGAAAAAGGAGAAAATAAGATAAAAGCTCGTTGAAGAGTAGCCTCGCAACCTCGTAATTTCGAAGGGACGGAGGGAGTTATGGGTAATCTGGTCGAAGGTGATTTATAGCCTCTGGGAGAACGGGAGGAGAGAGGAATACAAAACGCACCTCTGCCCGTGGTTTTCCCTGAAGACCAAGTGCAGCGTTTAGGCACCCCGGGATGTCGGGCTGAAGCGGGGCGTCTCGGAGGCAAAGGAGATTTAGATGTGTGCTCGGCACGTGTGGACAAACAGGAGGACGCGAAGA
>NC_051404.1:48202475-48203319 GCF_015228065.2 Penaeus monodon
CGTAGGCCTATATATGTGTACTATATTGCGTGTGCGTGGAAAGACAGATGGAACGTGTAAAACGTATCCTCGCCTTTTTTCTGCGTAATCTCCAGCATTTGCCTCTGTAATTCCGACAGCAAACGCACAGAACCCGAGAGGAGAATCCTTCGAGAGGAATCGCCGCCGTTTCAGACCCGCTGCCTAATGGCCACAGAAGCGCCCTTTCCTGCGCCCTCCACGCCTCCATTTCCCCCTCTGGGAGCGGGGCGGCCGACACGCTATCAAAAATTCCGTTTTAGGTACACGCTGCTAAAGCCGAGACCCAGTTCATTTGAGCAAGAATCTGTGAACAAGCCAGGGTGAATTCAGCGCGGGGAGAGTCAAAATTGCCTGAATAATTCTCACAAACCAGGAAACTACTTACTGCAATATTCGTTTTCCTTTCACCAAGCAGAGATACCGTGTTCAAACACAAACAGATCGAAGACATGCGATACAAATGCGAAAATCAGGTTTGCAAATCTGCAATATTGCAATACCCATGCAAGTAAAAATAGAATATCAACATGTTAGTAAATGGAGGCCTACAAGTATACAAATTGAGTCATTTAGTAATATACAAAAACCTAACGAATGGACAGACGACAATTTGAATGACAGTAAAATGTATATACTGACGTCTCCCTGCAACCAGCTCTGCCGACTAACCTGAATAAGTTACTGTGTGAGTGAAAAAATGGATTTAATGAAAAGTGCTAAAACTGTTTGATTTCTCGCCCTCTCATTCAAATTCACACTCTCGCTTTCCGTCGTCCGAGTACTATTTCTCATCAATCAGATATCACTTTCAGTCCCCCTCCCT
>NC_051404.1:48203338-48203447 GCF_015228065.2 Penaeus monodon
GTGAATCGCATTTTTCCGCCGCCCCGTCGAGAGGCCAACCCACTTCGCAAAATAATTCAACTCAGATTCTCATGAAAAAATATATTTTCACTTTCGAGATATATACATG
>NC_051404.1:48203642-48204040 GCF_015228065.2 Penaeus monodon
TGTAAGTATCTCAACTTTATATCCCATCGGTAAAACATCCCCTTTGTAGCCATATATATCACACACCCTCGAGCTCCCATTTCCAAAGCTACATATCATTTATTCGACGCCAAACTTATCCCAAACAGACAAACACATCGCCAGCTGCTCCCGGGAAATCACGTCGAGGAGAGAGGCCCCCTATCACGCGCCGACCAATCTCAACTATTAGCATATTCGAAACCCGCGTCCTCGTGATTACTTCCTCTATATTGGTCCTTCGGTTCTCATAAGACCTGATGTGTCGTTACCGCACATTCCTGGAACTTGTGAGGCGGAGCGACCTTGTCCGTGGTACACCGTCGGGATGGGATCACTCGGGCACAGAGCCTCGCTCTCTGCTGTTCCTGCTGGCCGGC
>NC_051404.1:48204297-48204978 GCF_015228065.2 Penaeus monodon
GCCTCGGTCTCTCTCCCTCTGTGAAGAAAATACTTGAGGAATAATTCAAGAAATGCGCTTCATTCTTCCATTAGTTTTAGTATCACTTCAGTGTTTTATGCGCCTGTCCCTAGGGCTTTATGCAACCTATAATATACGTGTCTCTTTTTATATTAAATATCCATCCTAAATTTTGTGATATAAATCTGTTACACAACATTCAATTAAGAGGTTGAGTAAATTCATATATAGCTAATATCCACAACATATCTAGACGTTTTGCTTTATGTGAAAGAACCTAAGTAACTGCAATACAAATTCTTGGTTTTTCCATTACGTGTAAGACAAGTATTTTTCATAAACCATGCGAAGGCTTGGGATGTCCAATATCTAACTCAAAACGTGTACAATAATATTTAATATTGGAAACTTGCGCGGGAGGATTCAAGAACATCTGACATAATACTTTGAAATGTTGGTTGTTTCACTAAAAGAATTGTATCCCCTTTCTAGTTTTTCACTGGTGTAAAAAAAAGGAACACATTACTCTATACCTTAACTTATGTGTATTTCTAAGATTTCAGCATTAACGATGCATGGAACTTCTGTACAGACGGCATTTTCCATTCAGGTAAAAGTGATGTCCGACGATCTCGTTCTCAATATCGGAGGCGTTACGGGTCTGGAGGCCTTTAAGGTCCG
>NC_051404.1:48205152-48206575 GCF_015228065.2 Penaeus monodon
GTTTATGTGGATCTCTATTAATGTTTTATGAGTATAAGCTGAGTACATCTTAAACATATAAAGATATGTGGCGTTTGTGCAACTGTATTCTTACGGTTCCATTATGCAATAAAATCAAAATGTATATTTGAAGTAAATCTGAACAAGAATCTATATTTGACGGAAAGATCGAGGGAACCGGAAGCCGGTCACGGGAGCGGGAACTAAGGTCAAACTATACAGGGGAAACTTTACTCTCTAGAAATGAGGGAAGGTCGTCCAAGCGTGTCTAATATTGCGTTGGTACCTTAATTGCTTTTTACCGACATGATTTAAAGGTTTCGTTTGCTGTGGGATTCCGGACGTGCATTGCAAGGGATGGCGTAGATACGTGGGGTCTCGTCTTGAGATCTGTTGACTGAGTTGTGAAGAGAGCTTCGGTAAGGTGGCCGGTTTTCAAAGCAGATGTTGCTTTCGTTGATGGAATGGTTAAAGTACGTTCTTCAAAATGTGTTGTGGCTTTGCGAAAAATATAATTGTCTTTCTGCGTTATATGTTTTAGTCTGTATTTTCTCTTTGTATGCAATTCAGTTTTGCTGCTCGAGAAGGGCGTCCAATCCGCATCGAAACGCCATGGTTTAGTGGCTCTATTAAAGATGTGACTGTATTTCACTTCAACATACCATACGAAAACTTTCTCATAAGCTCGCAAAAGGTCGACGCATATCTCCCAGGAAACCGACCTCATTAAAATACGTGCCATGAACGTCATGTCATGTCATGTCATTGATCTCCCAGTGAAAGTAAGACTTCGTTATCACAGCGTCTCACAGGGTCATCGTCCAACCGGAGTCGTGCCCCGCGTGTGCAAGTTCCCGACTGACTTCACTGTTAATAGCAGTAGCAATGTTCTCGCTCCTAGTTCGATGGCTACGTACTAGCGTCAGGAACAAGGCATCTGGTATGTATATATTCTCTGTATGCAAATATAGGTGATTTCTGCCGTGTCTCGACTCGCGTTTATTTTGTGCTGCGATCAATATTTGTGTATGGAATATGATTATTTTCTTGGGGAATATTGTTTCACTCAGACATGTAAGCTTTTGCACAGATTCAAAAAGAAAAAAAAGTGATCACTATTAACTGAAAACGTTACGAATCGTAAAAATAACTTTTAGATGAGATGAGTAAAAAAAGTTTACCAGAAGTAAGTTTATTAGAAAGTGATACAACATTTTCGATATCCTACCGTATTTTAAAGATAAAATCCAGGATATGGTCTGGACCTTATATTAATTCCTTCGAGTAAAGGCTGACAGAACTACCCTAGCAACGGCAGAGCCTTTGGCAATAACCGATGATAGCGCCAGAGTTTTCCCATTCCGTGAACGGCGTCCCGGGCGGAAGAAAGGCTTCAGAACCAGATTCCTATACTCGCATTATA
>NC_051404.1:48206894-48209040 GCF_015228065.2 Penaeus monodon
TCCTCAATCCTGATTCTATACCCCCGCCCCCCGTCCTAACAGCGACGCCCGCGCGAGACCCACTCCCTGGGGCCTGAACACCAGTGACCCAGAGTGGCCACAAGCACGTATTCTCCCGCTCTTAGACTGCGAGTATACTGTGGCATTCCACCCCCTCTTGTGGGTTCCTGCGTGTACACGAATCTGCTTTTGACAGTGTAGCAAAACACAGACAAGTGACAAAAGGAAATTAAGCCTCTTGAATACACCTACACAACGCGCCATACAGAGGAGACTCGCACAAGCTGCGCACAACAGGAATCACACATATTTGCATACAAAGAATAGTCCACTCGTGACCTTGGGGACTTACCCTGTGAGCTCCCTTCCTTCCCCAGCGCCCTCCCCCTCTGACATAAAGGCTGTACGACGTTAACAGATCTGTGTTCCTCTGGCGAGAGTTTGGTGAATCGCCCGTCCCATTAAAGGCACAACACCCAGTGACAATATATCATTGCAAAACAAATCGGGATGTTCCTCTAATTAGCCCCTCGCTACAAGAACCAGCAGCATTCAGTCTGTCATATCAGCTGATAATCCGTGCCATTTAAGTCAAGCTGTCCGGACCGGTCGCCTAGTTGGTGAGCGTGATTAATCGGCAGGGAAGGATTTATCCGCTACTAATTGTTAACTAATTGATTAGGATTCTTCACGTTCTAATCGGGGTCATGGTTCAATAGTCTGTCAGATTGACTGATGATTGGAAATCCGACACTTTGGTTACGTGGCTCTCAGGCCTATCCTTTGCCCACCCCCCTCGGGCCGCCACCGCTGGCCTTATCTCTCCTTCGGCTCAAGTCTTGCTTTGTTCTTTTTATCCACATATTGTCTTATCCTACTTATTTTATTTATATTTATTCACTGTTCATAGCTTCAAGATCCTCTTCCCGTTATTTGTTTATCTGTCTACTTTTACTTTTGTAAGCCACTCATACCCGTTTCTCTGCATCTTTTGCTTTTTAATGGAATTCTCCTGAACTGGTTTCGCCCTGGCCGCTTGCCTGCCATTGATTGGTTAATTCTGGCCGTCTTCCTCCCTTTCCCCTCCGCTCCCTAATTAAAACAGGGCTCACAGGTAGGCAGGTCGGGGCTCTAATCAGCTGAGTAAAAACTGGCTCTAATGGCGATCAAATGGGCAAACATCAGTCTGTCCAGCCACATGGGCTTCTGCTCCTATATGAGGCAAAATTTCATCAGATATTTAGCGAGTTTGGGCGCGAGGCGAGGGGGGAAGGGGGTTGGGGGGACACGTGAGGGGGGGGGGGCCAGGTGCGTAATTTATTGACTCTCTGCGAAGCGCATGTTGATGCCGCGGCGAACAGCGCCCTGGTCTGTTTTCTTCTTCGTTGTGTAACCGCTCATTCTCACTTTAATTGCTCGCCAGCAGCGCCAGGAAGCTTCATTCACAAACATGCTCTCTTCATGAAGCAGCGCATGCACGAGGCTCTTTGACGCAGGCATGCAAGCACCTCCGGAGACCACTGGCACCCACCACGCCTCCTAACGCCCATGCAAACGACCGTCGAGGAGGTGGGCGTGCATGCGGAGCCGCGGACGGTCTGCAGGTGCGGCTGCAGGTGCGACCCCCGCCCTCTCGCCGCTGTCGAACCTCTGCGCCCAGACGCACCCTGCTTATTGAGTCTCCTCTCCACTCTATCCCTGCAAGCATTATTGCCATTAGCCCGTATCTATTCCTAGCCGTTATAGAGTGATTCCATATTCAGACAGTGATATCAGTTAACACGGAAGCAACATTAGCGTGACAGTGCCCCCACTCCTTTGCTCCAGGGCCTTCCTCACTCCTGCAGAGATACTATCGTTAAGAACACATCCAGGCTATTCCCAGCGGCGATAACACATCCATCAGCCGGCCCTTACGCGACGCACTGGCCTGTGGGCTGCGGGCGGGTCGCTCCTCAGGAAGGGGCTGTCGGGGACCCCCGTGGCTGGAGGCAGCTGGGTGTGTGCGGGAAAGTCTTACGGCTGAAACGTTGTAGTGAGAGGGATTTCATATCCGTGCTTTATGGGTTCTGTGTATGTGAGTCATTAATGTAACTTTGGTATGATATTCAGAATCATATATTTTGGTCGTAGTATTGTCATTTTG
>NC_051404.1:48210289-48210789 GCF_015228065.2 Penaeus monodon
GAACGCGATGATTGGTTTATATTGCCGTTTGGCCGTCGATTGTTATTCTCCGTGTGTCAGCGAATTATTGCCTGAATTTTGAAGTTTGACTGGCGGCGCAATGCATGAAGTATTTATGCAACGGAGGGGGGGGGGCGAGATTTGTGCAACGACCTCTGTAATTTACATCAGCTTCAATTGTTCTTTTGCATATGATCTGTTGCGTATCAGCCTAGTCTGTAGCAGTTTTTGCATTTTTTATTTCCAATCTGCGTCCACCTCATTCTCGCATCCACCGCCGTTTGATGGTGGCACCGGGGTTGTGGCAACACTGTGGCGATGGTATGAAGTAGCTGGGGGACTGAGAGAAGGAAGGCCTTGGAAGCGGGGGTTCTCGGCAGTGTTGCCATCCTGGGTAAAACTCCTCTTGTCATAGTAAGGAGGGAAAATTTATCAGGGTTGTAACGATAACGAGAATGTCGATGATAAAACATTTAATATGGGAAATTAAAACAATAACG
>NC_051404.1:48211726-48212068 GCF_015228065.2 Penaeus monodon
TGAGTTGAACATGATCACCTATATAAACCCAAGTTCCAATAACTATTATATTTTCTTTTTCCTTTTTTCTTTTTGTTAGCGCACCACCCCAGCCCAAACTGCTCTGTGTCCCCAGCCAAACCTTTTAATCACCACCGCGTTCAAAATACGACGAATAAATTTAGCTCCGTATCCCCTCTCGTTCAAAAAAGAAAAAGTTAGCAGATTTACCTTTCTCTCTCGCCTCTGGTATCATTATATTCCCCGTTCGTCCCTGATTCTTGTTCTTCTGTTCCGGAAGCTCATATTCGCCCAAAAAGAAAACCGTGAGTTTATTCTGCGAAAGATTTTTGGCCCGAGATC
>NC_051404.1:48212089-48212162 GCF_015228065.2 Penaeus monodon
GCGCAAACAGCATGTTTTTGATATCATTATCCCGGTCTCGTTCTTGCTTTATCCTCTGTGGGTCTCTCTCTCA
>NC_051404.1:48212200-48212267 GCF_015228065.2 Penaeus monodon
GTATTTGGAAAACTATGATGAGACGAATGGAAATCATTCCACCGGTTAATTCGGGTTAATGAGAGTG
>NC_051404.1:48212573-48213051 GCF_015228065.2 Penaeus monodon
CCGTAAACACGTTTTCTTTCTTTTTTTCATTCCTAAATGCTTACTCAGTGTAGTGTGAAATCACAACGCAAAACATTTAGTATGTCTTTCATTAAATGCGATGCGATAAATTTCGTTTCGCTCAGACTCGTCATGAAAAGGAAGGAACGAAGGAAGTCAGTTTAGTTCGACCTCGAACGTGATCCGGTTGTCAGCTGATCCCGGCGTTCGGGTCGGACGCGCGAATTGTCGTAATAAAATATATATTTTTGAAACCTTTTTTTTGCATTAATAGGACCTTCGTTTATTAGTGTGTGCTCTAGAAAAAATAGTTAATGCTCTTATTGTACTTTTGATATTAGTGTTATAGGATTACCAGTACAATTAACCTTGGAATTATGAAATTGTGTCATACATAAAGGACAGTAAGCGAGATACCATTAATACATAATTTATTTTGTCTGCCATCTTTAAATTGTATGTTGCACTCATATGGTTA
>NC_051404.1:48213301-48213368 GCF_015228065.2 Penaeus monodon
GTGAGAGTGATTTTTAGGATTATCTCTGGCCGCTGGATGCAATGCTCAAGGAATCTGTAAGAGAATA
>NC_051404.1:48214093-48214409 GCF_015228065.2 Penaeus monodon
CAGCACAAGTACTCCACTCCTTGTTTCTATGGCAACGAATGCAAACGAATACGCATGGTCTTTAATCATGCTTATGGTTATTCATATGCTAGTTATCATTTGCTGCGCGTACCCTACGCAAGCCTACAATCAAAAGTTATAATCTGGAACTGTGCTTAAAATAGCATCCACCTCTCCCATTGTTTCGTCAAAGTCCGTCGATATCCGTGTTCGTTAAAACACAGCCATCATTATTTTTCCTGAAAACTAGAATGTTACATAAATGATAGATGGCGTGTTCCCTTCCCCCATTATGTGGAGGTACTCTGTTCTGTAT
>NC_051404.1:48214428-48214544 GCF_015228065.2 Penaeus monodon
CTTGTGTCTTGCGGTCCGTGGCCTTACTGAGGGAGGGTTTCATCGCGGGTTTCATCACAGACGCTGGCCCGGGACTTCCGCTCTTCGGTGGGTGAGTCTGGGTGACTGGTGGTTCA
>NC_051404.1:48214877-48215253 GCF_015228065.2 Penaeus monodon
ACTATATTCAGTATTTCCACCAACGTTCTGTTTATAAACTCTATCTTTCTAAAATTTGTTCGCATAATTGATTAATAACTACTGGGACATAAAAGAGACAAAGTGAGTGACGTAATTACATATTGCATCATGGCAAAATGTCAGTGGTCTGTGTCTAGGCAATATGTTATGATTATGACCACATTTTTGTCCATTAAAAACATCTGTCAGAAAGTTTTCATCGAATGTCCTAATAGATTGTCGGAGGTTGAAATAACCCGGTGCCATGATTTTCTGTTCGGTGGAAATGGAATGGCTGATGGCAAAAGAGACATCAGGAGACGTCCATCCCTTACAAACTGTTCCCAGAGAGCACAACACACACACGTACATAAAA
>NC_051404.1:48215617-48216774 GCF_015228065.2 Penaeus monodon
AAGATGATTTTAAAAAATGGACTCAGAGTAAAAGCAACAGCCATCCCAGAAATGCAGACGGAATGATTGACAAGGCAACAGGCTGCTCGTATCTAAAGAAGGAAAGAGAGCGTGAATTAATGATAAGGAACCGTTGCCCAGGACTAGCAAATCGTTGATAAACTGGACTCTTGTAATCTCGTGCGCTGGCCTCTCTGAAGCTCCTAAATTAATTTCAGTACATGGACTCTGCCATAAATTTCTCTGGTATACATTCTTACACCACCATATCTGTCTCCCTTTGCAAAACGAGCTGCGTGCTGCGTCCCAACTTATGACGCATTCTAATATTTCCTCAAGATCTTGCACTCCGCCTCGCATTCTCGGAGGCTCAGGTCGCATTAAGCATTCTCTCACTAATAATATATTCTGTGATTTTTTTTTCTCTCCTTCGTAACGGGGAGTTCTATTCGCCTCTTCCTCCGGCCGGGATGGGAGGCGAGCAGTCGACATTAAGAAGGGGACGAGCCTGTACATCTCGGGCTAATGAAGGCTCAAGGAGGAGTAATGTGACGGAGTCTTGCGAGGAACCATCACTAGCCAGGTTCTCGAGGCTCCCTCTCTTCCCCGCCTCCCCTCCTTTGTCTCTCCCTCGCCCTTTGTTCTCCTTCTCCTCCTCTTCCCTCCCTTCCTATAGTCCTCGCCTTCGGCCCATAATAGTCACACCTTTGGAGAAAATCTGAGTGTTGTTGTGGTGTTTCTAGATACAGTAATGGCGGTATTTCTACAGTACACGTGTGGGCTAATCTGTACAGATGAATACAATAGTTCTTGGTACATACCTCCTTGCCCTCTGTATTGGAATCTCGTGTTTGGGTAACATGAGGTATACAGAAGATCACCGGGCCGGCGTAAGGACAGCGTTCCCAGGTGATCATTACTTAATCATACGACCTCCTCTTCCGACTGAGATAAGTGGAGGCGACGCAGCGCAGGCCACTTATGGATCGGGGCATTTTCTGTGTCGTTCGGCGCTAATCAGGGCACAAAGTGACGGCCGGAAGATCCATTAGTGATCAGCCTTGCATTCTAAGCATCGTGAATGACAGCTGATAAATTACATTACCTGGAGAATATATTGGGAGGCGGCGTCGACCCACAGAGCTCAGAGCTCGTTG
>NC_051404.1:48217955-48218142 GCF_015228065.2 Penaeus monodon
TATTTACTAAGTTTCATGCATCTATTTTAGATCTCAAATAGTTTTAGGAAGTTGCACGGGGTCACAGCTGCATATTACATATTATATTACAGTGTCAGTTTTCCCGAAAAGTTTCCTTAGTGAAATATTCACATTGTCGACCACACGAGTAACAGGACGCAACGTCACGGAGCACAAGCGAAAGGAA
>NC_051404.1:48218194-48218413 GCF_015228065.2 Penaeus monodon
GGTAGAAAAAAACAAGCAAAAGGGAATTAAAGGCAACTCCAGGACGAAGGAACAGATTGGCTGTTACCTCTCTCTGGTAAAATTAAGCTTATTAATAAACCAAAGTTTAATTGCTTTGGTATTTTGCCGAGTATATTTTGGAATGCTAGGAATACACGTTTCAAGATTTTGTAGAGACAAGCTGGAACAATCATTGCCGTTGTATTGTTAGTTAGTTAA
>NC_051404.1:48218484-48219059 GCF_015228065.2 Penaeus monodon
AAATTATTTTTATTAACGAATGCAAATATGAATGCAATATTTCCTCCCTAAAATAGAAAGTCTTTCATCTTTCATTCTTAAACACAAAACCAGGGAAACGGCTTAAGCTGTGGAACGCCAAGGATAACGCCCTGGTTTCTCCCTATTTGCGCTATCAAGTATAAATGATATCTTTATCAGCCGGAAAATACCATCTCGTTACGCCTCATATTTTACTCATGAGCTGAGCCGAGGACAGTACATAATACTTCCAAGGGAATTCAAGCGAAAACGTGATAGTTCGTCTTTCACTCGGGCGGATTTAGCACTCTCGCCTCCGCAATCTTACCGCTAATCCGGCCTAATGCAACTGTGAACTCAGGCGAAGCAGCTGCCGTAATATTATTATGGTGGAAAATATAGGGGACTGTAGAGTGGTCTGTCTCTCTCCCCGCCGAGACTTGAGAGAAGAGAGTGTCCCGTTTTTAAGAAAGAAATCGCTCTCGACTCGAACTGGTTAGTCTCTTCGTCATGGCTCGTTTGGCGGGGAAATAACATGTAAATGCGCGCGTATTAACCCTTTCCGTAAGGTCGGA
>NC_051404.1:48219371-48221294 GCF_015228065.2 Penaeus monodon
TTTGTGACAAAAATATACTAATCATTAAAAAAGTTTTCTATAAAATAGTAGGAAGGGAATTGGCGGTCGTGTGGGAAATTCTCATCCTGAAGCCGGGATTACCAATCAAATATTCTTATAAAGACAAATATTTATAAAGGCAAAACTCTGCATCTATTTCTAGCGAATCAAGAATACAGATGTAATCTTTGCTGTGTTCCGTAAATAAATCCCTTTTGCACACTCCATAATCGTGTTGTTTGGCTGACCCTTTACATTTTTGGTATGATTTTACCTTCAGCTAACTCTGCCCCAAAATATGCGTTTTTGTCCATTACATTCCCCTTCTTCCCACTCTCAGATAAGAGCTATTTTTCTGTCCTTTTCGAAAAAGGTGGTTGGTATTTTTTCACACAACATTGTGTAGAATTTGCATTTGTTTTGTGAACTTGAAAGAGCGAACACTCAACCAACTCTCGCCTTCGCTTTCCCGATATTTTCTGCTGGTTTGCGCAGACCGCATAATACTCCTCCATTTGAAAAGCAAAACGATTATAATGAATGCAGAATTTAACCGTCATTCAAAAACCTTCCTTTGAGTTTGAAGGCATACCATTATGATACTCTTGAATATAATTAATAATTCAAAATCCTTTCCTCTTGTATAAGGGTCTAAGCAAGTGTCCTGAAACCAAAAGTCCGTGGATCAGATCTAGCAGCGTCTGTTCCTCACCCAACAGGCCAGTCGATCCGCAACTCAACATTGCCATGATCCGATCTACTTTGGAAGTCAAGAGGAAGTCACACCAAGACATTCAACCTTCGACCCCCCCCCTCTCTCTCCAAAGCCTGTTACCCCCCCCCCCCTCCCTTCAAAACCTGTCATTCGGCCCACCTTAATTTGTTTCTTAAATAAACACCTCATTATTCACACAGCCTATGTGAAGGAACCGCCTTGGTTAATGACACAACAACAGTGGTTCTCAGCTAAAGGCTATGACAATATTATTGAAAGGGGTGATGGATTTAGATAACTTTTATGCTATTTATTTAAAATGCTAAGTGTCCTTAAAATAGAACATGGGTAGTTTCTAAATCATAAGAGAAAATTCATCATCCTTTTGTCTCTTTCTGAATAACAATCCTATTAGATTCTAAATTTTCAAGATGATATTCTAATAGATCTATTAATATTCCAAACCTAATCATAGGACTACAGCCAAGAGGTATAAACACCGGTAGAGAAAAATCAATGATTATGTACAGGTAGCCAGTGCGTTCAACAGTATCATTCCCATTTTCTGATACACGGGGGAAAAAGTGGCCTCCACCCTCATGCATATAAAGCGAGAGGAGTCGGCTCAGTTCATATCCAAATAAGACTGTTGTTTGACGAAACCTCACACCAGCCAGGAGGTTCTTAAGAGTGTGAAGTGGCAAGTTTTATATATTTCACAGGAACTTTTTTTTAAAGGAAAGTCAGTTTATAAGTTGACCAAGTTTTTTTTTTCAAAATTAAAAGTAAGAATTGTTAAAGATCCAAAAATGTCTCTAAATAACTCAGAAGGTTTCCATTCATCTGAATAAAGGAATACAGCTTATTTGCATCAATATTTATAGAGATTTTGAGGCTAAAGAAAGATTTCTGACATATCCAGGTGTGTGTATGTAGGAGGTGGGTCGGCAGAAAACCGCTGCACCAGAATAAACACGCCATTGTATATCGTAAAAAATAGTTATAGGATTTCAGGCAGATTTCGACAGAATACGCAGCTAGCCGAGTGAGAACAATATGCAGTGTAATCTGGGTGGCCTGAAATTATGGTCCGGCCAAAGTTCAGTGGCAGCGGTGGAGGCCGAGGAGCCAGTGGAGGGAACGGCATGCGATCGGATGCGGAGGCCGATCACGGAGGCTATTGACAGCGACCTTTGTGTTGCAATATT
>NC_051404.1:48221605-48221887 GCF_015228065.2 Penaeus monodon
AGCGCCTTTGCAAATCCGTTTCCCACGAGAGAGCGACGCCCCCCCCCCCCAGCGCCCGAAACCATGCGACGGCAGCGCTGCAGAGGTATGGCCGCCCGCCGCGTGTCAGCTCGAGGTGGACGGCGATGGGCGGACGCGGGCGCCTCCGTGCATTCTCAGCGAGTTTTTGTGGCCGAGAAATAGGGCGCTGCGTTTATTCTTTGATAAGGGAGGGTCGGCCATTAGGGACGAAAAAGAATATGAAAAAAAAAAAGAAAACGATGTATGAATCACCGTACATAA
>NC_051404.1:48222020-48222945 GCF_015228065.2 Penaeus monodon
TTCTTCTGTTCGGGAAAGACGTAGCATTTTATAAAAGTCATCGACACACCTTTCGAAAGAGTGAATCTTAATAAACATTCCCCCTGTATCTTACCACTTTGTATGAAGGCTGTTCGTTGACACGGGCAAGTACAAACACCAGCAACAACATGACGGGAGGGGACGTGCATGCGCGCACACATACCGCGAGAGAGGGACATGTTTTACCGCCGGAACGCGACCTGTTTTCCTAATGGATTTTGCTCCCTTCCCAACACCGGCTTCCTTGGCCGCTCTGATAAGAGATATCATCAAGGCCGATCGACCCTACAGCCATAATTCCTTATCTTATTTTGTTTATAACGAGAACAACATATATCAAGTTCGCAATGCTTGTCGGGCACCTGGGCACCCCCCCCCCCCGGCCACCCTCCAGCTGGGAGATCGGCTTTTTATATCTATAATTTTCCAGGTCGGTTATTATAGTAATTACAACGATTGTCGGTCTTATCCGGAATATATATAAGGATTAATATCCTGCGCTGGCATTCTGAGGAACCTATCACGGCGCACATAATGCCCGGCGCGGCTCGGGGTAATAGCATGCTTCTCTGCCCCTAATGGCACGTCTCGCTTGCTGCGGAAACGCTCAACTTCTTAAAACATTGTGGAATAAACTAGGAGACACCCGCTCGTTAGGCTGTCCGTGGCTAACGAGCTGTCATGCGAGCAAACAGGGTGGTTACGAGACGCGGTCGAGTCATCACGGGAGGCACGTCGGTCGGTCGGACACTCGGGTTCGCGGGCCGCTGGAAGGAGCGACTCGCCGACAGGCCGACCGCGCGGCACCAGCAGGGCCTTCCCCTGCTCCGGGGCGGCGCTCTTTCGCTCTAATGACCTAGGCTCTTGGCGCGAGTCATCAGTTCAGATAAGGCTAAGCTTCTTT
>NC_051404.1:48223755-48223851 GCF_015228065.2 Penaeus monodon
GACAACAGCTTCAAACAAGATCATTCTGAAGTCGCGAGAAGTGACAGCATTTAACGACTTTAGAATCTTAATGGAAAGTAACTTGTATATCAGCGT
>NC_051404.1:48224569-48224856 GCF_015228065.2 Penaeus monodon
TAAAACAAGATGATTAAGCTCATAGAAATCCTACCAAAATATCTAAAAACACTTTATTGTCGACGATTACTCAAAACACAAATACCATGATAATTACCTGAAGAGAAGGAATGATAAGTTAAGACTAACTTGATCACAGATAATGAATCACGAGTATTTAGCCTTCGAATGGAAAGGAGAGGAAGTGAACTCAAGAAATGCCAAGACAATAGGTGATCTTTGCGTAAGCTGCTAATATTACCCACGGAATTATGAAGAGAGAGAAAAGGAAATGCGAAGATGCGCTG
>NC_051404.1:48224950-48225048 GCF_015228065.2 Penaeus monodon
GCAAAAAAAAATCTCTGTGCTGGAAGCTTGGCTGTTACTTCTGACGCCAAGCGCAGTTAGATTACTCTGGGTTGTGTGTTTGAGCATCGCGAGGATCG
>NC_051404.1:48225330-48225396 GCF_015228065.2 Penaeus monodon
CAAACAAAAATACCGACTCTCATCAGACTTGGTCTTTGAACCTCCTTCACCTCAAACGAAAAGCTG
>NC_051404.1:48225728-48226084 GCF_015228065.2 Penaeus monodon
TGACTTTCCAAGGTATCCTTCCAATAGTGGAATGAGGCTTCCTCTCTGCTGTCGGCTCAATGATCTATTAGGGTCCGCTCGCTCAGCCATATGTAGATGGATCACTTTCTGTCCGTTTCTCCGTTGCTCGTTCTTGCCTTGTTCGTTGGTTTGTGTTTTTTTTTGTTTGTTTCTTTCTTGGTTGTGTGTGTGTGTAATTCGTTTGTGTTGTTTGTTCTTTATTTTGGTTTTGGTTTTTATTGCGTTTGGTCGATTTGGTCTTGTTCTGTTCTTCAGTTTTTTTTTGGTTTCTTCTATTTATTCGTTTCTCTTGCGTTTTTGTTTTTATTTCGTTTGTTCGGTTTTGTCTTGTTCCG
>NC_051404.1:48226130-48226581 GCF_015228065.2 Penaeus monodon
CAGTAGGAAAGGTAAGTGTTTGAGGAATAAGTGTGGTTTTCAGCTACGGGAATTATCGGCCATAATCGGTCACTTCACGGAAATCATAACTCTAGAGACAATATACTGTTAATTAAGCTTTCAGAAGATAGTCACCATTTCTCCCTCAAAGATAAAGGAACGGTTCTCTATCATATGTATTTTTTCGTATAAGATTACCTATGAAATATATTGTACGGCACCTGAGATATGTACAGTCTGGCTTCAAAGGTAAAACTCTTGAATTTCTTTTCGTGTAACATTTATATGTGTAAGATTTTCCGCGTAACCTATGTAAAGTACACCCGTAGGTGAATAAAAATTAGATAAGATGAAATTAAATAAATGTTGATACTGATATTCAGTTCCAAGGAAGCTAGTGGTAAGACTGATGTAGAGAGTTAGAGCAAAAGCAGGAATATTAATCAAGGTG
>NC_051404.1:48226743-48227120 GCF_015228065.2 Penaeus monodon
ACAGAGGAGATGATCCTACCGTATTCCAAAGAACGGGATTATATTAGTTCGGGGAATAGAAGTAGTATTACTATATCCCTCCGTCTACGAATTTACACCTGGATTACAAAAGAAACGTTTTTTAAGGGCGTTTATTGTAACTTAGGAATCGTCTTCTGTTTTCCGTGTGTTAGTTATTTTCACAAGAGAGAATTCAGAGAAGAGCCGATGATCTCCCGCTGCAGGCGACGACGAAGCTGGATCAGGCTTTCCGTCCACACAGGCGTTCGGACTAATGCCTCGGCCGCCGCCACCACGACCGGCAGAGGCGCCCTCCGCGAGCCACGCCACCAAGCGAAGGGCGTCGGGCGTGTGTGTGTGTCGGGCTGACGGCGTTG
>NC_051404.1:48227160-48227440 GCF_015228065.2 Penaeus monodon
ACTTCTTCCGACAGCGCCGCCGACGTGGGCGAAATTTATATTGCGTCGTCGGCGTGTCACTGGCGATCATCTATATGCTCGAGGCGGAGCGGGAGGCAATTGCTTGTTAATTTGAGGATTGCTATACAAGTCATGGTCGATGGCAGCCACAACCTGAGGAACAAGAGGAGCAGCGGCGTCGCAGATACCAAGGCCCTCCGCCGCCAGCGCCCTCGGCGTGTGAAGGCGCTGACGCGGATAAGGGATCGCTCGCCAGGAACATACCTGCGCCTTCTGGGCC
>NC_051404.1:48228183-48228272 GCF_015228065.2 Penaeus monodon
GAACGGGGGGGGGGGGAAGAATATGTGTGTGTTTGTATCCACATGTCTGCGTCCATTATAGAGTGATACGCTGATTTGCATACACACAT
>NC_051404.1:48228474-48228848 GCF_015228065.2 Penaeus monodon
CCTCTTGTAAAATTCATTTGCGCATTCATTAGGATAAAAATCAAATACATTCAAGTGCCTTACAATAACACAAGTGCAGAGGCAGAAAGAACTCATTTCTCTGGTGTATTTATAAATATTTATAGTTATTGAAGCAATCACTTCAGAGTCTGCAAACCTTGCCAAGCCTCAAGAAATGATTAAAGAAAGTATTATTTGTATCTTGAGAAATTGCATAATCATAACGAAGGCAAATTGATTATGGAAATGGGGAAGGGGGATAGATTTTGTGTCCCCCCCACCCCCCCAATGCCCAGCATGAGTGCACGAAAGTATGTATGTGCGTGATACAAACACGAATTGTAAATTTTCATATTCTTAACACACACGTAAAC
>NC_051404.1:48228907-48229382 GCF_015228065.2 Penaeus monodon
CTTTACATTGATATATTGAGAGGAGGTAGTTAGGCAGATAGAAACTGACAGATAGATAAGACAGATCCGGCACCATGATCTACTGAATATCACAATTTTGGGGGCAACAGTGACATTAAAACTTCAAGATATTCATTTTGGTCGAATGTCGAAAGACGGCTTAATGAGAGGTCTCTAACAATGTCCATAATCATTCACGCTGGAACCTCGCCAGTAAAAAGGGCCAATTATTTTGCATGTGAACAGAGTGCCATCGGAAATGAGGAAGCATCGTCGAGGCAGAAGGAAGCCCAGGGTATGGAGAAGTTCAGAGCCGTTCCTCTAGCCTCGTCTACCTCGAAGACCAGACTCTGGTAGGGGATAACCACCCTTCTGGCCAGGCGTAAGGCTTTGGGAACTGAGGAAACTTAGAATATCCCTTGCCCAGATCCTACCCATTTTTCGCAATCAGCAATTATATATCGTATGTGATCAA
>NC_051404.1:48229543-48230522 GCF_015228065.2 Penaeus monodon
TGCTGGACGACCCGAGGTGGCACAGAGTCCAGGACTGCGTCAGGCTATTGACACACGGACTTAAAAGAACTTCTAGATGTGTACCTTTGATGTCAGAACAACTGCTAAGAAACGCAAGGCTAGAAAGCTATCATGAGAGAGATTTCGTGATTTCGGGCAATAAGTGTAATGTAACTAATGCATACTTATTACCAGCAAGGTAAATACCATTTAACTTTAGGCGAGAGAGAAATATGCTAATGTTGAAAAGACGAGTAGCTTAAATGTTATTCCAGAATAACACATCTGAATTTCAAACCGACATTAGCAACGAATTCCAAGCATCAAAAAACTCCGACAATAACTTAGGTGAAGAAGCTAATGGGTATTTTAATGGATCCTGCAAGTCACTTTAGATCGAACACAAACAAACCTAATTATACCGTTTTTATTTCCAAAATGAAACTCGAGTGTAATGGAAAATATGCCAAACATGAATTTGATATTTAAGGAATGAAACAGCGAAAACTGAGGAGAATATCATCATAATTCGGAGAGAGAGGGAATACAAGAAGGAAAATAGGACAAAACGAAAGATCATAAAACAGAAAAAGCTCTCCAAGGTTAGCGCCAAGCTCTGTTTTGTAAAGGTACAAGAGAGAAGACATAATGGGCAAAAGAAAATGAAAATAGACTGATGAGTGTTGGGAAAACGCTTTATCCTTCGATAAAGATAAGGTTTAGATAAGTTTTTTTTTCTTTCTTGGACTGAAATGAAGTGTCTTCTGAATAATGAGATGCAGTACTGCTCACTCTACACGTAAAGAGGCTGAAGAAAACTTGGTATTTGCTTTCCAAATGAGTCTTTAGTCAAAACCAGGGATTTTATGTTCACAAACACATATTTGTAAAGGAATTTACAGTAGAAGGGTGAAATTCAATAGATTTTTTTAAAAGTAATTTTCTTTATCACTCAAGATAGGGCAATTTAACTATTTAC
>NC_051404.1:48230597-48231307 GCF_015228065.2 Penaeus monodon
AGAGAAAGAGAGAGATATGAAAGTATACGGATGAACAGAGAAATACATACAGTAGGTTAACAAAACTAATAGTTAAATGAAAAAGTAACTGCTAAACTGCCTTTCAAATTGACTGAAGTGACAAATAGATCGACAACATTGCAAGGAAGCGTACATTCGGTGGACGACGAACCTAACATTTTTTTCCTGACTTTTTAAAATTCTTGAAAGAGAATAAATTTATCGTGAACTCACAATTTTCTAAATTCATAAACTCATACGTCCCTAACTTTATAAATTCCCACACTCGTAAACTCACAGATTATTTTTTCAAAATTCATGAACTCAACAAATTAAATTTTCTTGAACTATTAAAACTGATGAACACATAAGATCATGATTAATCAAACTTATGAACTCATAAATTCCAAACTCGTAACTTGCTAAACTAAAAAAATATATAATTTTTTAAACCTCAAAAACTTATAAATACTTAAACTCATAAACCATACTCATAAATTCAAGAGAAGAGGATTTTTTCCTGCACCGTGCATAATGGCAGCAGCAGTTGCAACGTAGTTTCATTGAGGGTTTACAAACGGCAAAAGGAACAGCAATTTCCTGAATTATGTTGGGGTGCGTGAAGCCGCCGGTTTAAGTGCAAAACGGCAAATGTTTTCCCCTACAATATACAGGACCGTTGCATCCGTTATGATACTCTAAAGTGATGT
>NC_051404.1:48231369-48231455 GCF_015228065.2 Penaeus monodon
TCTCTGAGTTCGGTGAAGCGGTGTACAGGCAGCCGAGGTTTATTTGTCTGAGAGTTAGAAGTAACTTCCATTGCATCGGGACGTGT
>NC_051404.1:48231582-48231782 GCF_015228065.2 Penaeus monodon
GTGTTTTGTGGTAGACATAGTTTGATTTGATAGAAAGATAGATCGTGGATAGTTATACCTAATGCGGTTACTTTTGCGTTGAGATATGGCAGTATAAGCTGTCTGTTAGCATTCATAGTATTCGGTTTATTTTTCTAGCGGAGTATCATGGCTGGTAAAAATGAATGCACCATAGGGGCTTCATACACACCCAGAGACAA
>NC_051404.1:48231887-48232086 GCF_015228065.2 Penaeus monodon
GACCCACGCTCCCCGAGGTCAGCACAACCCAACAGGATTTTCCATAATACGTGATGCCTTTAACAAGCAAGGCCAATTCTAACGATAATGTTCATCAAAGTCCGAATCGGACGTGAGTGAAGTGTTTGTTTACATTCGGGGTCTCATTACGTGTTATCTATTGAAGTAAATTTGAATGTGATGTTCATGCTATTGAGTT
>NC_051404.1:48232172-48232299 GCF_015228065.2 Penaeus monodon
CTCAACCTTATTCAGGATCTGAAGGCTGACTTTCAGAGGGAGATGCTCTTCCTGGTTTCGTGTCGAGTCCTGCTGTCATTCACTCGACGCCTTCCCGTATCCCTATCCCTGGCAGAAGCGCGGCGGG
>NC_051404.1:48232831-48233495 GCF_015228065.2 Penaeus monodon
GAGGATCGCAGCGACTCGTCCAGCTGCATTTGGTAACGAAATTCCGTCCAACTTTTCTCCGAATAAAGGCTTTGCGTTTAGTATAATTGACGAAGCTTGCAAGTGAAAGCATTTTGACAAATTTGATATTTTGTTTTGACCTGTCGGCTGGCGCTGGACTCTCTAATATTTCAAATACCGTATACTATTTTCGGGACATTCTCTTAATTGTCCGAACTACAAATGTAATTGCACCCAATAAAAACATTAGCCATTGAAAACACATTTGGCAAATTCGCGGCGCCGATATCGTAAATTCACCCCATGTTGGCGAGATACTCCATTTGCGGGCCGCTCGTTCACGAAATGAATTGTTTGACCCCATCAAGCTTTAGCGGGTGATCGAGGTACGCTGAAGCCACTAAAAAAAGAAAAAAAAATGCATACAAACTTTAATGTGAATCGTGGTTGATTTGAATGAAATACGGCAAAGGCTTCTCCAGGTAGGGGAGGGGGGGAGGGGGTCCTTTTAACCCGCTTTCTCGAGGATATTGAGAACTTCGCGCGGTGACTTCGATTTTAATGATAAATTCTTTTTCTTTTTCTTTGCTGATGAATTCTCTTTTGTGTGTGTTTATTATTAAAGTTATTTATCTATTTTGAGTTCGGACAGCGTGGGTTTTCT
>NC_051404.1:48233644-48233855 GCF_015228065.2 Penaeus monodon
TAAATCGGGAACTACCTTCGTGTGGTGTCTTTCGGTTTTGCAAATGGATTCCTTTTTACGCATGATGCTGAATCTCCCTTTTTCGTTTCGGGTGGAAAGCACTGCTTTTTGACAGCGAATTCCCTCTTTTGACGGTTACCTTGTCGTTTATCAAGGCATTCCCCTCGTTTGCGGTGGGTGAACTCCACCCTCTTTTGCTGATGAGTTCACT
>NC_051404.1:48234066-48234137 GCF_015228065.2 Penaeus monodon
AAGACACAATTTCAGACACATCCTCTTTCTGGACGCCCTTGCTCAGGCTTCCTGCAACTCCCTCGAAGACC
>NC_051404.1:48235971-48236059 GCF_015228065.2 Penaeus monodon
ATATCGGTTGATTTCTGAAATTAAGAAAAATCTCGAAAGTGTGAGTAGAGTGATTTTTGAAGGCGAGCGAAGCTAAGGAGTTTCTCAG
>NC_051404.1:48236483-48236695 GCF_015228065.2 Penaeus monodon
GAGATTCATGTCTTCGATATTTTCTTTATTTAATATTTACCTAGTCTTTGTTGACGGAAGGAGTGGCAGCAGAACAGACAGAGCAAATCCCACGAGAGATTTCCTCGCCGATGCTAAATCAGCACACTGTGAAGATAATGCTTTCCCCAGTTAGTGCTAGAAAAAGGAACGCCGATAAGCCGACTGAGGTTTTAAAAAATACCTGGGATAAT
>NC_051404.1:48236766-48236979 GCF_015228065.2 Penaeus monodon
ATGAATTAGGACGAGAATTGTGAAGTTAATCTTATTTTACGAGAAAAAGGAGAAGAAAAAGGGTGATTTGAAAGAGAACTATATAGTTTACCATATTTTCTACAGAAAAAAAATCCACCACATATGAATCCATGACAGATATCTTAATCTCACTGAATGAAAAGCACCTGTGATATGCGAGCAATGATTAAATTCCACAGAATTATACTTAAT
>NC_051404.1:48237323-48237400 GCF_015228065.2 Penaeus monodon
TACAACCCGGTGTCACAAAACTAAACCTGCCCCTCCTCCTCCTCCCCTCCCCTCCCTCCCTCCCCCCTACACACTGA
>NC_051404.1:48237420-48237804 GCF_015228065.2 Penaeus monodon
AAGCGAAGGAGCTGTTTACAACGGCGTCCGCTGTGATTAGTTGGAAATCTTTCGAGACTCATTTCTGGCTCGCTTGCATGATTATGACGCAACTTTTGTTAAAGGGGCGCTCTCGACGCTCGGCTCTTCCCACTATTTATTCTTCGACGTGTGATTGCCCTCCCTTCCCTCCCTCTCCCTCTCTTCCCTCCCTCTCACGGGGTATCTGCCATTACCTCCCTCTCCCCCTCCCTCTCCTTGGGTATCTTACGAGGAGTCCTGTCCTCCCCCCTTTTCCCCCCTTCCCTTCCTCCCTTCCCCTCCCCCTTCCCTTCCTCCCCTTCCTCCTCTCTCTCCCCTCCTCCCCTTCCCCCTCTCCTAGGGTATCCTACGTGAAGTTCTGTA
>NC_051404.1:48238208-48238532 GCF_015228065.2 Penaeus monodon
CGCTCTCTCAGATACTAGAAAATATTCACATAATTTTTTTAAAAAATCATGATATAACAACAACTCGTCTATTCCACGTAATTAGATTTGTTAATTAATCAAATGAGTAATAAAACTGAGAAGCTAATGAATATACGATCGCTGTTCACTTTTATCACAGAGGCGTAAGTAGGCTAATTGAATAAGACCTGAACATTGAATTATATCTTAATTCTGATTATCGTTGCAGTTGCGAAGTGATGAAGGAATGACGTTCGTACAAACGTTATTTATTGCAAACATACAGCAACGCCGTGACTTGCATTTAGTCTCGCCAATAAACGA
>NC_051404.1:48238729-48239110 GCF_015228065.2 Penaeus monodon
ATAAGCATTTTTCAATACTCGCCTGAGCAAAACCCTGTTTTGGCTGAAAAGTTTGAGGCAAGTTATTGGCTGAAACAAAACGGGTTGAATTCACAGAAATAAAGTGACCTGACTCACGACCCTGTTTTCGCTCGGCGGCCGGGGGGGGGGGGGCTTATTTCATGTCCGGGCTGAAAAGGGCCGAGGAAAGGAGAGTGCTGTAGCAAGTCCCTTCGCCAATCTCGTGCCAAAGCCCTTCACATTTCTGCCACTCCGATGCGATTTGCAAAACATCCTTTGGCTCACTTCAGCATGTGATAGAGTGATTGGGTGTTGCAAGGAAGGGGCGGGAATGCGCGAATCGCCAGCTGACGATCGGATTTTCGACAGAGGTGGGTTCTC
>NC_051404.1:48239427-48239941 GCF_015228065.2 Penaeus monodon
ATAACGAGCGGTGTGAGCGGAGTGACTACAGGGCGTTGGTGTGCTTGAGGCTGATGTGGTTGTTATGAGTTCTCGGGCAGTTCTGTTGACGTGGTTGAGCGGGAGTGGCTACGTAGGGCTGAAATATATTTTGAATTTGGTTAATGTATCTTTTCGCACAAGGCCAAAAGTTCTCGGCGGCTCAGAAACCTAATCAGTTCATTTCTCGTTATGTTTAACCCTCGACGCTCTGTTGCTAGTTTTCATATTTCACAATTTATTCATTCATATTCATTAAAACAGCCTTCTTAAGTATACATTAGTATGCAAGAGACACTAACTGCCTTTCAGAATTTGGAACTCCTCTCGCGCTCACGGACAGACGCTCTCTTCTCTGTGGCCGCTCACCCCACTGCTCATTTCTCCCAGATTTCCGCTGCCGTTTGTCCCCGCCCGTAATGTTATCGCCTTTGGGATGGCAGGCTTTCGGTACAGACTTATTTCGCCGGATTTTATCTCCGTAATGAAATGGAGA
>NC_051404.1:48240576-48240871 GCF_015228065.2 Penaeus monodon
CTACATTTTCCAGAGGATTAAAACTAAGCATATTACAGAAAACAGGCGATGATTCATTACCATGACAGATGGCTTTGGGTTCGTATTCCTCACATTGACGTTCGTAAATAAATGAAAACCAACTGTAATGGAAAATATTAATACATCTCATATTATTCGTCTTAAATAGGTTTATTTGCTTTACTAAAGTGGTGTATTAGTTTTGTTAGCGAGGATAATTACGCATTGCAGGAAAATATATAGTTTAAGCACGTTATGAGGAATTAAACTGAAAACGTGAAACTTAACCTTAAGT
>NC_051404.1:48240938-48241162 GCF_015228065.2 Penaeus monodon
CATTATTATCTCGCCTAAAGGAGGAACTTTATAGTTTTTTTTAATAGTTGGGATTTTAATCATTCTCTTTCTCAAACATTGTTGAATTCAAGTCGACCCTATATTAACGGTTCCCTGTTCCCATTATCAAACTTTTTTTTCTTTTTTTTTCGTTGATCCTCTTTGTATTTGTTCTGACCTGAGTCTCCTGGAGAATGTTTATGAGATGTGCCAAAGTCACACAC
>NC_051404.1:48241186-48241428 GCF_015228065.2 Penaeus monodon
GCGTTGATTTTCTTAGTCCACGAGGAGGTCACGGTACTCGACAAATAGAGTCCTTGACGTCGGGAGCAAGTTCCGGGAATATCATTTATCGTCATAGATTCTGTAGAGAATAGATTCGCGTGAATTATTTAGTCATCAGTTCTTAAATCCCTTTTTTTCATATTTGTCAGTTTACTACATGATATATCGGAATGAAACGAAGTCGAGCTGAACATTTTCGAATGCGGTGGGTTTGCTTACAG
>NC_051404.1:48241450-48241625 GCF_015228065.2 Penaeus monodon
TTTTTTTTTTCTGAAGTTTCTATTTTGTATCACGTTTACGTAATTTGTTTCATTGTGGTTGTATAACTAATGGTGACCTTAACCCAGAAATCTGATATTAACGAAGCAAACTTAGAATTATGGGAAACACCTCACATATCTATCACGAAGCTTTCAAACGCATCACAATACATCT
>NC_051404.1:48241686-48241923 GCF_015228065.2 Penaeus monodon
GATTAAGAATTTTTCACCCTCATACCATACTGAGAATTCATCGCATACCTCATGTTCTATATGCACATAAAAGCCCACCAGCGCATGGAACTATATTTCGAAAGGAGTACACCTGAAGCCGATCTGAAGTGAATATCAACTCCGGCAGTATCGCGCCGACGGGAGGGACCGCGAGCGCGCGACGTCGGAAGGAACAGAATCGTAAAAAAAGGACCTTTGTTCGCTTTACGATGCTGC
>NC_051404.1:48241958-48242125 GCF_015228065.2 Penaeus monodon
ACTAGGATATTCTGTTTTATCCGCGGAAATTTGTCAGGAAAAAAGAGAGAGAGAGAGAAAAAAAATCTTAGCAAGAATACTCGGCCTTAAAGGTAAACAGTCCATCGCTTTCTTCACCCTTCCGGCGGAGACTTTGCTTGTGAAATGGTTTTGTGGAGAATGAAGGA
>NC_051404.1:48242657-48242987 GCF_015228065.2 Penaeus monodon
GGGAACACAATGGACAGTGCGAAAGAATTTCGTTTAGAAAAAAAAAAGTAGATTAAATAAAGCCGTAAAATAAATATCTGTAAGTTGCTGTAAAATGTGGATTCCGCGGATGCAAATACTGCACAAATTTGGCGCCAGAAAGGGTGCTTTACAGGTTTTATTTACGAGATTCTTGATCGCACTTTAATCCCCTCTTGTTATGTGTGCAAAGATCTTGCTCCTCTCGTGCTGGGTAAAAAGGAAAGCGTCTTTTTGCATGTGATTAGCTTGGGATTTGGGGAAACAAAACAGGCACGTAAAACTTAACTAACACATAAAACTAAATACAGA
>NC_051404.1:48243064-48243434 GCF_015228065.2 Penaeus monodon
TTCACAAACCTTACCTAACCTAAGGCTACCATCTGGTGGACCTCCTAAAGCTTAACTACACCTTGAGCTAAAGATAACTATATACCACTGAAGGATCAGGGATATTGTGTCAGCGGTGCAAGATGTTAAAGCATGAGATGAATCCGTGATATTTCGCTGGAATAAATTCATGAAGGGAGAAATACAAGTTGGTCTGAAGTGGGTCTGTTACCAACTGATTTAACAAAGCTAAGAATTACAGCAGTTTGGGCGAATTTCCACATGAAGGGGTGATTGATGTACAGTTTATATCACTTGGTTTTTACGAACGACGGCTTGGCTGAGTCGCTCGCGTTGGTCAGTATTTCAGGATGGATATATGCGTGCGTGC
>NC_051404.1:48243509-48243856 GCF_015228065.2 Penaeus monodon
CGAAATTCTTCTGGTGTTTGTGGAGGTCATCAACTAGGTTTGCTAGTTTCTGAATTTAACAATCATTCCAACTTTGCAATTTTTTTAATGGAGAAAGTGCTGTTAAAGCAACTAACAACTAACATATCGAAAAAACCTTTTTGGATGCTCTATGTACAGTTTGAGTTTTAATTTCAATATTACTCTTGTTGCAGTTAAATAATCTTTGTTCGTGCGTATGATGGAAAAAAAAATTATCTTTTGTTCCGTGATTGATGAACTAACCGTTTCCATGACCTCTAGATATCAGACAGTATTGTTTCGGTTCAGTATTATTTACCTACCTACCTACCTGCATATTTTCAGGC
>NC_051404.1:48244266-48244447 GCF_015228065.2 Penaeus monodon
TTCATTATCAATAGCATAACTCCCCCTCTTTCACGGCCAAATCGTCAGCTGTCGTCGATTAATAGGGAATGATAACTGCCAGTCAGTAAGAGGAACGTCAGCGAACATTAACAATGGCCGCGGCATTTCAATATTCTTTCTCTTTCCATCTTTCTTTGCTTATTTATCTATCTCTACCCTC
>NC_051404.1:48244826-48245292 GCF_015228065.2 Penaeus monodon
TCTCAGAATTTTGTTAATACTTTGAAAAGGCGACACTGAACTGACAGTTTTCAGCTTAAAAAACAAAGGTCCAACTGCGTGCTCTGCAAAAGCAAGCGAAGGTTTATAAGATCGAGTCCGTGATATTGTAAACGCCCGTGTATGTCATCGAATCCTATTACGGGCGAGACGGGGCGATCAGGAGTCGTCCGGCTTCTGTCATTTATTACGCAAGTGGAAGCCATACGCGAGGGTACTGCCCGGAAAGCACGCTCATCGGGCGGGCTCCGCGGTTCTCTCGGGAACGGCGATCGAAATATATTCAGGAAGCGAATCCATTCTCAGTCTGCAACATCGTCTGCATGTTTAATCCGCCTCTGCAGGACACTGCGAATCCAGAAAAGGAAATCAATAGCCTGCGACAGGCCGGAAGGTTGTTCAAGCTGGTTTCACCTTTTGGGAAATGGCACCTTCGACAGCCGCCTAT
>NC_051404.1:48247043-48247145 GCF_015228065.2 Penaeus monodon
TTTTTTAAATTATCTATTATTTATGACATAAAAGATAAAAAGTCCCTTTAAAATATCTAATCTATATATACAAAACATAAATTGTATAGGGCTGTGTATGCA
>NC_051404.1:48248316-48249359 GCF_015228065.2 Penaeus monodon
CCCAATTCTATAATGAGCATTTTGTAGAAAAAAACCAAACCCAAAATTCCCCCCCTCGAGGTGTTGGGAAAAATCACCGATGATTTAAAATGGGACGCGGCGCCATCCCTATATTCCCCAGACAAAGCATTTTTCGGAAATCATCCTGCGGGGTTGGGCGGAGAAAAACGGCCCAAGTGGGACCCCGGGGTTTTGGCATTTCCTCACGAGCGGCCGAGAGAGCCTGGCGAGAGCTGCCGAGAGCGGGGCAGAGAGCTTTGCGAGAGCTGAGAGCAAGGACCTGGCGGGGAGCGGCCGAGAGGACTTCCCAGGGCCGGCCCAAAGGGGGCCCCCCGAGGGGCGGCCCAAGTGAGAGCGTTTAAAGGGAAACTCGGCCCCGGGGGGTTGGCCGGGAAAGGCCCGGGCCCTTTGGGGTCGCCCGGGAACCCGGGAGGCGGCTTTCTCCCGCAGGGATGGCCCGGGGCCCCCGGCGCGGAAGGGCTGGGCCGGGGGGAAGGGGCTTTAGAAGGAATGGTTCGGGGAAGGAGGCTGCGTCGATGACGCCCCAGGAATCCCCGGGGTGGCCGGGGGTCCTCGTCACCTGCGCCTCCGCCGCCTCTCGCGTTTCCAGCCGAATCCTCCTCCCGAGCCAGAACTAATTGGCTAATTGTCATGTGCGCTGTAAAGACGAATACGTATTCAAGTCGGCCTCTCAATCTAGCGTTTGGCCTCGCTTAGTATGGCGGGGCGGCCGGGGGATAAAGGCCCGACTTTAAAGGGAGGGCGATTTATTTGGGATTGAGATTTTTAAAAACGTGCTCAGGTGGGTGGCCCGAATTAGCGCGGCCCGGAATTAGTATTCAGGCAGCGGACGCCAGAGCCATAACATAAACACCCGTTACGATAAATGGAGGAAAGCCGAGCGGAAGGGACGCGGAAAGCCCCCTTTTTTTGGGCTTCTGAAAAAAAAAAGGGGGAAGGCCCAAAAAAAAGGACGGGGGTTTTTTTTTGGGTTTCATTGGAGGAATTTATTTCGAAAAAGGGGCGATAAAATAACGCTGCCA
>NC_051404.1:48249442-48251244 GCF_015228065.2 Penaeus monodon
AAATAAAGGGTGAGGGGAGTGTGGGATGTTGTGCATAAGCATTTTTTAGGTTCGAACGGATTCAAAAAATTTTGGGGGCTGAGGGGTTTCTATAGAATGGGCTCTTTATTCCCCTTCCCTTTTTTTTATTTTAATATGGATGTCGAGAAGACACTTTTGTTAGGGACGGAATTTATGAAAAAGCCCTGGGCATCTCGGGAGCCTTCCCCCCAGGAGGAATGAGAAATGGAGGATTTGGGGCACCTGTCAGCCTCGCCCGACCGCGCTTTACGAAGATACCTTTGGGCCCGGCTCAGCAGAAAGCACAAAGGTTTTTCCCCACATGATGGCCACTGGGGAAAGATTGCTGATTTTATGCATGCCCCCCCCCCAAGCGTTCAGGGTGTAACAAAAATATGAGAGCAAATTTATAATTTTAAAGGATGGACGAAATTCCCTAAAAAGAATAAAAACCCTTTTAAACATTTTATTTCAGTTCAGTCATTTGTCAAGGGGCCTTTCCCCTGGATTTTTTGGGGGCTCCAGAAAAACCCGGGGTGTGGCAACTATATGGGTTTTTTTTTATAACACTTTAGAACTGTATATCTAACAGATGGGGTATGACAGTGTACAAGGAAAAATTTGATATTAAAAAAATTTTCAGTATTTTTGCAAAAATGAACTGAAAAAACCCTGAATAAATAAAAAGACTTAAAGGGAATTATTTTTCAGAATGATAAAAAAAACAGTCGTATAGTATGACTTTGATGATGATGCTATTACACATGAACACTAAAAACATTGTAAAGCATGATTGTGTGTTTAAAATTTAAATATTTTTGATTTTGGGGGAAAAACTATTTTTATTTTTTTTCCCATCATTTTTTAAATTTTGCTAAATTTTACCCGTACTAATGCCGTTGACATTTCCCAAAAATTTTCATTACTATTGTGTGTTTTAATTATAGCAAAAACGAGATCCCCGCGTTTCTATTTTCATATTTCCCGCATCGCTTGGGAGGAAGTTTCCTATATTCAAATTTTTAGTTCCCTTTATGGCTTTAAGGGGCTGTCTCGGGCTTTTTAAATTTTAAAAACTCAAGGCCACATTCGAAATTTAATGAAAAAAATCCACAGAAATTAATAACCAAACAAGCGGGAAACTTCAAAGCTTTTTTTTGTTCTCTTTACCGGCCCTTCTTTTGAATATTAAAAGGGGGCCCCCCCGTCCTGGCTGTAAATCCCAGTATTGGGGCCGCAGCTTTCATGCTAGAAATCTTTTATAGAATGTTAAATCAGACCCAAAAACTCAAATAGCGGCGCCGCCCACCCAAAACAGGCCCGGTTGATCGCCAGGCGGGGTTTTGCCATGCGCTGCTTTAAGGGCCCATGGGTGGGATGTGGCCCTTTTGGGGTCCTTTGCAGGTAAACCCCCATTTCGATTTGGTTTATTATTTAAATTTCCCGATTATTTGATGTTTAAAAAATTTTTTGTTCCATTTGTTGTTTATTTTTTTAAGACTGGGATGTCGATTTTTTCAAATTTTTTTCCCCACATAATACATAGTTTATTTTTTTTATTACACCCGATTTAATGGATTTTTTTTAAAATTCCCTTATTTATTCATTTCATTATCAATCTACACGATTCCTTTTTCTAAAAAAAATTATTCAAACACTCTTTATCACTCGAAATCGACTGTAATTACTAGACCAGCGCATTTAAGAATTATTGTGTAAATACGATCTACAGTTACAGACCAAAAATGTCTGTTTGCTTTCGTATTGAGATTTTGAGGCGCCTGTGTGCAGTCGTCCTTACG
>NC_051404.1:48251370-48251578 GCF_015228065.2 Penaeus monodon
TTCTGGGCGTGTTTTGTATCTAACTGTGATATTTTAAACTAGATCTAGAACTTTAGTTTTTTTTTGTCCCCCTCTGCCATATATCTATCTATACACCCCATTTTTAAAATGTAGGATAATACATATAAAAAAGGACCAAACCATGTATTAATAAAAAGTGATTTTAATAATAATAGCAACAGCGGGCAAAAACCCAATTTTTTTTTGT
>NC_051404.1:48251630-48252032 GCF_015228065.2 Penaeus monodon
CTTTCAAAAATTAATCCTCAAAAACCCTGTAATTGATTTTAAAAAAATGACAAAATAGCATTTTTATTTTAGCCCAAAAAATTAAAAAAAAAAGTAAATTCCCGGACTATAAATGACAATAATAATAGGGCAGTAGAATAGCCATAATTGCCAAGTTTAGTGGGTGGGTTTCAATAAAATATATGATGTAGGAAAATTCGCCGGGAAATTTGCTCGGGAAAAACAAGTAATTTCATGGTTTACTTTTTTATTAACGAACGGTTTTTCCCCCAGGTGAGCGAACCGGACGGCGGAAAGGGGGGCGCAGGGGAGGGGGGTGAGAAAGGGACTCTGGCTGGTCGGGGGCATTTCGAAAGCAAGTGTACATGGGTAAGATTTTGGTGTGGGGGTGTGTATGCAACA
>NC_051404.1:48252674-48253665 GCF_015228065.2 Penaeus monodon
CTCCAACTTCTATAATGAGTCATTTTGTAGAAAGAAGCAAACAAAATCGCCCCTCGAGTGTGTTAGGAAATGCACCGATGATTTAGATCGACGCGGCGCCATGCATATTCATTCCTCAGACAAAGCATTTTTCGGAGTCATCCTGCGGAGCGTGACGGAGAAAGCGGCCCAAGTGGGACGGCGTTCGGCATGCCTCACGAGCGGCCGAGAGAGCCTGGCGAGAGCTGCCGAGAGCGGGGCAGAGAGCTTTGCGAGAGCTGACGAGCAAGAGACCTGGCGAGAGCGGCCGAGAGAGCCTTCCCAGACCGGCCAAGGGAGCCCTCCGAGAGCGGCCAAGTGAGACGCCCGGGGAACTCGCCGGGAAATTTGGCCCGGGAAGGGGGGTTTAGGGGGCCCCGGGAACCGGTAGCGGCTTTCTCCTGCAGGAGGGCCCGACGCCGGCCGAGGGCTGCCGGGCGGAGACGTGAAGGACGGCCCTTGGGGGAAGGAGGCTGCGTCAGCTGATCCCCCGGGGAATCCCAATGGCTGGCCGGGTCCTCGTCACCTGCGCCTCCGCCGCCTCTCGCGTTTCCAGCCGAATCCTCCTCCCGAGACAGAACTAATTGGCTAATTGTCATGTGCGCTGTAAAGACGAATACGTATTCAAGTCGGCCTCTCAATCTAGCGTTTGGCCTCGCTTAGTATGGCGGGGCCGGCCGGCGATCAGGCTGACTTAAGGCAGGGCGATCTTATTTGTCATTGAGATTATTAAATCGTGCTCAGGTGGGTGGCCCGAATTAGCGCGGCCCGGAATTAGTATTCAGGCAGCGGACGCCAGAGCCATAACATAAACACCCGTTACGATAAATGGAGGAAAGCCGAGCGGAATGGGACGCGACGCCCGTTTTTGCGACTTCTGAAAAAAAAGGCGAAGGCGAAGAAAAGGACGGGTTTTATTTTGGTTGTCGATTGTGAGGAATTTATTCGAAACGGGTCGATAACATACGCTGCC
>NC_051404.1:48253769-48255107 GCF_015228065.2 Penaeus monodon
ATGTATGTGCATAAGCATGTAGGTTCGAACGGTATTCAACGTTTGTGTGGGGCTGGTGTGCTATATGCTTCCTTTTTTCCCCTTTTCCCTTTTGTTATTTGAATATGGATGTCGAGAAGACACTATGTTAGTCTGACGGAATTCATGAAGAAGCCCCTGGTGCATCTCGCAGCCTCTCCCAGCCGCGAGGAGGACTGAGAAATGGATGTATTTGCGCACCTGTCAGCCTCGACTGACCGCGCTGACGAAGATACCTTTGCCTGGCTCAGCAAACAAAAGGGTTCTCCCACAGACGGGCCCGGGAATGATTGCTGATGTATGCATGGGGAGCGTTGCAGTGTGTAACAAATAATATGAGAGCAAATTGATAATTTCATGAGATGGACGAGTCATAAATGAATAAAGACTTTAATCATCTGATTTCAGTTCAGTCATTTGTTCATGTGTGCATTTCCACTGGATTCGTCTCCAGATAAACCAGGGATGTGTGCAACTATATGTTTTTTTTCGTATATCACTTCATGAACTGTATATCTAACAGATGTGTATGACAAGTGTACAAGGAAAGTTTGATATAAAAAGATTCTTCAGTATTATTGCAAAGTGAACTGAATAACCCTAGAACTAAATAAACGACTTAAAAGGAATTATGTTTCAGAATGATAAAAAAGCAGTCGTATAGTATGACTTTGATGATGATGCTATTACACATGAACACTAATAACATTGTAAAGCATGATTGTGTGTTTAAGTTAATATATGATTTGGTTTAAAGCTATTGTTATTTTTGCTCCTATCATTTTTAATTTAGCTAATTGTACCGTACTAATGCCGTTGACATTACCAACATTATCATTACTATAGTGTGTTTTAATATAGCAACACGAGATCCATCGCTGTATTCTATTACATATTTTCAGCATCGCTGTGCAGTAAGTGCCTATATTCTAATTATTAGTTCCCTTGATGGCTTCAAGGGACTGTCTCGTCTTTGAATTTTCAATATAATCTCAAGTGCCACATCTCGAAATTTACTGCTCAACAACTCCACAGAAATTAATAACCATCAAGCGAAACTTCAAAGCTTTTGCTGTTCTCTTGACCGCGTTCTTTTGAATATTAGCCCTTCCGTCGCCTGGCTGTAAGTCCTAGTATTGGGACCGCACGCTGCACTGCTCGATACTCTTATATGAGAATGTTAAATCAGACCAAGAACTCAAATTAAGCGGCGCCGCTACTCCATCCCGCCCCCGCTTTGATGCCAGGGGTTTTCCCATGCGCGTTTTAAAGGGGCCCTGGGTGGTCGTGGCCTTGGTTCCTCCAGGTAACCCCCTATTG
>NC_051404.1:48255176-48255472 GCF_015228065.2 Penaeus monodon
TTAATTACTGGGATGTCGATTTTTTCAATTATTTTTTCCCCGACATAATACATAGTTCATTATTTTTATTATCACCCGATTATATATGTATTTTTTTTATTATTTCACATTATTCATTCATTTCATTATCACTCATACATCGATTCCTTTACTAAACTATATTATTCAACACTCTTTATCACTCGAAATCGACTGTAATTACTAGACCAGCGCATTTAACAATTATTGTGTAAATACGATCTACAGTTACAGACCAAAAATGTCTGTTTGCTTTCGTATTGAGATTTTGAGGCGCC
>NC_051404.1:48255973-48256143 GCF_015228065.2 Penaeus monodon
GGGCAGTAGAATAGCCATAATTGCCAAGTATTAGTGGTGATACATAATAAATATATGATGTAGGAAAATCGCGGAATTAGCTCTGAATAACAAGTAATTTCATGGTCACTTTTGATTAACGATTACGTTTCCTCTCAGGTGAGCGAACCGGACGGCGACGGGCGCGCAGG
>NC_051404.1:48257730-48258513 GCF_015228065.2 Penaeus monodon
GTGAGAATCGACTCCTTTTCACTTTTCATTTGTCCTCATCTGTGAAGATAAAGACGCAGTCATAGATTGGCAGACAACCGACTGGCCTGGATTGGCAGCATCGTTGTGAGAGGCGTATTGTTCCTCGCGTCCCATGGCAAGCGCCGCCCTCGGAAATGAGGCCCAATAAACTGACCAGGGCCTCGGGGCGTGTACCTACCTTGTCTTACGAGGCTCGACACGCTAACCACTGTTTACAAGCTCCCTGTGACGGATTGTCATAACTTTTTTCATGGGCCCGGGCAAACTCGGAAAGTGGCCCCCCATGTCGTCCTTTTCTGTCCCTCCGCGATTAGGGGGATACAATGCGTAAACATGTGAATGCTTTAAGCGTCTTTGTTCAGCTGATAGTATAAGAGACGAAATATCATGTGAAAGATTCCTAAAAAAGGATTCGAGAGGTATTGAATACAGCACACCCGAGGACGTCCCCGCTTCGTGGCGTAGAAAACAGCAGGGCCTGGGGTCTGCGTGGCGTGACACGAGCGCTGTCCGTACGGGTCTGTGGCGTCTAATAGTACGATGGTTTCAGTTTATCATGTTACGTGATGTTATGCCACAAAATGAAAAGAGTTTTATGGATTTTTTACAAACAGTTGGTTGAATTACGGTGTAGTTTACACTGCTAACTGCTCCGCAAGGTACATTCATGAAACTGACAGACGTTATCGTAAGATCTAACTGCGGGGAAGCGCCTTCAGGGCCGAAGCCTCGCCAGCCGGAGGCGAAGTAGCCTCTCCTGGC
>NC_051404.1:48264589-48265407 GCF_015228065.2 Penaeus monodon
CAAAATATACATATTCACCATGTTGCAGATGATAAATGTGAATTGCAAAGGAGTTTAAAGTTCATAACATTAAAGTTTGACTAATGTTATAATGGCATCCTGTTCACCAGACTTTGAGGCTACATTACAAATAGTGAATTATGATGCTCCTTTGTCTTGTAAAACTTCCCACAGTCAGGTCATATAAGGAACACTGTCATGGTGACTGCCGCGTCATCACATCGACAGCCTAACCTGACACTGTATCTGTCCGTTTCACTATACCAGTTTCACATTATACACATATCTACCCTTTTTAACATGGGCAAATTCCCAACTTCCGAAGAACAAGAACACGAACAAATCCCCCAAACTTCCGAGGAACAAGAAAGACAAGAAGGTTTTGCTCGAGCGGGACCACCAGAAAAAAAAAAACTCGAGGCGCATTCGGGGCGACTCGTCAATACTCATCAGCGGGAGTTTTTGATAGTCTCCCATGGATCTTAAAACTCGGGGACGTAGTAATCTGGAAAACATCCCACGAATATGATACACATTGGCGGACACGCGATTCGCCAATCCTTCAGGAGTGATTAGGAGGTGCTGAGGTATGGGAAGCTCGGTCCGGGAGTGCGTCAAGGCCATCTGCATATTGTATGAGGTCAGAAATTCGCCGTTACGGGAGGAGGGAGTAACGTACAGTGTCCAACGGGCGGCCAGACCTCCGAGCGCCAGGAGTTGGTTCTGGGAAGTAAGTGAATGGAGAGGGAGTCGAAGATGGAATCTAACCCTCTCAATCCGAAAGGGATCGAGAGGGCGATCTCAAACCGCATGGGATG
>NC_051404.1:48265498-48265767 GCF_015228065.2 Penaeus monodon
GAAGGGAGAGGCGGGATTCAACCCTCTCTCTCCCCGAACACCGCTCCCTAGAAAATAGACGAAGGAAATAGAAAGGCCGAGGAAGGTGGAATCCAACACCCTCTAGAAAGTAGCCGAACGAGATGGAGAGGCCGAGGAAGATGGAATCCGACCCTCTCATTAAGCTTGATGTATCGATTCTTCGATTTTGTGAGCTGATTGCTGGTCGGCCGGGCCACCTTGAGTGAGATGTGCGCTTTGGCAACATACACGCTGCCTGACATCGCGAG
>NC_051404.1:48266131-48266638 GCF_015228065.2 Penaeus monodon
CCATCCCCATAGCTAAGTAAATGTTCACTGCAGCGGAGGAATACACTGTACATCCCCAAGTCATCTTCATTAATGGGATCAATAGAAGGAACTCTTTACCGCCAGTTTTCTTATTAAAGCTGAGTTGCATAACGCTTTTTGATCTCATAAATCTCTCATTATATTTTCATGACTGCTTGCCTTTCCCTCACACGCTGCACATAATCTTAAGGCAACTCATTCTCGTTAATTTCGAATGCTGTTTCTCGTTATCATAACACGCCTTAGCGCCGCCACTCTTATAATTATTTAGCCTCTTTCCATGCTCAGTTTTCTCTTTATTTTTTAGGAATATGAGTAAGAATCTTGTGATTATGATTCACTGTTGCTGCTGGCTATTGTTGTTATTATGGCTACTGTTGTGGTAACGTATTTATTTTTCGTGTTGATATAGTTACAGCATAACCATTCTTCAAATGAACAGGTGGAGTCGTACAACAATAGTGATGATTGTTATCATATTTTTAG
>NC_051404.1:48266785-48266863 GCF_015228065.2 Penaeus monodon
TGCTCAAAACGTGCTCTTCACTGCAGGTGCTCCCTCATCACTGATACTGTATATTGCAATAACATCAATAATACTGTC
>NC_051404.1:48266912-48268225 GCF_015228065.2 Penaeus monodon
TACTTTTAAAACAATACTTGGCATTTCCTTTGATTTTAATTGATGGTATCCTAATAAAAATCAACATCAACAATATGATTTTCATTTTTGTCATATTCATCGTCATCTTGTTATAATAATATCACTTCAAAACAAACGAACTGCATCGCATTTATGTATACACCATCGCGCAAATTACTACACAATTAGAAAATGTGTCTTTATCCAATTCTAATTCCAAAGCACATTGCATTTCTTGTCAAAGGAACATTGCATTAGCATGGACACATAGTAATTAGTGTTTAATCAATATCTATGCTTTCAAGACTCTAGGAGAAGAGTGACTGATGATTGTTATGGGATTTATCAACGTGCCTGATGGTTTTCAGAGACTATGATGCGAAGGTCGACACGTGTAGTGATATAGTCTTGATTATGGATTTTCTCAGCAAAGGTGCCAAACAGCCTCATGCAACACCAATCCTTTGTTGTAGGAAACCATGCAAGTCAGATGTGAAATCCCGTCCGCTCTTCACCCAGTCGATTGTACTGTTATAACTTGAGTGTACTTCTGTGACCTCCTCTAGGATCTCGAGATTTGAAAAGCAGGTGAATCACAAGAAATGGTCCCTTTGCTTTAGTTCATAATAATATTATGATAAGAAAGAGTGCAGTTCCGACAGTTAAGCTTAGCGAGTTACTGTGAATTCTGATATGTAAATGGGTTTAAGAGTTTTTTTTTCTGACAGTCTGACAGGCAAAGGCAGCGTGTCCATTCCTGTAATGGACAGGGCCATCTAGGAATGCATATCTATTATAGTCACTTAGAGAAAACAATAAAACGTCAATAAATGTTAAACCATACATATCAAATTGCAGATATGTGTACCCTTGTCTTGCGTTAAGTGTTTTAGCTGAAAATATCGGTACAGTAACTCTTCGGCTGTGAAGGGATGGTTGAATGTATTTAACTCTTTCTCTTAATCCTTGCCCATTTCCTACAGAAACCATGGGTATAAATTAGTCTGTAGGCAGCATCTTGGCACGTTTTGTAGCTAGCAAAATGCCATATTTTCAATGAAGTTTTTTTTTTCTCTCTGAAAAATGAAAAGACTAATTTTTACTGCATAACTCTTACAGATCTGATATTCTGAGTGGTGTAATTAATAAGATCCAAAGAAAATCAAATCTAAGATCGGATAAATCTTTCTCGCATGTTCAGTATCCAGTTCCATGGATGTTAGGCAGGGGCCTCAGAAACCCCCTCGAAGGATGCCAACTTCACATGCAGAGTGGAAGGAACTTTGAACCTTTTTGTATCAGTCGTCAAGTCG
>NC_051404.1:48268716-48269047 GCF_015228065.2 Penaeus monodon
ACCTTTCCTCATCTCGGACGCAACGACCCGCCCGCAGCAGCCCTCGGCCCGACGAAATCCCCGCCCATAATTACTTTCGCTCATAACATCGCCGTAAACGTTATCACCAGTGTATCTCCTTCGCCTGGATGCACTTTTCTATGCCTTCGCCCGGCTCTCCTGGCGTCGGGCACCGCTATCTAGGACTCCATAACCCTGGCCCGTGCTATCGCCCTCCCCAGCCTCCCGCCTCGCACACTAATTCGTCATTCGCCGCGTTACGGCCTCACTAACCGCGCTTATCGATTCCTGGGGCGTTTACTCGCTTTTTCTCGCTTTTATTCGGCTGAAA
>NC_051404.1:48269132-48269209 GCF_015228065.2 Penaeus monodon
TATGGTGGTGTTAGGTGACACGAAATTACCTGCTTCAGGAATATAGAGATAAATATTTTTTTTTTTTATCAATCCTA
>NC_051404.1:48270852-48271094 GCF_015228065.2 Penaeus monodon
CACAGCAGCGATGATTGAAAGGCAATCAGAAAATGAGAGAGACCTTATTGAAGACAATCATATTGGTGACCAGGACGCAGCGGTGGCAATAATTCATTTGTATTGGGTTATCAATGGAACTGAAATTAAGTTTACTGACTGCAGTGGGGAAATCAGCATAATTATTAATTTGCCTTTATTCACAAATACCTTTTTGTGATGCTTTTTGAGTGAGTTGTGAAATGACACTTTGGAGGAATCCA
>NC_051404.1:48271124-48271440 GCF_015228065.2 Penaeus monodon
CAAAAGGTTATTTAGTCTTCACTCCATGTTTTCATCATGTTCTTAGCGACACATAGTATTCGGTTCTGCAGCAGTGAAGCTAACTCAAGTTTTCAATGGGTAGCAACATCAATTTCTACAAAATCGTACACTAATTACAGTTTACGAAATCTACCGCGAAAATATATGGTCTATAATCATTTCAGGAAGAAGGATAAAACTAATTTATGGAAGATCAATTGTGATCAAACAGAAGCATCTGCTCTTCAGGGAAAATAAGTGAATTTCTGTTGAAGTTGAAAGGTCTACATGCACAGGGAGAGATGGGGGGGGGGAT
>NC_051404.1:48272080-48272259 GCF_015228065.2 Penaeus monodon
TCTAAATGAAAAATGTATACTGTCATAATTTCCAAAGCAAATATCCCTGAAAGAGATCGAGAGTTTCAGTATTTGATGCAATGATATCCATCAAAGCTATGTTATTTTGCAAAAAAAATTAATAATTTAGCATTATAATAATTCTTAACGCAGGAATTCTAAATATGGAGCCAGTACGA
>NC_051404.1:48272751-48272932 GCF_015228065.2 Penaeus monodon
CCTATCTAAATCTATGTCTCTGTCGACCGATCTGTCTACGTAACGAGGCCGAGCAAGAGGCACGTATTTCCCAGATAAATAGCTTGCATAACCTGCTTGGTCCCTAATGGCAGGAGCCTTTAATGCTTGATCATTATCCATCAAATGACAAGGAAAGTTTTTTCCAGAATGCCTGAATACA
>NC_051404.1:48273371-48273525 GCF_015228065.2 Penaeus monodon
TCCGAGGCTGCGGTGCTTGAGTGACGCTAATGATGCGGAGTTAAAAGGCCGAAATAACAATGGGCTGGTAATGCTCTTTTCCCCCGGGGCAGAAGGGCAGCGGGGGGGGAGGTACTTGAAGTATAAAAGGGAGATTCTGAAACGGGAAGAAAAG
>NC_051404.1:48274242-48274584 GCF_015228065.2 Penaeus monodon
CAACTTTATATATTCTAAGATAAGTTATTTATGAACGAGATTTGAGGAGAGAGCAAGCGAGAACGTAAGGTTAGACAATACTAACACAGAACGACCAGCAAAGCATGAGAGAGAAATAAACGAAATGAAGCTTAAATAAACCCAAAATACAACAAAATAAGCCGCACCGACCTTGGCGAGACCCAGAAACGGCAGATCACAAGCACGCTGACCCGCTTCCCTCAAGAGCACGCGGGTCGCTGGCAGATGGAACTCGCTTTCAGGATCCAAAGCCTTTCGGGTTAATGTTCTCAAGGGATAAGTTTTTTTATGGACAGAAGCATATTGGACGGCTGCCAAGGG
>NC_051404.1:48275205-48275851 GCF_015228065.2 Penaeus monodon
CCCAAATTAGTTTCTCACGCCCTTACTTCCTGGCACTGTGGCTTCATTGAGCTCGTGGCACCGCTGCACAATACGGCTTTGTGTGCCACGGCTAATGAGTTCTGGCACCAGCAGCCCCCGCCCCTCCAGCAGCTTCGACGCCCGCCTGTTGCCAACATGGGCGGCGGAAAGGGGCTGTGGGCGGCGGGAAGGGACCCTGGGCGGCGGGAAGGGGCTGTGGGCGGCGGAAAAGGGCTGTGGGCGGCGGGAAGGGACCGTGGGCGGCGGAAAGGGAGGGGCTGAAGAATCTGAAATACCGTCTCTCTTCCTGAATAACAAAGGGGGTCAGTTCATCATCCGACTCTCTTACAGCAAGACTGATAAGATCGCCATTATAAGAGGCTGTAATTGATAAGAGTAATGGGAGATTGACACGCGGGATCTTATCACTATATATATATTTCATTTTGAGGAGGATACGTCATCTTATTTCAACAAAGCCTCTTTTGTGATTGATGGCACAGGTCTATTGCAAGGATTCCCAGTTCACGGAAAATGATAAAATAATGAGATGCGTTATGTTGGCGGTGCTTGTGATGACAACAAAAACAACATCTATGATTCTAAACGCATTGATCTTTTGTTATGCATTATTTGAAGCTGAACG
>NC_051404.1:48276052-48276597 GCF_015228065.2 Penaeus monodon
CTTCGAGCATAGAATAAACATACATTGTTTATCTGCAATATAAATATATATCGATTTAATTTCTTATTTCATCATTTTATCATCAGAAAAAACACGTTGATTATGTAATAGCTTCTAATTAGCTTCGTATGACTCGCTTGGGAGGCGATATTCATTAGTACCTCCGAGGCTCTCAATACGCCTGGCAGGTCCTTAACGGCCTTCCAACTACAGGTCGATTCTTCTTGTTTACACTCTGGACCAGGCCATCGAAGGGAGTCTTAACAGAGTTTCTCCTGTGTTAATTTCCGTATAAATCTATATTATTCTTCGTGTTTGTAACAGGGTTTTAGTCATTTTACCCGGATAATGATTGGGTGATGCTAAATTTCTGTACTATCACCAAGTTTTTTTTTTTTTTAATTGTTAGGAGAAAACGACTCGTTAGGGTTGATATACTATTCGAATCACATTTTGCTTCGAAAAGTCGAAGGTTTCTGTGACTAAAATATCTAGTTTTTCTAACTCTTTTCCTGCCCTCTCCCGTGCGTTCGCACATGGTTAGA
>NC_051404.1:48276741-48277078 GCF_015228065.2 Penaeus monodon
ATCAATAATTCCCTTTCCCAAAAGTGTCGATACTGCCTCCCCCTCGAAGCCAGCCATGCACACTCGCCCCCGAGCGCCGGCAGCGCCTCCGCCTGCAAGCGCGCCCTCCAGCAAGCACCCGCCCGCCTGCAGCCCGCACAGGCCTCCCTCGCCCAGTCCCTGTGGCGGAAGACTCATCAGTGTTATTCGCTGAAGGGAGGTTCCACTGCGTTAGCCATTCACCTGAAACGAACGTCCAGCCTGTCAGGTTTGTGCAGGCGGCGTGAAGGGCAGGCCATCCAGGAGAGTGGAGGCCAAGGAGGGACGGGCCTCGATTCATTCCGTGCCCCCGAGGCCA
>NC_051404.1:48277102-48277271 GCF_015228065.2 Penaeus monodon
TCGCTGCAATCACGGATAGGGTCGTTTTCAGCATTCATCGTCTTTTAAAAAACGATATGGAGATGGATCTGTGAAAAGGTAAACGTCAAATGCATCTTTCTTTTATATTTTTATAGAATGTTTCTATTTATGTGTCTTATGGGACATTTTATTTTTATAGTATGTGGGA
>NC_051404.1:48277425-48277591 GCF_015228065.2 Penaeus monodon
CTCACAAAGGGTAATGAATGAGTCAAATGATAACGATGAGAATGAAAAGGAAAGAAGCTAATAAATATAGCAACAGTGGAAAGCATAAAGTATTGATAATCAAAGCAACAATAAAAACAAAAGTAAAAATATTAATGCAAACTCTGGACGATGAAACTGGCGACAC
>NC_051404.1:48277654-48277832 GCF_015228065.2 Penaeus monodon
TCAAGTGGAACAGCAGTGTTAACGTCGATGATAAAACAAAAGATAAAGAACAAAGCAGTTGCGGGAACTTAAAGATAAGAAAAATGTAAATATACCGACGATGAATAACGAAATTATGATGCAATGATAATGACACCAGCACAACGCAATGGTAAATATAGCAATTATGATGGCAATG
>NC_051404.1:48277877-48277945 GCF_015228065.2 Penaeus monodon
GAACTGGAGAAGAAAATAGTCAACAATTAACCAACATTATGATAACCAATAAATACAACATATTTTCG
>NC_051404.1:48278065-48278353 GCF_015228065.2 Penaeus monodon
CGGGATGGAAATATTTAATGATGTTAGCACGTCCACTGGTAATAATGGTTATATAAGACTTGGAAAATGTTATGTCACAAATATTAAAAGCAGTATTAAAAAATTAACGACGATCTAAAATGGTATACGTGAAAAAGAAAGAGAAATAGGCAAAAGGATGAATAAATTAACAAGTTTATCAAAAGAGGGAGACTTTCGTTTAAAAGCTGAAAGCCAAGTTGTATTTTGACTGTTGAGCTCTTTTGGTTTTGGTGATGGTGAGAGGAATGCAACAATGCTTATAATGGT
>NC_051404.1:48278548-48278845 GCF_015228065.2 Penaeus monodon
CCCTTTTCCCAATCAAATACTATTATTTACGAAACAATAATCCTCAGACCAATAACCACGAACAGCTAACAACAGGATGAAATTAGAGCGAGTCACAACATTCTCTCTCTCTCCAGAATTATGTAAATCTCGGTCCAGCAACTCCCAAGCCTCCCGCTTTGATCTGCTTTCGGCTGAAGTGAAACCTCGTGCAGAGTAGGTCGATGGATTAGAAGTGATGTTGCTTTTCCTTCTGCGGTTTGCTTTTATTGGGAGTTAAGAGAGGGTTGGTGCCTTATGTGCGTGGGAAAGATGGCG
>NC_051404.1:48278875-48279260 GCF_015228065.2 Penaeus monodon
GATGTTCAAGACGTTCAAGAGTTAATGGTGTTCTGGTTTTGTGAATAAACCTTTTAGTTATAAGAGTATTCCTTTTGGATTTAAAGGAAATATTGACTGTATATATTTCTTACCTAAGGCTACGTGTGTGTCCTGCCTTTGCCTATTCGAGCTATTTTATCAAATATTGTTTTTCTTATCTACTTATAATGGATATTCTTACCCAAGTGTTAGCAAATATTTTTCAATAGACTTATTTTACCTACCTGACTAGCTGGATATTATTACAATGATTTCCCAATAATCATGCTTACTTAATGGATGTTCTTACAAAAATGTTATCTATCTGTTAGACAGTCCCCCGGTAGGTCTACTTACCTGTTAGTGGATGTACTACTCTGTTATT
>NC_051404.1:48279589-48279815 GCF_015228065.2 Penaeus monodon
ATCTCACAGCCCTGCTAAAGGGCCTTCTACTAGATATTTCGTTCTTTTCCCAAAACAAACACAGGCTAGGATGTCTGTTATTAAAAGGCAATTGTTTCCAGACACTTCCGGTTATGATCAACCATTTGCCTTTACAAATAACATTAGAAGGTCAGCTGCCTCACTCTGTAAGATTTTAAGAAACGTGAAAACACTCATAGGAAGCTATAAAGTTTTCAGCTGACGC
>NC_051404.1:48280651-48280748 GCF_015228065.2 Penaeus monodon
CGTCATATGCCTTTCGCGATCTAGACATCCCCGCAGGTGCCAAAACACAGCCGCAGTAAATCAGGCAGACAGGAACGAAAACATCCGCGTGCATAAA
>NC_051404.1:48281462-48281840 GCF_015228065.2 Penaeus monodon
TGAAAGCGAGCACGTAAGGAGCCTCTTCAGGGAATCAAAAATTTGATTGGCTCAACTCGCCCCTCGTGATGACGGAGCTCAAGCCTCCGTGGGCGACCGTGGGCGTCCAGGAGCGAGGGTGACGTACCAGGAGCGAGGGTGACGTACGGCCATAGTCAGAAAGCCGAGTCGGTGGGCGTGCGAATTCATGGGTCGTGGGCGTCGGAGGCAACGGCGGGTTGAGGGCGCGAGGGCCAGCGAGCGGCGTGGCCGTCCGTCCGCCCCGAGAATACTAATACGCGGCTGCTATATGGGAGCCGCGTCCGACCACGACAAATAGCGGCGGGACGGGTGCGAGGCGCCCACGCCGCGCGACGCCAGCTACTGGATCACGGGCGG
>NC_051404.1:48281888-48282050 GCF_015228065.2 Penaeus monodon
CTGAAGGTGACCCCGCACTCAGGTCGCGCCCGCATGCTGGAGTTTGCAGACTCGGAGTTCCTTGCCGCAATTTTACACGGAGATGAAGACGCGAAAGTCCGAGGAATGGATCGCGCCCGTATGGCGGGGACGATCGCCTTTCGCCCGGAAAGAGCTCGCGGG
>NC_051404.1:48282445-48282735 GCF_015228065.2 Penaeus monodon
ACGCGTTATGAGAAGCGTGTACGAATATTTTTTTCTTTCTCCAAAATTACAGCCTGATTTGTGGGCGCGTCACCAGCGGAGGAATAACCATTAGTCACAATTTCGTCCAGATAAAATCCTTCTCGGGAACATAACTTCATGTAATATAAATCTACAGGAGCCGCCGTAAAGAGATCCATCCCCTAAATCGCGCCAACGACCGGGGTGGGGGGGCGGTAGGGTGTTCCTCCATGCCTCGCGTGTGACTGAACCAACGTCAGCGGCAGATGAGGCTTTATACTTCTGGCGAC
>NC_051404.1:48283094-48283255 GCF_015228065.2 Penaeus monodon
TGTCTAGTGCTCATCCCAGACTTGCTGGCGGGCGCGAGCGCTGAGACGGTCCTCTGGGTGACTCGCTATGTAACTGGTCAGAGATATCTCCCCAATGAAGAATGGAATGTATGCATGAATAGGTATACACACATATACTGTATGTGCTGTATGAGTATGCT
>NC_051404.1:48284225-48285848 GCF_015228065.2 Penaeus monodon
ACAGGCAATACATAAAATCGTCTTCTGCATCTTGAATTCCCGCATATAATTACCAGTTCCCTCGACGGCCGCCCTGACGTTCCCGCTCCTCGAAGACGCAGGATTCCGCGGCAGGAGTTCGAAGCCGGCCGTCTACTTTCGCCGGGTTTGTTCAAGCGTGGGAAGACCGTACCAAATATCCCGAGGCAGCCTTGGTTCAGGCGGATTACGGCGCAGACAAAGAATTCTTTAGCCCGGGGATGTTTCCTCGATCTGGTAATATTAGGGTTTGAATTTGAGAGTCGTCGAGATAAATTTTATTTTAGTTCGGCCGGCCCATTTCACGCCGTGTAGCTTAAGCGACGGAATGAGGGCGAATTTGCATATTAGACCTACATTTTCCGGTATATGCGCACATTAAAATGGTTCGAGGCACGGGAGAGATGGAATTTACCACGGCATCAAAGTATTCCGGATAATTTCCAAGCGAGGAAACCAAGGCGAAATGAAACACCCGAAGACCAGCCCATGAATTTCAATCAAAGCTCGCCTTCGATTACAGCCTCAACTCCGAATGTTTGTTTACATCTCGCCATTCGCACTCCAGCGTATGTGAACGAGGGACGAAAACGAATCAGAGCCGCAGAAATACAAAGCCCCCCCCCCTTTTTTTTTTGGTCTCTCTTTCTCTCCGCTTGTGTGAAGATTGGGTTTAACGTTTTCCGGTTATCTTTATTTTCATACCTTCTTGTTGAGTTTTTTATATCCCGCCTCCTTCTATTCCTCTCTCACGTACGCACAGGAGATTCTGTCTGGTGATCCGCATGACCTCTTCAGCTCCTTCACATACCACATAATTGAACCCTTAATTCCTCCGTCCACAGCCCTCAAACGAAGGAACCCGTAGAGGCCCGAGATCCTTTGAATGTTTCGAATCCTTTTAGCAGTTTCCTTTGAATCCTCCTCACATCCTTTTACAGTTTTCTAGGAATGTGTGTTTACCAGCCACAACCCCGGGCCCACTCGAGCGTGGATAAGTGGGCGAGGAGGAAATGAGAGAAATGATCGCCCAATTCAAGCTGTCAATGCGCTAACTGGTTATTCACAGACTGCGGACCTGGGAACAGCGCCGGCTTTAGAATGGTGGCCGCTTGATAAATGGCAGCCGCTTTAATTGTCTTCTGTTTGTGAGTTATGTCTATCGCTTGTGCATTAAGTGTGGGTTTTATGAGCAAAGTTTCCGAATGTTTCTCAAGTTCCATTGAAACGGCAAAGCAACATTAATGGCCATGATATTGATGGTAGTATCGCGCGTGGAAGTCCAAGCAGGTTAGAAAATATACTGGGTAGAAATAGGTTAGGAAATAAATGGATGAGAAGGGGATTAGAAAATGGATGGACCAGATGTAGGTTTAAAAACTATGAAAATGAAATTAGAAAATGTATGCACTAGAAGTAGGTTTAGAAGGTGTATGGAAGCGAAATGAGATTTGCCTTCGCATCGAGCGCCTGTTTAGCACAACCGGCGTGCCAAACCCTCATCCGAGGCGTCGCGAAGAGAAACTCGACACAATAGAACCATCACGGGGGCATTCCGCCGCGCGTGACCCGAGAGCCTCCCTCAACAGGGGCCGTCATCCTGCT
>NC_051404.1:48286290-48286363 GCF_015228065.2 Penaeus monodon
CCTCTTATCCCACCCCTCAGCCACGAACATTAACTTGTCTCCCTTCATATAACCCACTCATGCAGGATGAATC
>NC_051404.1:48286440-48286894 GCF_015228065.2 Penaeus monodon
CCCCCCAACACGTCTTCCCTACTTCACCACCCCCACACCCACGAACTCACAACCTGCCATTCCTCCTTTTATGCCACTGCGCATCTCTCAGAATCGTTAACATTCACATAGTCAGTCGATACAGGAGAGGAGGATTGCACACTCTCTGCCGGCGATCATTCACTTACTGAATCTATTTGTTTTTTTTATTAACTCCTCTTGCTTTTGCATTCTTCATTAACTTCGAAAAAGATTAAAAAAAAACAAAAAAAAACAGAAGAAAGTAAAACACTGTAATTACGTTTTTAATGCAATAACTTGCGCTAATCTACTGCAAAGAAGTAACTTCACGCATGAGTCAGCTTAATATTACATCAGTCATTCATGTAGTTCAGTGAACCATTTGCACACAACACTCGGTGGAAATCCGTACGTGTGTGAAGACACATTTGCAGTGAACAAATATGCTGAACAT
>NC_051404.1:48288109-48288354 GCF_015228065.2 Penaeus monodon
CTCCGCCGCGCTACTGACCAGCGAAAACGAACTCCACCTTCTAATTAATGAATCTTACCTTTCACATATCTACCTGTGATGAAGACGACGTTTTATGAGAATCCTCCGAGGGCGTGGGCGTCACTGGCCTGCAGGAATCATCGCCTTGAAATGAGCACCACCTCGGGAGATATTAAGTGCAATATAAAGCATTTCCTGTAAGGGTTAGCATGGACTACCTCATCCACGTACTCGGTCTTCAGGCT
>NC_051404.1:48288397-48288510 GCF_015228065.2 Penaeus monodon
CTGTGCACTTGTTATGCAGAGGCGGGGCGATCATCTGTACGCGATGAGGTGAGATGAGATAACGGGGTATGTTGTAAAGGCGGCGCGTTCTTAGTTTGGTAGAGGTTTTCTGT
>NC_051404.1:48288728-48289123 GCF_015228065.2 Penaeus monodon
GAAAGGCCGAATCTCGCGCCACTGCCTCGCCGGCGAGCGAGAGCGCTCATGTTCATCTCGGCCACTTGAGCGAGAGGCAGCCGGAGAGATCCCACCCCTTTCGACATCAAGCAATAAGATGGTGTTCTATTGGAAGTCGTAAAGCGCGTATGTTCTAGCTGCGCGGCCATTCACTCGATGCTTAAAGTTTACTTCGCGCGGAACGGCGACGGGAAAGCGCATCATACTCCTAGGTTTTCGCCCTCGTGTCTCGAGCCGCACGACAGTTTTAGGGCGAATGTAAAAAAAGATAAAGCTGCGCCGAGCTTTGTTGTGATAATATGTCTGTAGTGCATTCCTCTGTCCATCTGGGAATGCGTCTTTATGCAGTATAAAGAGACAGACAGAAAGTGAGA
>NC_051404.1:48290486-48290685 GCF_015228065.2 Penaeus monodon
TGCTTGCATGACACGCTTTTCATATCGTTATGCGCAGTAGTTTATTGCTTTTATAAACACGCCTCTTCGTATGTCCGAAGCGCTCCGTGTGTTTCGAGGCCGAAGAAAGGGCATAACACAATCCTGAAGCGATAATTCAAAAGAAGTCGCTACTTACTACGAACAATTTGGCCGCTGTTTGTTCCAGAATTAGGAATGC
>NC_051404.1:48290730-48290856 GCF_015228065.2 Penaeus monodon
TAGCTCTCTCGTCTCTCCATTTAGATTATATGAAAACATAATGAGGTTAATGCGAGCCGAGAGACCAGCTTCCGCCTGCTGACCCTGTGCCTCCGCGCGGGTCAGCGCTCCCTGCTGACCGTGTTT
>NC_051404.1:48290874-48291320 GCF_015228065.2 Penaeus monodon
TGCTTCTATTCTTTCGGCCATACTTCCTGCTCGACGGCCGTTCCTCCGCTTCCTGCTTGACCTGCTGCCTTTCCACCCGGCGAATCCACCTGGGCGTGCTCTCCTGTCGACCGCGCTCTCTCCCTGCTTTCTGCAATGCATTCATTCTTGCATGACCGCCTGCTTCCCTCCCCCTCCCCTTCAACCCCCCCTTCCCCTCCCCTCCCTTTTCTCTCTCCCCGCTTCCCTCGAATCCTGCCTCGACCTGCCTGCACTTCGTCCTGCCCGGGTAGTCTCAGGGACCTGCGCTGAGTGAGTTAGGGCGATCGCCATTATCCTCGTCTTGAGGGCGTGTCATGGGGACTAATTGCCGCTTAGCTTTTTATTGTTTTTGTCGGTGATTATGATGAAGACGTCGGCAAAACGAGAGTCAGAGCAACGCCATGGTTTATAGGGATGAAGACGGC
>NC_051404.1:48291561-48291743 GCF_015228065.2 Penaeus monodon
TCAGTAATCACACTTCGGTATCAGTTTCCTGAATGTTAATAATATCTTTGGGTACTAATGCCCTCATTCTGGTTATTATAATTACTGTTATTTCTACAGTAATGAATATGATTAGTTCTAATAGTAATAACGAAATGACTGAAAGGAAAATGAAGAGAATCGATAATACATTGTTTTACATT
>NC_051404.1:48291815-48293176 GCF_015228065.2 Penaeus monodon
TCGCCTCTAATAACGATGAAAATATCCCCTCTCGAGAGGAGAGAGGCTGCCGGCCCTTCCTCAGAACCCCGGGACTTCGAGGCCAAACGTCGCGCCGCCATGTTGGATTCTCAGCTGCATGTGGCGCGCGAGGTTCCCATGTTCCGAGGCGTCCGCGGGCCATTGACATGCATATCGCAGCCACCGACTAATGAGGAAAGGAGATCTCGAGTTGATGCCTTCAAGGAGGAGGACGGGGAGTTAATTGCCACTCCGTCCAGCTGGCTCCGCGAGTTTTGGAGGTCTGTTTAGTAAGGCCGGAGTAGGTTTTCCCTTTTGGCGCGGCCGTCATGGTTGGATCGTCGACTTGATTCCTGCCAAGAGGACCTGCCACTTTCAAATAGATCAGGTTTAATGCCGTGTGTACGATCGACTGGCGGCGTTAATTGAAGTTCATTTACACGGACTCATAGGATAAAAGAAAATTACATCTTATTTCTTTGCCGTTCGGAGATAATTTTAATGAGGGGAGTTAACCTCAGCTCCGAACCCGTCATGCGTATCTCGTCGACTTGTATCCTGTCTCGGCCTCTGTTCTTCTCACGTTTTATAGATTAAAATGCCATTGATTTCAAAAATGATTGAATGTTTTCCTCTATCCTCGGTTGAGGAACATGTAGGCTAAGCTTTGACCATTGAACTAGAAAGGCATTCCGCATTATGTAGTAATAAAGGTTAACCGTTCGACACACGTGGGAATGGCGGCCCACCGAGAATAATCCGCGGCCTCAAAGAAATTATTCCGGCGAAGGTTATCAGCCGTTCATACGATGCTGCGCCGGGCCATAATGCTTTAATTATATTAATTTACAACTTTTGGCATATCTTCATAATCTCCTTACGACTCTAATTCGCATGATCGACCCGTTTCGAAACCCGGCGCGAGTGACGTCATGCGGGCGCTTAGAGAGAGACATATGCAGGATCGCACGACACCCTATTGAAGTGCAGGGCCGGGTCACAGGCCCGAACCGCCAACTAAGCGACCCATGCGACGAGGGCGGCGAGGCGTGGCGTGGGCCAGAGCCGCCTTGCTGGGCAGGATGGCAGGATGGCAGGATGGCGTCCCGGGGTCCTCCTGGCTGAAAAAGCGAAAGATTCCTGAAGTGATGGGGCGCAGACAGCTATGCAAATATCAGGGGAGGGAAGGAAGGAGCGGGTTTTAATGGTGTTATTTTATCATAAGTTGTTATTCATTTACGCCCGTGGGTTCATGACTCGGGGATTAAACGGGAGTTTAATAAACCAGTTTTGGGAATGAAAACGTGTCTTGAGAAAATGAAAAGAAAAAAATACAAGACTGATAACTAATGGAAACCACG
>NC_051404.1:48293229-48293814 GCF_015228065.2 Penaeus monodon
CAGGATATGAAAAGATACAAATTTCTAAATAAACACAAGTTTCCCAAAACAAGCGCTTACATACGAAGAACAGCCTGGGAATCCATGAATAACAGACAGGGTTAAACGCGAAAATGTCGATAACATTCACAGCATAAAGTTGTTGGATAAAAGAGACCGGAAGTTCGGGCGAGGAGGCACTTTATTCCAATTAAGAGAGGACTTTGTGGCAGCTAACACTTAAACCCGAGGAAAGTGTCCTCACATAAACATCAAGAGTGATTTTACACGTGAACAAAGGTATCGACCCAAGTAATGCTGCGGCGAAAAGTGTGTTCACTTAATCTTACGTCTTAAAGCTGAGATGAGGTAAAAGATATAAAAAAAAATGTGCACATCTTTCCGTCGTTATCTATTATTGTTATCATTACTTTTTTTTCTAATTTTATCTTATTGTATTCATTTTGTCTCTTTATTTGTTCGTTTATTGAATGTTTTTTTGTGCTTAAACTGGACGAGTTCCATCAAGAGCTATTCAGTTTTATAAGTTTCTTGATAAGTTTTATTTCTAAGAGTCTTCGGTGAACCTCTCTATTCTGATTGGTT
>NC_051404.1:48293894-48294588 GCF_015228065.2 Penaeus monodon
CAAAAATAAATTTCAGTGGCATGACTTCATAACATTGCGCTTTGTTATCGACTCAAAGTTCGTCTTGCTACAATGCGAAACCACCAGATAGTGTCGTTCAGCAAATGTCTATTTTCCTATTGAACTATCAATTGGACTCTATATCGGCTACAAGGAGTGAAAAAAAATATACAAACAGAACAATATTCCTAGGGCACTTACGTGGCTTTTTCGGCCTCAGTTTTAGAAATGTTCCCCCTCGACCGGACACAACATACCCGAGGCAGACACAGTCGCATGTAAACTATGGATAATGGTTTCCAAAAGGGCATTTAGCAAGTTTCTGTGCCCGCCAAGCCGCCAGCCGCCATTTCCCAGATTCCCTCACTCCTCCTCTCGACCTGAGATGAGATAACTTCATTTGGCCCAAAGGCGGACGGCGTGCGGCCCAAGTAATCCATTTTCCCAGAAAGTATTAATATCAAAGGCCACGTTTTAAAGCTGTTTTTCAGGGCTGTGAAGCTGCTCAAGGAATAGACGCTCGTAACATGTATGGTCTGGAATGTAGAATCATCTCGCGGACTGCAAACCTGAGGGGCTGAGGCCGGAGGATGCTGCTTGATTGTGTGTCAGCCGCGGCGGGGAAAATATGCCGAGGATGTGCTAGTATCTGGTGTTAATTCTTGTGGGTATGCGCCTTGTTGTTATTAAACTT
>NC_051404.1:48294912-48295658 GCF_015228065.2 Penaeus monodon
GGAAGCAAACAGACAAATAGATTAATATGCACTATGCATATAATACATTTTTGTTAATGCTAAAACGCCGAATAAGATGTGCACGTTAGCCCGCGCGCGCGCCTGTATAAAAAAATAATAGATGTACAAGCGAAACGTTGATAAAAGTAAAATAAACAACCACAGAGAGAGAAAGACATATTATAAATCTTAAAGCCAAGAGTTTCTACCCCCTTCCTTTGACAAGAATCATACGCTTGTTTGTAGCAATATGCTTCGAGCGTGTTGCCTACCTCATTACTGGAAAGGCACACATTCCTACATTGCTAATAACTGATAATTCATGAGTAAAACTACTGTGTGTACTTTTTCCCCCTTTTTTTTAATTAGCAACTTTCGTGCCAGTGAATTTAGCCGCTTAGGACCCGAAAAAAATACATAAAGATACATCTTTTCGAAAGCATTAGCATGAGCGTGGGCATGTGAGTCTCAGAAAACATGTGTTGCGTAGCAGGACACCAAACCACAAGTCTCATGGACGTGTCACTGCTTCCCTTATCAGAATGTACTTCATACTCCTTCGCATGTTGCATCAACAGCCCAGTGTTGCAGTTGTACGTCTCGCCTCGGCATAAATCTCGCTGGGGAAGGAGGTGGAAGTATTGTTAATGCGCTGGGCTGCAAACTGTGCGCCTTCCTTGGTAATGTACGCTTGTGTGTGCGCGAGGATAGGTGTTAGGACTGACGTATTTTTGTTACCTAACGAA
>NC_051404.1:48295680-48295989 GCF_015228065.2 Penaeus monodon
TCTAATGTATTATACGTAACCGGTTTCATCACCATGACTTCACTGACACAAATCCTCCACGGAAGAAACTCGCAATTTTTTTAATAACAATATTCTCGAACAGACGATCTTCATTCAGCAAATAACCCTTCGTTTGGTTCAATGTGTCTGAAGGCTTGAAAACACCGTGATGGTCAGCGGGGAATATCAATTTCGTGTTTGCTTTTGTACCTCCTTTACTCTCGCTGTTACGGCCAAACAACTCCTCCCCAGGACAGTGAATCAGGCCTTTAGTTAATTAGATTGTTTTGGAAAGAATGCTATGATCGT
>NC_051404.1:48296032-48296632 GCF_015228065.2 Penaeus monodon
TCTCCGACCGCATCATCTCGGTCCGAAGACGTGCGCCGAAGCTTAACCTTCTTTCTTAATTTTCTTTATGAGCGAGAGGCTTTAAGGGGGCCGGGGGTTACGACCAGATTTATAGGCCACGTCTCATCAGCTTTATTGTTTACATCAGTCTCGGTTGCTGGCTTTATAATATTGCTTGATGGCGGCCTTTCTGCGATTATCATTTTTTCCCCCACTTTTTTTATTTCGACTTTCTCGTTGTGGAGGAAGAAAAACTGGGGAAATTACCCCTTTTTATCATCATCAATTCATCTGCATTTTAGCGGAAAAAAAGACAATGGTAAACAAGCTGCTCGGCCTCATTTTGTCGTTCGTGTCCCCCAACAGGCCTTTCGTCAACACAAAATGAAGTGTCAAAAATTTAAACTGCAAATGGAGTTAGCGTGTTGATGACCAGAGCCAGTGTTAATATTGGATCCTCTCGTCAATGCATTTTTTTTTTATTTCGGGGGGGGGGGGGGGGATAGATATTGTTCCCCGCTTGCTCCTAATTCCAGTAGGATGTTAGGCTATGCAACGCCCTGGCTAAATAAATGCAGAAATAAGGAAGCAAATTGCTGT
>NC_051404.1:48296659-48297199 GCF_015228065.2 Penaeus monodon
CACGACGTGCGCATGGTCTGTGCATCTTGCAAAAACGAGCGAGCGGGAGAGAGCTTCGTTACTGGCCAGGGACACTGACGGTTCCTAGACACGTTATGCATTCATTTTGTTTACATAAAGAGAAGTATTGTATATTGCTCTTGCTAATTAATGAGTATCAGGTGCGAGTGGACGGGAGTGATTGTTGATATGTTTTATTTACCTTGTTGTACTAATGACATTATATAGCAACTGAAAAATGTGCGATGCGCATGATTGCAAATATTATCATATTATTACGTGTGTTTTTGGATTATAAAAAAGTGCAAAAAAAACATATAGATATAATAACACAAGCTCTCGTTGTAATGTATTATAAATAAACATCTAAAGTAATTTGAATTTTGTATAACATGGTGACCATTTGTTCGTTACGTAATACAATATACACATAAGAATGATTATCGTTATGATACGGAACTAAATTTGAAATAAAATGTAGACAAAAATGCTTCCAACACAATCCAGTTCTTTAATTTTGGAGGACATTTAAATTTTCGA
>NC_051404.1:48297226-48297494 GCF_015228065.2 Penaeus monodon
GTAAGGCCTGAAGTGTGATTACTTGAATGAACTGGTGAAGGGAAATCTGACTTGATGGCAAAAGTATCCTCCATATCTAGTCCATCAATGAGGTTAAGAGATATTGCCTCCCGATCTTAAAGCTCTTTCCCCCAAAAGAGGCTTCAGATCGGGGAGTATTTATGCCCCATGGCGCTGGGTCATGACCTTTCGGGAGGAGGGCAGTTTGGGAGCCTAATCCCTCTTCCTTCCTGTAGGTGCTGCAGAGACGGGACTTTTCATAGCTGGT
>NC_051404.1:48297708-48297798 GCF_015228065.2 Penaeus monodon
GTTTTATTTTTTATCTTTTTTGCTATTTCTAATGAATGCTTGTTGTAATATGATCACACACACAAGCGCCCATAAATAAAGAATACTATC
>NC_051404.1:48298270-48298382 GCF_015228065.2 Penaeus monodon
CCTTGTTATCCGAGCGACGGCAAAATGTCTTTAGTTTTGTTTTTTGGAGAAAAGTTGGCAAAAAAGAGGCTTGAGTGGAAAACCCTTCGGGAAAAATTTTGAACTATTAGGA
>NC_051404.1:48298826-48298902 GCF_015228065.2 Penaeus monodon
GGGGAAACATCTTCCGTTTAAGAAGCACCCATTATTTTTATTTTTTTTTTTCTATCCTTCATATTTTTCCCCGTCG
>NC_051404.1:48300894-48301104 GCF_015228065.2 Penaeus monodon
ATTGCAATAGAAGGGATAAAAGCACTAATATTTCGGCGTTAGTTGTAAACATTCTTACCGCTGTATTTGTCTGACAGAAAACAGAAATATAAACACTGGTAAGAAGCCCGTTATTCCACACTGATAGGGCAAACGCGAGCCCCAAGAATCTCACACATATAGCTCTCTCTTCCAGAATATAACTTCAAAATCTTCCTTACAATTCTCTCT
>NC_051404.1:48301164-48301389 GCF_015228065.2 Penaeus monodon
GGTAACAAGAATAAAGAGAAAAATTTCATGTTCCATCTAACACCTTGAAAAAGAGCTATGCGAGGCCATTAAGGGTAAACGCTCCCATATTTCTGTTCCTCCGCGATGGCTTTCGCTCACCAATTGAATCAGGAGGTTCCGTTTAAGTTCGTTTTTCACCATTAACTTGTGTCCCTGGACCGAACCCTCGTTCCGCGGTTCAACAGACGTGCGAGGTGGGCGTGT
>NC_051404.1:48302547-48302925 GCF_015228065.2 Penaeus monodon
TAGCAGACGATAAACCAAGCCTCGCAATCAGGAGCGACAAACCCGAAAATATGGGTTCCCTGTTTGGCAGCCGAAGCAAGCAAAGATCGCGGCTTCGATCCGACGGAGAATACGCGATGGACGGAGGAGGGGTCATTGGGGGGCGGGGGTTGGGGGGGATGAGGCTGAGGGGGGAGGGGACGGGGGGGGGGCACGGAGAGGGAGGGGGAAGTGAAGGAGGGCGGGGGAGAGGGAGGGGGAGAGGGGATAAGAAGGGGACGAGGGGGTGCCAGGGAAAGGGGGTGCGAGATGGGTGAGGGTGCCAGGGAGGACGAGGGACGAGGGGGTGCCAGGGGAGACGAGGAGCAAGGGGTGCCAGAGGGACAAGACGGACGGCGA
>NC_051404.1:48302960-48303536 GCF_015228065.2 Penaeus monodon
TTACGGAAGGGGATCAAAATTAAATGTGACAGGAAGGGCGAAAGAGTGAAGAGCAGGGGGAGGAAAGAGCTTAATAATCAATGCGGCGAAAGAGAGGGGAACAGTGATAGAGAGTGATAAAGGACGGAGGAGGAGCGGGATGGAGGATGAATGGTATATGATAATGAATCGGAGATAACGATAAGTGTTGGAGATAAGTGTAGGGGAAGGAAGGCCTGGCTGCTGACGCCCATACGATCTCCTGACAAGAATAATGAAGGCGAGACACATTAAAAGTTAATATCAAAAGGATTAATGTAAAGTGGCTTAAAAAATTCCCCAAAATAGACAAGAGAAGCAGTGAGGATAACGCACCGGAAAGGAAAGGATGCGAGAGAAAATATCGAAAAGAATAGTCGGAGAAAGTTAGAGAGAGAGATGAAAAGATAAATAAAGTGCATAAAAGACGTGAATAAAGCAAAGATCATTAACTCTTTTCAGAGCATAACGAAATGCGTTACAAAAATTATTTATGGGAAATAAAAAACGAAAGAGGAAAAAATTGTCCCTTTTCTGTCGGTCGTTACTTGCGCTCGG
>NC_051404.1:48304987-48305204 GCF_015228065.2 Penaeus monodon
TGTCTGCCGAGTCACTCTGGCATTCATAACCTCCATTGTAAACCCTAATTATATTAAGAGGAAATCAAGGTGGAAACGAGCGCTGGAGAAGCGAGGCGCCGCGTCCCCCTCACGCGGGCGACGCCGGCGGTGCCCTGCGCGGCGCCCTCACTCTCCTCCGGAAGGCGCCCAGGGCCTCGGCGCGAATGGGGAACCCGGGGGTTTTGCAAGTACATGG
>NC_051404.1:48305599-48306346 GCF_015228065.2 Penaeus monodon
TGATCGAAGGAGGAGCACCTGCTTCCCGCACAAGGGGTCGCCTGACTCCGCGTCCAGCTGACCCGCGTGTGTTCGAGCGGCGCCAGAGGAGAGCGTCCGAACTGACCCTCGGCTTCCCTTTCCTTCGCCGCCAAACCCTGGGCGAGCCTCGGGACAATATGCAGCGGCGGCGGTGGCTGGTCGACAATATTCAGGGGGGAAATTGTTCGGAAAATGTATTAATAGCTATTTATGGAAGGAGGAGTGTGTTTACGGCCGTAAACAATAGCTGGTGCTCTGGGACCCCGAGCCGGCGGCCCTGGCACCATGTAATAATGGGGCGGGCGCGAGGGGCGGGGCGGGGGGGCGGGGCAGGAGGGCGGGTGACGCGAGGGGGACACAACGCACTCAGCAAGTTGTAACTCCGGCTGGACCTTCATGGAAGAATCATAGCCATGGCCTGTGTGTTGTACCCTGTCGTTGTTTCCTTGTGGTGCGTAGTGGAAGAAGAGGGAAAGAAAGAAGTGGTGATTTAGTTTACCTTTTTCATCTATTTTTCCTGTTGATCTAGATTCCTCCATCCGGTAAACAAAACAGACGTTTTATTTACTTTATACCGCATCCATCTTCATCTATATTCACCAATATCCATTAGCACTTTTATCTCTACAGTCACCAAACTCTTTACATATATACCAATCAACCTACGGACACACACGATTTATCACAGAGTAAATATTACCAATGTTCCTACAATGTCCACAGTCC
>NC_051404.1:48306684-48306887 GCF_015228065.2 Penaeus monodon
GAAATCGCAGCGCTCGACCGCCGCCGGAATAGGAGATGAGGATATGCTGGGAAGGCGGAGCAATCTCGAGTCCTTTAGATTTCAGGAGCGGAATGAACACCTCAGGCTTCTGGTCACGGAGCCAAAGCGCGTAAGAATGTATAACAGCCCTTCGATATCTTCAACGAAAGCGGCTGTGAAAGGAATGTCGAAAGCGAGCGGAG
>NC_051404.1:48306915-48307923 GCF_015228065.2 Penaeus monodon
TGAAGTAAATAAGGACGGTATGATAGAAGTTTATTTTTCTTTCTTTCTTTTGTATACGCTCGCCGAATGTGTTTTAAAGGACGTTTTCTTTCGTTCCGGCTATTGAATGAGGACAAGACATGAGAAGGTGCAACTTCTTGGAAAAGGAACAGAGGAATAGAAAGGTCAATCACGCTGGGCAGTTATAATGCAAATCATATTTTACTGTTATTATTATTACTTTTTTGGGGGGGTCTTGGTTTGCTGTAATCTTCCGTTGTCCAAATAAAATCTGATAATTGTTTCCTGATAATGACATAATATTTCTTTATATTCTCTCTTAGATATCAAACTGATGATTCTCGGTGTAATCATAGTCACAATAAAAAGAGAAATTGCCTTTGGATTGATAAGTCAAAAAAAAAAAAAGGAAAAAAGACCTTAGACTGATTTGTAACGATGTCCTTACGTCTACAACAAACCACATGTGCGTCGCTTTCCAAGGCCTGAGACTATGAAATGCTGAAGACCTGCTGAAAATATATGAAAGATTCCGACGAGTACCGGGACGGCGCACCAGGGCCTCGTCAGGGAACTCCCGAGTCTCGTTGCATATTGCACAAATACAACCCATGAATGTTTATAGCAGCGGCAGGTCCTTGCAGGGTGGAAAAGTTCATAACAAGAATACCATGCATACCAAAACACCATTGCTGAGCTAACAAAAATATGTCCCGCCTCTCAGCAGCTTCTTGCCGCGAGAGAGGATCCGCAGCTTTGCCATGCATAAATTTCCATCCTTGTTTTGCTCGCTCGTCCGGCGCGGCGCGGACTCGCCTCGCCACAACACAGCCTAATGCGTTTATGAGAGACCAGCGTTGCCAGAATCACCCTCACAGTAACGCCTTCGCTTTCCAATCGGAAGAGGGCGCGCGGCGGACCGGCCGAGGGCGCCCGCTGGTGTCTTCGGCGCCCTCGGCGGCCGCAGTTCTCGCGCTGCTTACGGAGTATTTAAAGTAATCCGCGCGC
>NC_051404.1:48308015-48309159 GCF_015228065.2 Penaeus monodon
CACACATACATATATACACACTAATAATTGTCAGTCTAAAAGGAATCCAGAGAACCTGGACGGAAAGACGCAAAAGACGAACGCACAGAGGACGGGCCTCAAGGTATAATCAAACCTCTTGAGTAAAAAGCAGGATTTTCTAGCAAGAATGTTTTTTTTAAGTATGTCACGAAGTTCATACGGACCTGAGTATAATGCGCATCGAAAACTGCCCCAACTGCAAGAGATGCAATTGCAGTCATCAACTCCGAGGGAGAATTAAGCAAAGACGCGGAACAAGATGTTTGAAGACTATGGCAAGTATCTGGTCGAGTTACTTGGATCCGATGACACTGATAATCCGCGTCTTTCGTTGGAAGTTAATAACAGAATTAACTGTTCAGTAATTTTAAAAAAAATAATAATTTACTTTGGCAAAGAGACGTTAACTTATTGCGGCTCAAGCGTCATATTTTACTTGTTCGAGAGCCTCAGGGGCAACAGACACATTTTGCTTGCGTGCCTTTATATACAAACGTATGTTATTAGGATATGATAATATACCTACTTTCTCGTTATTTTCTTTTTTCATTAAGGTATTTTCTGAAAGACACATTTTCCCCAACTAACAATACTGACTAACTTGCCACAAAAACTCCATTTCGCAAAATAGCAATAGAATCAAGCTGAATTCATCTTATATCATCCAAAAATACACAATTTTGGATCAGTTCATAACGAATCCATAAAAATAATCAGCGTTTAATTTCATAAAACAGTTCGTTTGAATGGAAAGTACACGCATATTACCTTGACATCCTGTCCAGTGAGGAATCTGCTGCTGTTTCTTCTTTTATAATAAGTGATTATGAATTAGCTTTACATATGAGATTTATACGACGTTACACTCAATATTATGATTATGTATTTGCAGAGGATTTGTTTATTACTTTTGTTCCTACTAAAATGTGCTTACGAGGCAGCAAAAGATCCCTCGCGGGCTTTGGGCTGAAGTCGCCAGGAAACTGTTATCATTTGATTTTTATTTTATCATTCATATTCATATTATTTCGAAGCGAGGCCGATGTTGAAGGTCATTCAGTATAGACAGTAAAGTTTGGCGATGACCTTGGTGCAACTGCCGATGAAAAAGGTCTGATAATAA
>NC_051404.1:48309374-48309461 GCF_015228065.2 Penaeus monodon
TTCATCGGCAGTTGCATCAAGGTCATCGCCAAACCTTACTGTCTATACTGAGTGACCAACTTTAACATCGGCCTCGCTTCGAAAATA
>NC_051404.1:48312983-48313482 GCF_015228065.2 Penaeus monodon
TACTTGACGCCACTAATTAATGCAACAACCGGAGACCTCCGGTTATTCCCTCGACTCACCTGCATTTAGTTTCATCTTTAAGTCTCTCACTACCCAACTGCGCCCAGCCATTTCATCGCGAGACTCATAAACAACAAACGGCAACAACTCAAACAAAAATCTCAGACAAATTATTTTTCCATTGATGTCGTTCCGCCAGCTAGAAACCGGCGGCCCTTTTGCCTGTTGATATGAAAACATTTCGGGTGAAAACAAAAAGCCTGCGCATTGCGTGTAATTTAGCCTCGGCTGATGGAGGACCATCCTGAAACAATTGTTAATTATACTCTTATCAATATGCATGTCATCAGAATATTTTAATAAGAATTCCACTTCTCTCGTTTTGAACAGCGCATAGAAAATTCGCAGCTGGACCCAACAGGCTTCCGCTGAAATCCATACAATTGTGTTATGTTCATCCGGGGTTTCCCGCTCTCCGAAACCCTTCCTCTCTCTAACG
>NC_051404.1:48313531-48313616 GCF_015228065.2 Penaeus monodon
GCGGGCATGAGTCTAAATCAATTCTGCTTGTGTTCGCTCCCGTCTTTCCGCAGACGTTATCCATTTAACCTTTTATGTTTTCTAC
>NC_051404.1:48314112-48314443 GCF_015228065.2 Penaeus monodon
TCAAGCAAACTATCCCCTGCCTATTAAGGCTGTATACCCCCTCCCCCCCTCCGTGCGTGCATCCTCGTGGAGCCTCCCGCGTGACGCCGTGATCCGCCCGAGACCTGGAGAGCACAGATCGCCGCGAGATTCTGCCTCGGATCCATGAGGAAAGTTGTGATGTGGGAAGCAATTTGGCCATGTTTACTGTGGCGATAAATTGAAAATTCTAAGATTTGGAAGTGGCTGCAGGAATCCTTTGTGATATTGCGTGATTCAATTTATGAAGAGAAAGGCGGGTTTACGTAGCGCGAATTGTTTCTTCCTTTGCTGAGGCGGCCATTTTCTTCAA
>NC_051404.1:48314492-48314679 GCF_015228065.2 Penaeus monodon
AATAAAAGAAAAAAAATGGACGGAAAGAGGTCGAAAACGAAATGTGAAAGTGTCGGAGGCAATTTGTCGAGAGGAAAACAAAGAAGCTCAGAGACGGTGCCATTTATGATTGTGGCCGGTCGGAGCGGCGGCAGATAGAACCACACACAAACACTTTCGTTACTTCGACTGAAAGCGAGATAGTGAC
>NC_051404.1:48314857-48315029 GCF_015228065.2 Penaeus monodon
TGGTACGTAACATAAAAAAGGTGTGTGGCATGCAAAAATAAAAATCCATTTTGTGTCCCTATCCTTCAGTACTGATACCGAACTTCCCTGAGTATTACTGACTGCTCCGGCCGAGGAAATTTAGGCAAAAGTTCGATTCGCAAACTTTATTTGTCAATAAGAATCTTGGCGA
>NC_051404.1:48315491-48315706 GCF_015228065.2 Penaeus monodon
GATACGGTCTCAGCAACACATGGTCAGAGAAGGGAGGAAGCAGCCACAGCAATAGAAAATGGATTGCCGTATGACGAGGCAAATAGTTGGACTCGAAACGTCAGAGTGTTTCATATCCTTCCGTGTGGATGTGTTTTGTTTTGTGTACATCATTCGTAAGTCAATTTTGGTCCCATATCCAAGTGGACGCTGGGGACGATGCGGTAGGATGATGG
>NC_051404.1:48316204-48317350 GCF_015228065.2 Penaeus monodon
GGCCAAATAGATCAAATCACAAGCTCAGGTGCCGGGTTCGGGTCGCTCGCAGGACAGCAGAGCCTCATTAATTCTTGACTCGAGGCCTTGGCGTCAAGCAGACCCCAAGAGTCGACGGCAGAGCCTTTTCATGGAGGGCAGATGGGGCGTCAAAACCATAGGCTAGAATTACCATATTAATTTTGTGTATTGCTGTTACGCTGTTGCAATAAATCGGGTAGTTGGAAGTTTGTTGAAATATCAAAGTAAATTATTTACATATTGACATGATTTGGTTTCTTGTTTTACAGTTGAATAATCCGTTGTGCCTAAAGTAATTATGGGTAACATTTTGAGTCCCATAAAAAGGCAGTTTCATGTATTAAGCAGCTCATTGTTCTCCAAAACAGGAATTAGAAGTATCAGTAGATAGAATTTTCAAATTAACATCTTGTTCAAAGCAGGCGTCGTCGGGCTGAGGAAGTGAGGGGGGGGGGGGGGAGTTAGGGGTGGCTGTGGTCCCCCCACCCCCTGTGACGGTACTTTGCAATCCCCATATCCATATTGGTATATATATTATAAAGGGGATAAAAAAAATATATATTGGCATAAAAATAATAATTGTAGTGGTAATAGAAAAGGCGTAACTTGACATTTCACATTTTGCCTTCTTTTCAACCATACTGCAATATTGCTTTTATCCAAATATATTCCAAAAAGCAAATGATTGCGTAAGAAAAAAATATATTTTCTTTCTCATTTCCTTTTGCGTAATTCCGTGAGCGTTATCATATGTAATATCTATAAAAAAGTAATTCTAAATCAATAATTTCCTTTTATATGATATGGTCATACATCACATACTAGATCTTATCAACTATCACTGTTAAATATTATTCGCTGTCGAAGTACCTTGGTATCCACTTTCACTCCGAGATGTACTGCCACCATTCGTACTAAGAAACCTTAGGATTTCTTGAGAGTCTGACGCTACCAAGTGCCAATAATCCTCGAAATATCGGGCACCGCTGTTCCGAAGCTAATTGGAAATGCAGGGAGCAGCCTCATCAGGACCATCATCATCATTATCGCCGACATCTGCAGCGCCAACACCTGTGTCAGTTGCGACGCGGGACTCGCGGGCGTAATGACTCTCGCTGGTTCGCT
>NC_051404.1:48317903-48318353 GCF_015228065.2 Penaeus monodon
TAGTGGGATATTAAAACATTTTATTCCGGCCAAGACGATTAATCTCATCTATCTGGGAAAATCTCGGCGCCTGACCGAATAAGATCGCCTTCGTCCTCCTCGGATTTCCTCCCCGGCGGCCGTCCATCCGCATCGTCCTCGACACAAGGATTCTTCGGGAGTTCTTTCGCCCCGGAAGACATCCCTGGCGATTCGCGTTCTCCCAGGGACGCCGCCCCTGCCTTCGGCGGCGCCCGCGAGATATCTCAGGGCCTCACAAATCCATTGGAACATCGCATGTTTTCCCATCAGCAGCTTCTCAGATTTCCCTAACTCTCTCCGAGCACCGTCATCTGCCCTCGAGATATCTTTGAACTTCTCGAGCTACTCAGGCAGCGTCTCAAGCCTCTCTCTCGCCGCGCCGTTCCCCGAAGGAGCGTTTTAGGTCCTCCTCCCTTCTCGGAGGAGCGT
>NC_051404.1:48318424-48319279 GCF_015228065.2 Penaeus monodon
AGTCCATTACGCTGTCCCGCCGGCACGCTAATCTCTCACACTATATTTTACGCGGTAAGGCTCAGCTTTTTCATCCCTACTTTGCCGAGCTTCTTCATGAGGCGAGGGAGGAAAGCCCGGGGAAATTAATAAACTTTCTCGGTAAAATAAAGAGCCGAGCGAACTCTCCCAGCCGTCAGAGGTCGTATTCCTTTCAAATTCGATTCCGCCCTCTCGGGGAAAGGTAACACGATATACCAACCGCGGACGGAAAGCTATGGCAGAAAATCCCTCAATATACGTGCCACGCACACCGGGACACGATTCCGCAAAAGGTGACCAGAATCAGCATTTCTGAGTTGACGGGGGAACCGGGAGGAACGAGTGTTTAGCTAATACTCCCAATCAAACACCCGAGGACGTGCGAGTCATCTGCAATAATATTCCCTTCGATGCTAATCTTATTTTTCGTCTTGGGAGAAAATAGACCAGTCATGGGTATGATGCTGGTATAACCGTATCAAAAATTCCTACGTTCGCCCTGTGCAATTTGGAGCTTCATCATTAGGTTGGCCGACGTTCGAATCATCTCTGATAATAGAAGTGATTCGCCAAGAGGTGATATTGGCCGGGGAAATAGACTCGTTTCTCTCAAAACCGCGAGAGGAGGCTTTCGAGAGCGCCGCTTTCCTCTGCGGTTCAGTGACTATAAATTCCGGCTTCAGTGAACTCTATGGACGTGGACGGATCTGTGTGAGCGTCCAGAGAGCATCGGGAAGTCACTTTTGCTATTGCCGTTTAGGAATAATCACGTAATTGTCGCATGGATTGGGTGAAAAAACTGCCCTGTTGACCTCTGGGAATTCCCTTATAGTT
>NC_051404.1:48319591-48320014 GCF_015228065.2 Penaeus monodon
CACCAAAAATCATCATCACGCTGACACTCTTTCATCAGATAACTTCCAACCCCTCATTTATATCGGGACCGACCCCCCCCCTCCAGCCGAAGACATGACGCATGCACCAACAATCCCAGCCCCTGCCTCCCCAGCCAGCGCGACGCCAGAAACCCCAGGACGTGAACCGAGTGTCCAATTACCCCGTAGACTCACTAAAATAGAGGCTTTGATGCAGAGCTTCTCCCTGAGCGCGTCCATGACTCCGCGCTGAGCCCCGGGATGGAGGGAAATGAACCCCGGCCGTTTCTAATATTCCCTGGAAATATGGAACCGCATCCCAGGCACCCGCGGGGAAAAATATCGAGGCCTGAGAGCTGTGCTTCTCAACCCTTGCACAAGCAGCCGGCCGCTCTTATTGCTTTTGGTAGATTTTGGGGTCGA
>NC_051404.1:48320429-48320638 GCF_015228065.2 Penaeus monodon
ATAACTGGACATGACCAAAGCAAGCAGGGAAACTGAAAAAAAACTAGGCCTTAACTTGTAATAAGTCACGTCATTCACGCACAACCACAGACACACACGCACAAGCACAAACTTTCAAAGAATTTTTACATATTTGTCTTTACAAACGCATTCACATGTCATGTATATAACAACCAGTTGGTCAAATGCGTTGCTTATATATGCTTCTG
>NC_051404.1:48320881-48320976 GCF_015228065.2 Penaeus monodon
TAAAACAATTAGCTTGTCAAACACGTTGCCTATATGCACTTCTGTAAAAATTGTAAGGATAATAGAAATAATGATAACGTTTTTTATAATGTTTG
>NC_051404.1:48321250-48321712 GCF_015228065.2 Penaeus monodon
CGGGGGTAGTTATAATAAGATAAAAGGTTTTCCTGATACCCCAATAAATAGATAAAAGATAAACTTTGGCCCGAATAGGGGTTTGGGACCCCATATGGGCGGGGGGTTTTAAATCCCGGGCCCCACAAATTATCGTCCGTATTTCCCAAAAACAAACTGTTCCCATAAAAACAAAAATGTTTAAAAAGTTTTTCTTTTCTCACTACAGGTCGGGGGAGGAAGGCACATTTCCCCCATCTACGCAAAACGGGAAAGGTTCTATTTTATTTTAGGAAAAAGATTTTTAAATTTCCCGGGGCCCGGGGCCCCTGCAGGATAGAAAAAAAAAAGAACGAGAAGAAAAAATCTCGTGATGCAAAATATCATTCGTTACATTTTGTACGTTTTTCCCATTTTTCCCCAAAATTAATTCCGGAAGGGATGGGGCATAATTTTTTTCGGTGTACTGGTCTTACGGGCTTC
>NC_051404.1:48322646-48323655 GCF_015228065.2 Penaeus monodon
ACAATATAGATACCACATTACACTATCCTATCTCGAAAGGGTTCAGTCTTCTGTTACAATGAAAATCAATAAACATGCAAACCATTTTCTCATTTGATAAATTTGATAAACATTTGCCTCCGCGCACTCTGTTGCTGTTCATTTCTCCCTCCTTTTGTGAGAGTACTGGATATTCAAATCAACCATTGAGAGTCTTTCAAGAGGAAAAGGTATTTGTGGCCACTTATCTAAGATGCATCTGGCACGGCGGCTCAATGGCGACCCTGGCCCGCGACGAACAATTCAAAATGCCCATTGGCAACCGGGGACCTTTTTGAATGCCACTCTCTTTTGCGCTTTATCACGCTGAAGGGGTTAAGGCTCAGGCTAAGTTCCTGCGGACGGGCCTTCGTCAGAGTCATTAGTGTCAATCGAGCCACAAGCCGCAATCAGGGTATAAAGGTCCCACTGGCCCGGGAAAATTAAGTCACGGCGGCCTTTCAGGGCGAGCCCGAAAACGGCGGGGGTTCGGGGAGAGGCCGAGCCGGACAAGGGGGGGGGCGAGGGGGGGTTTATGGACAGGGGGGGGGTTATGGACAGGCGGGGGTTATGGACGGGGGGGGGGATGTGAGGAGACTCTCGAAGAGGCTTTATGAAGCTTGACGTCGGGGTTGTGTGGCTGTCAAGTCTTCCCCAATGGGGGGAAATTTTCTACTGTCGATATCTTTGAAAAACCCTCAGAAAAAACGATCTTTTGCGTATCTTAGATCGCGGATCAAAACGCAAAATAGAATGTCTCTGAACATGACGCAGAGCACTTTAGATGCAACAATGGCATGCATCTCTGCCAAGAATACTTTAAGACAGACACTGCGTTCAGTGGCGGGATAATCTCGCGAGGCATTATGAAGACTCAGCGCGTCTTCCGTTTTAATTTTCCAGACAACGGCCGCACAGACGCTGATGTATTTTCTCGCAAAATCTCCCTCGGCGAACAAATGTACTCTCCTCTCCTGGATCTTCTTTCAGA
>NC_051404.1:48323688-48324096 GCF_015228065.2 Penaeus monodon
CCGCGCCCCTTCCCTTTTGCCGTTTAAATGAACGCGTCCCCTCGCTCTCCCCGGGGCCGCAGCGAGCCCCCCTCCCCTTTCCCCCGGCGACCGCGGAAAACGCCCCCACTCTCGTCGCCCCCTGAAAACCCCGCCCTCCCTCGTGACGCCCCCCCTCCTGCCCTAGGCGCCCCCTCCCTCCTTCCCGAAGACGCCGCCATCCCTCCTTCCCGAAGACGCCCCTCCCTCCCTTCGTCGCCGCCGTCGCCCATCTCCCGCCGAAATGCCTCCTTCGCCGCTTCCCTCTGATGTCGCTCCCTTTTTTTCCATTATTCGCCCCCACGCACGGGGCTCGAGGCCATTCGGGGGGTATCCTGCCGAAGGATTTTCTTTTTTGCGGGCTGCGGCAGACCCCGGGGGGGCGCCCCC
>NC_051404.1:48324238-48325284 GCF_015228065.2 Penaeus monodon
GCAATGTCGGAATATCATGTTGTAAAACCGGGACTCATAATATGGGGAGTTATAATCACTATCCATTCATTTCTGTGTGATTATGGAAGCAATTTCACGATGTTGCTAACTATTGCTAATCCAGTGAACTTGCGGCTGAATGAGAACCACCAGGAGAGAATCTTTATTTTCTTCAAATAACCGTCACTTTTTCAAATCCACGATGAGACTGAACCTTACTTTGGAAAAAAATAGCAAGTCATTTTTTAAAGTAGTTTTCTGCGTGCTTGCCATTATCATCATCGAAATTTCAAATTTTATGTAGGCAATCTTTTGTATGTTTTGAAATTCTATTCCCTCTCAGAATTTTCCATTCCCCAATTTTTCTTGCATTTCGCACCACATTCTAAGCAAACCCAAACGCAAAATTGACATTGAGATCCTGTACTCGCGAGTGTACATAGAAGTGTACAATGAAAATATTTTAATTTCTTACTTTTTATCTAGTAGTTGTTACTGATATCATTACAGAGCGGTGTGATATGCGTCGTAACCAACAAAGGCTCAGAGCAAGCCGTAAATATCTAAGCAAATGGTAGAGGGAGATCGGAATGCCAGAATCTCACAGAATTTGTGGATCATAGGGGGTTGAATGCGACTATGTTCTCTGTGCGGATAGTCCATCTGCGCGTCCTGTTAAGCGTGTGTGAACCAAAAAGACCTATGACGCTTCAAAACATTTTCCAAAAAAGACAAAACTGTCCAAATAAATACCGTGTTGGACCAGAAGGCGACTCAACATTACAGTAAAGTGTTTAGAATTACAATTTGTGAAGTTGCAATTAATTTGATGATATGAATTTCCGATAGAAAATGCATCGCCTCAAAATTCTGTCATCCAGTTTTGTTGTTGACTCTGCAATATTTATTCAGGATATGAATTGGATGACGATCGAGGCCTGGCGTTCATGCTAACAGGAGGGAAATGAATAGCAAATGAATTAGAATGAATTACTGACACACCGTTAGAAATAAAGGAATTATGATCGTCAGCTGATGTCCAAAAC
>NC_051404.1:48325446-48325535 GCF_015228065.2 Penaeus monodon
TAAGACTATTCTGAAAGAAAGATACTGATATCATGACAAGGATCAGTTTATGGCAGAAATATGAAAGGGAGAATATATAAGAAGATTGA
>NC_051404.1:48325654-48326171 GCF_015228065.2 Penaeus monodon
ATAAATAAATGGACATGCAGATGAATGCATAAATAACTAGCCAGGCGTGGCTCCCACCCACCGGCCTCGATGCTGTGCCATTTCCTCCCCGGCGATCCATCTTCCGCGTCGGTGCCAAGCTGTCCACAGAGAGCCACAGAACAGCACAATACTACCTCTTTTAAAGCGAATAGATGAGGTCCTTTATGTCTTTGAAGGGAATCGCGTTCGTAATCATTAACGATCTTTCCGTCTCCGTGGCGTGGTGGATGTTACTGTTCTGATTTCTGGTTGGTAATCAAGGATATTTTTCGTACTCTTGAGATTGCAGAGATATTGTGTATGATTAGGGTACACGAAATCAATTAACGGTAGCAGTGTCCCTCGCGTAATGGTGTTATTATGCAGTTTGATTATTAATTATTGATAATTTTGATTTGTTGGGTTTGTTATTTTGACTTACACTTACATACAGACAGTTTGCGTCTTAATGTCATCAATGTTAATGAATTATTTCTGATCACGGACACGTACTTAC
>NC_051404.1:48326222-48327003 GCF_015228065.2 Penaeus monodon
AGTTATCACGTGCATTTTAATCCCCCCCCCCCTCCGTGCTTGCGCCTCCCCCTCTGCTAGCCGGCTTCCCCAGCGGCGGGGAAGGTGGGAGTGCCCTGGACCGCGGCCGCCTCCCCTCGTCACCCTGATGAAGCCTCTCCCTTAATCTCGGCACAGAAAGGTCCGTTCATTGAGCTGCTACAGCTTCATTCCGTTCGGCCGTCACTGAGGAGTTTATTGTTCATGTTTATTTCAAGACGTCGGCGGCCGGGGCGAAAGAGCGGCCGTTTGCGTCACATACTTGGCGGGATGGCCCGGGGCGATGGCCAATCTGCCTCGAACTGCGCTCCCGGGGATTGGATCCTCCTCGCCACCCCCCCCCCTCCCCCAGGAGCGCCCTTGATTCCCCCGGTCGCCTCTTGCATTTCCTAGAAGCCCTCTTCTCTCGCGTCTGCCGGCATTACGTCCCCTCGGCCGCTCCTTGCCGCTCCTGCCAAGTCGTTCCCCTGGCCGTCCCTGATTTCCTCCAGTCGTCCCTGGCGTGTCCTGATCGAACCTTCCTCTCCTGGCCGTCAGGACGTCCCTTCATGCTCGTGGACGCTGCTTATCCCCCTTAATTGTCGTCGGCGTCTCCCGCTCGCCCCCTCGCGTCCCGGCAATCTTCGCCGGCTCCTCCCCGTCCCTGAGGCCTCGGCGACCCTTCCGCGCAGGGGAGCCCTCGCTGCCCTGGCGCCCGCCGCTCGCCCTCTCGTCGTCCTTCGGCGCCGCTGATGCTTAGGCAGAGTAATGTGTGTGTTTACGG
>NC_051404.1:48328105-48328309 GCF_015228065.2 Penaeus monodon
AACATCCCTGTGTAATGTCATGGAGTAACATGACCATGATTGCAGACAGACTCGATCTTGTTTGCTCTCGCGAAGGACCGAAGGCCACGTCACGCTCGAGTTACTTGTTTGTTTGTTTGGTCACGTTACTATGTTTGTCGATTTCATTTACTACTATTGCGTCATCGTACGTGAATCTATTTCCTACTCAGGCATAACGGGATG
>NC_051404.1:48329156-48329469 GCF_015228065.2 Penaeus monodon
TCTTCATCTGCGTGTGCACGCCAATGCAGCAGAGGAAGAGCTTCATCCGGCAGCATCATCACCAGAGCGACTGCCGTTTCTGCCGCTTCCTGGGCGCGCGCAACTCGTCCGTGCGAGTGCCGTCGGCAAAAAGCGAGTTAGCGAGATTTTTCCTGTGCGTGTCTAAAAATAAAGTTAGAAAAAGAACTCTGGAAATGCAATCTTTTCAGGGCTTCCTTCCTAACATCCATCCTCTCTGTTCCATCAATGAAATTTCAATCTTCCTAATGTGATAATTCTAGTAAGTCTTTTCTTGTGCTCGTCTTCGTCCTTT
>NC_051404.1:48329532-48329898 GCF_015228065.2 Penaeus monodon
GGCGAGCCTTCACTTATTCACACCGAGACGCACGTTTCCCGACACTAGGAAAGGGCGTACAAATGGGACTCCATTTAAATTCAACACTTTTCGGGTTCTTTGAGCAGCCGAGGCATTGCAGTTCCCCGGCGCAGACTCTTTTCGCTCAGCGGGAAGCTGGCTGGACGCGAGCGAGGCCGAGGGCGCGCAGACGCATTTCGCGCGGCGCGGAAATGGCGCGGCGAGGGAAACTGCGCGAACAGACTGTTCCCTGCCCGCCGGCCCGCGAACCGCCCTGGGGCGACGCAGCTGTTGCCGCACTCCAAGTATGTCATGGAGGGGGGGAGGGGGTTACACGCGGAACACGCACACACGTATATGCTCACA
>NC_051404.1:48330273-48330342 GCF_015228065.2 Penaeus monodon
GCAAGCGTGTGTGTGTGTGTGTATACACTTAAGTTGAAATTAGGCAATGTAATAATTAACAAAGCTTCA
>NC_051404.1:48330857-48330944 GCF_015228065.2 Penaeus monodon
CCTGCTATGAAACAACTGATAAAGGGTCAAATCATTTGTTAAATGTTTATTGATACAACCATGCGTGTTTTTTCTTTCTTTGTGCGT
>NC_051404.1:48330975-48331416 GCF_015228065.2 Penaeus monodon
TTGTTATTACTCTGGCTGGACAAATTGGAATTTTATCTGTTATTGTTAGTACTTTGTGTGAAGCGCTGAATGTGCTATGGGGATACACATTTTAGGTGACGGTGATTTTTTTTTTTTTTTGAAACGCTCTGTAATTCGTTGCTCGATGGCGAGAGGACCTGCATTTAAGGAAGAAGGAAAAAAATCCCTTGGTTTGATTTCTACGAGACTCGGGCAAACGTGGATATGTTAGAACAGTTTCTCCACTTCCGGGTGCATTATTCGAGGTAAGTGCCAGTGGCGAATGCGCTGGATGTTGCAACGTTGCAGAAATTGATAGTATAAACTTATGGTTCACTTCACTGGTTCTTTTCCATTTCATTTTTTTATTTGTCTGGCTGACGACTGTGCCCATGTCTTGTTCGTTCGTCTGTATTTGGTGTTGCTCGCTTCTCTTCTTCT
>NC_051404.1:48332927-48333406 GCF_015228065.2 Penaeus monodon
CTAACACGACTACTCCTGCGGATACCTAAAAAATAAACAAATATATTTTAACCAGAACCGCACCCACGAGATGTCGTCCCTGACCAGATTCTACCTTACGTAAATCACACACGAACAAATCCGTCGCAGAAATTAAATGCAAGGCATATTATCCGCCGAAGGAAATATGTGTTGCAAGTCGGGGAGCCTGCGAGCCACTAGGAAAATACTCCGGCGTCATAAGCGAACATCATTTTCCGTTCCTAAAGTGCTTTCGCTCAGCCTCGCCTGCGGTGATGAACTACTTGTAAACTAATAAACCAGTGGGTGTGGACGTAACAGGGCGGAGCATAAACACCCTGATAGTGAATGACAGGTATTATGACTATGAGATGATAAAATGGTTCAAAGTGCGCAAGTCGGCGTTGAGGGAATCTCCAATTTGCCTAAAATTTCTGAAATTACTCAGAACAACAGCAATACATACACGCGCGCGCGCG
>NC_051404.1:48333572-48333656 GCF_015228065.2 Penaeus monodon
GTTAATAAAAACAACACACCAAACAGAACTTCAGCCAACAAAACGCGCAGCTTCAGCAACCGAGGAAGGAGCGACGTCCCGGGC
>NC_051404.1:48333751-48333818 GCF_015228065.2 Penaeus monodon
GGTTTTGCACAACGGGGTGAAAAGGGCAAGAGCATACAAAAACATACACGCTCTCAAACTATGGAAT
>NC_051404.1:48333926-48334180 GCF_015228065.2 Penaeus monodon
CAAAACACAAGCTGACACGCATGCAAACAAACACGCACGCAAAAAAAAAACACGAACGCAGACAAGCACTCACGCAAACAAGCACTCACGCAAACAAGCCCCACAAAATCTCCCGCAAAACACACATACATCCACGCACACAACGACCCTTCCTCCCACGTCCACGGTTCTCTCGCTCTCAGCATCACACGCAGCTCAGAATCACCAGCCTCCTCTGTTGCTCACGGGGTCGATGATATACGTCACCGAGCGTC
>NC_051404.1:48334631-48335225 GCF_015228065.2 Penaeus monodon
AGCCTCTCCCGCACAGCTTGTGTACTCGAGGTCTGGGCGATACAGAGGGTCACATGCGTTGCTTCGGGAACTGTCGCCGGAGCAAGCACAGTTAGCATGTTAACAGTGGCGTTTGGCTTGGAATTGCATCGTCAGGGGGACTGATGCTGATGCTCGTGCAGCCGGGGTTGTGTGGTTTCAAATGCATCCTTCACCGGCAAAGATGTTTACCGACAAAAGGTATTCACGGTTGAGAGTAGTCGGATAGGTAAACATTTCGCGTTCCCAAGGCAAGGAGTTCGGCGTAACAGAGGTCTTGCGCAAACTTGTTAAAGGACCAGCCCCGGCATCAAAAGGGGTGGCTTCGAGTACGTTCCCTGAGGCATTGTGCAGTCGTTTCCTGGATTTTATTAATCCATTTTGTCGTTATATCGATTTTCCAGAGTTTAATAATGCGTAGAGAAATGCTGATTCCGAGATGGGTAACATATGTTGCAGTTGGTCATTTCTTAGTGAAGAAAGACCAAATTACCACGAACTCTGTGTATGCTTGCAGCACACAACTGATATATTGCTCAGCCAAAAGCCTTGACTAAAGCGGCTGTGACCTCCTGC
>NC_051404.1:48336162-48336336 GCF_015228065.2 Penaeus monodon
TTCGACCGCATGACACAGTTGTCCCATTTTTCAAAGAGTTCCGCAATATTTCTTTGCCGGCGAGCACAGTAGCGAACGGCGGCCCCTACAGTGATCAATATCAGCTTTAACAATTTCCACGGCCGCTCTCTTACGGTCCGAGCCCAGTCGTTCTACCGAAATGTTCTCTGGATG
>NC_051404.1:48336376-48337790 GCF_015228065.2 Penaeus monodon
CAGGGCGGGATCACAACACACGTTTATAAAACTATTCCTTGAAATAGCTCTCGGGATAATAATTTCCTCGCGCGCGTGTGAGTTTTACGTCTTTTTCGAGGCGAGCGTATCCAGGTATTGTCTAAAATGTTAGGAGATATTCTCGATCACTAGAATGCACACGTAAACACGACGTAAAAAGAAAAGGAATGTTGTAAGAAAATATATTAAAGGAGTCGTATATTTTCGACGCCGGTGCTGTTGTTTGACAGTAATAAGAAACACGAAAATTCAACATTCTTTTTTTTCCTGAATTACAAATTCAGAATTCACACATTTTTCTCATCGTTCGTATTCTTTGGTGTTGCATGAATTCAGAGAAAAATTGATATTTTGAAGGTCATAAAAAGCATTATAAACATTTCAACATCATAAGGATCAGAATATTAATAACAGATACTATCATTAATGAAAATTGCAATAATTAGTTCTTTATTTACATTAATGGTAATAAGAATAACAAAGAAAATTAAAATGATCACAGTAATTAAAACACTAACGATAATTAATGAGAAAAATTATGGCAATTTAAAGATCATTAATGACAATAATAACAGTAGGGCCAATAAAAATGATAATAGGAATGATAGTCGTTATGAAACTATTGTTGCTCATGTTTTAGGAAATCCGCTGAATATGTATCTTATATATAAAATCCGGGTGCATTATTCTTCGTAAATGATGTATAGCTTCAGCAAGACTTTGGATACAATGAAGGCCTAGATAATTATGCATAGATGTGGATAGCTGTTTTTCTCTGCCACAGTATCGACTGGTTGAGTGTTTTTTTTCAGAGTTTAATAATGATAGAAAAATCAATAACCAATCCCTTCCATAGAGTTTTTATTCGAATATATATTACTACATATATTTAAGAATAGCATTACCGTCCTCAACAGGATTACCGCAGTTTACCTTCACACACTCGCAAATATTCCTTAGCCCTAACTTAGCTCCCGTACCCAGCACATGATAAGCCCCGGTGACTAGTTATGCCCGGGCATCAATAAGGGAAAAGATTAGCAACGAAACGACGAGCTGCAATAAAGTGATAGTAAACCCAGTTATCCCGCTGGCCTGATCCCGCGAGCCTATTGCCACGTGAACATTCCGTAAACGTTCTGACAGCATTTCGCTAACGTTTTACCACCAATTCGCAAACGTTCTGCCAACATTTCGCTAACGTTTCTCATGGGGAACGTCAGAGCTCGTTCGTGTTCAGTAGCACATTCAAACAACGGTTATTTTGAGCTTATTATGACTGTGTTCCCGGAATATACGTGTTTATTACGGTCATCCGAAACTTAACTTTAGGACCATCGGGTTGTTCGTAAGGGCTTTGAGGTACCACTGATGTCCTTCTAGGAATCTATAT
>NC_051404.1:48337934-48338223 GCF_015228065.2 Penaeus monodon
CACATACACATCTAAAGGCAACTAAATGAAATGTAAAACAATCTCAACCAAGCTGCTCACGAAACCACCAGAGGCAACCCGAAAACAGAGTTCCGGTTGACCAAATGATACGCCAAGATAAAGTTGAGACCTTTTTAACTCGCCAGAAAAAGGTTGTCGGCAATTCTGTGCTTGTGGCAGCGGCCAGACCTTGGCGAGAACAAAGGCCCAAAGAATCTCGGGTTCAAACGGACCAGTCATGAATGTAGAATTTTTATAAGCATGAAAAAGCGTTTGATGTCTGGAAACT
>NC_051404.1:48339648-48339961 GCF_015228065.2 Penaeus monodon
GAAAAACCACTGAAAGGAAACAAAAAAGCCATTTTATTTACAGAATTGTGGCTATTTATTTTTTCCTTTTTTGTCGGGGGGGGGGGGGATTAGGTCCACAAGACCTGAGTTCCTCCAGACCATTCTTGCAAGCAGATTCAAGCAAGCGAGGATCCAGAGGAATACAAGCAGGCGCTCATTCCACTGTCTCCTCAGTCGCTGTTTATGTGGTCGTTGCCTACGGGTTTTTACGCACATTCGGAAAAAAGTGAGCAGCCTCTGGTCGTTACGCATGTGGTCGCTATATTGAGGTCGTTTATAACATGATTCTTTC
>NC_051404.1:48341492-48341940 GCF_015228065.2 Penaeus monodon
CTGACAGACAGCCCTCCTGACGCGTTTCCTCAGGCGCACGCGGGAGCACAGTTTCCAGAGCCTAACAGCCATACAGCCTATTCCATAATAATCTGCATCCTGCAGTGATGGACCAGAAATTATATTTGGAACAAGGATAGATATCTAGTAACAATAAATAATAACAAGAGGAAATGACAAACGGTAAGATTGCTGCGTCATTACAGCCTGCCGTGAGTGTGATGCATCATCTCAATATCAACAAATCATTGCATCGTTATAACCGTGTTTATTATTGTCTTACGGGTATCATTAGCAAAGCATTTCTATTATTATTCATTATCCACGCACTTCCGTGTGGAGCAAAATAGCCCTTATGGACAGAGCGCAGGTCAGCAGGTCATTAGCAACATCCTAGCAGTCGCCATGTACGTGAATATTTTCTACTTTTCATCTAAGAGAAGCCCTT
>NC_051404.1:48342796-48343359 GCF_015228065.2 Penaeus monodon
GCGTTTGTAGTACTTGGCCACTAGAGCAACCTGATAAATGAAATTCATACTTATTTGCATATTCACCAGTCACAGGAAGCTTAACTAACCCTTAACCAATCACACGCTCTGTTTGTGTTAAATGTCCGAAGCATTTATGTAGTCAACAAGAATTCTATCATCCATCGAAAATTAACTTTTGCAATGTAGATTATGAGCCACCAATAAGATATATGATATCATTAATACGGCATACTACAGCCCCTCATAATTCCATCCTTTCAAAAACATACGTCAGCATTATAAAACTCAGTTTAAGTTTCGAACACCGAGAACGATCTTAACAGCTCCTACAAATGGTAAATGGCCTTTCATACGGACATCTTCAAGTTAGTAGTAACATTAGCATTGGGACCTTTTCTAAAACTAGAACTAACTTAACTAATCAAAGGAATGAACCAAGTGGTTGATAGATACAAGAAGTGTAAAAAAAATCATTTATGGTTGCATGTGCTCCTGCTTGATAGCGACTTCCAGATGGTTTTGTCACGATATGAAATCCCGTTTATCAAAGATAGACAGTA
>NC_051404.1:48343963-48344134 GCF_015228065.2 Penaeus monodon
GATGAGATTCTGGCGGGATCCTAACTAGAGATGAAATGAGAATTCCGATTTGAGGCCGAGATTAGGGGTCCAATATCAGGAATATAAGGTTAGGGAAATTTCTCACCCGGCAGATTCCTGATTTCACTTCCGCAGACAGGTTTAAGGGTCAATCTCAACACACGCGCACAA
>NC_051404.1:48344454-48344988 GCF_015228065.2 Penaeus monodon
ACCTTGCAAATGTTTACTGCAATTGCATCTGCATGAACTCAGGTGCAAGTCTGACCTCGAGGTAAGAGAGAAAAGTAAAAAGTACCGATAAATAAGTAGGTAAGCAAATCAACGAGAGCAGGAAACGCGATTTCCTTTGATGCCGCCTCATCGGTAATCGATGCTTCTTTTTGGACCTCGGGAAGCCCCCGGCAGCTCGTCCTCTGTAAATTCATATTATCCCGTGTGTTTGGAAGCCTCTCTGTCCTAACGAGGGAAACGGTCACCATAAATACACACAAACAGTCAACAGTCAGACCACTAGAGCCAGGAAACACGCGACCAAGCGGAAGCTATGGTAGTTAACTCCAACATGGCGGAGTTACTTTGTTAAGGAGAGGCCAGGACGCGCCTCATTTCTCTGGCTTAATTTTACCATGCGTCACCGACCTCCAATAGGCCTCCTGTGACCCCCCACACCCCCCTCCCTACTCTCCTTGTGCCGTTCCTCTCTCGCCCGCTCCCCTCTTCCCCTTTTTTACGCTGGGCTTTCAT
>NC_051404.1:48345013-48345237 GCF_015228065.2 Penaeus monodon
TTCTGAGCGTCTCTTCCTTCTGCCTTCTCCCCCCTCTTCTCCCCTCTTTCCTCCTCCTCCCCCCACTTCCCCCTCCTTCCCCCTCCTCCTCTCCTTTCCCCTCCTGCTCCCCTCTCCCTCTGAGCTGGGATCTGCCTTCCCCCTCGGCGGTCGCCCCGCGATCTCGCTCCGCTGAGCTCGACGCGAGGAAATTACAAAAGAGAAACATCCCTTCGAATAGCATT
>NC_051404.1:48346274-48346588 GCF_015228065.2 Penaeus monodon
CAAAGCTAAAACAGCAACCGTGGAATCAGGACCCGAGAGCCAGTGACAGAATCTCCAACTTATGCAGTATCATTATTACAGAGCAATGCAATCACAGTCGTCCTCTCATGTATGCTTTTACATTACGGTGAACACTTTAAGGTATAATGACAGAACGCTTCCTTTGTATCCGAACATAACGCGTAGTTTGAACGCTTAAGTAATGAGCAAACACGCAAGTTCGTATTTCTGAAGTTGTGTGACGGAAATATTACAGACTACAAGGCCGGGGTTGGGTGTTATTACAGTAATGGCAAAGAAGAGGGAGTTACGTT
>NC_051404.1:48346897-48347688 GCF_015228065.2 Penaeus monodon
AAAGGATGACAAAAATGATACCAAAAATTGCACGACCACAATGATAAGAACAATTAGGGCCTGAATAAAGCAATACCCTTACTCCTAACGGGCGTACTTGTCAGTATTCTCCTACTATTGCGCTCGTAATCCTTAGTACCTCTTTAGTAATACCTAAACTCATGGTCGACAGAGATCATCTAACTGTTATTACTGACTGCCATGCTCTTCCCGGTAAATGAAGCGATATAATTACAGCACAAGGGGGGAAAATAGTATATGGTTGGAATGGAAATCCTCCTTGGACTGAACGGCCTCGTAATGGACCCTCATCCCTGCGGAGTTGATGGATGGAAATGAAACACAGTCTAATTGCGGTCATTAACGTTGATTGGTGTCTGATCGTTTGTTCGTCACCGGTCGAAATCTTGGTCATTATTTCTGTTTTGGAATGTCCTTTGTGTTAGATATTCATTTTGGAAGGAGGGACTGTTTGTGAGTGAAGTATGTGCCGTTAGAGGGAGATCGATCGCGTAGGAATGGTCGGAATTTTCATAAGAGTTGGTTTGTGATTCCTCCCTCTGTACGCGAGACTTGGGTGATGTTTTGGTGAAGAAGTCTACTGTCGAACGTCTTCTGGTTTTCTGTGAATTAGCCCTTCGTTGAAATGCGAAATACGGGTAAGTGAATTAGGTATACGAGCGATGAAAATACTCGAAAACAAGAAAGTAGGAAAGAAGTCCAAATGAAAAAAATAAGGATTTAGGAGATTTTCTTACTCAGCTTAAACTACGAGGGCATAAAACACGCGT
>NC_051404.1:48347769-48347872 GCF_015228065.2 Penaeus monodon
TTTCTCGCATTTTACGAGTGTTTCGGCTGTTTCCTCATCCCTGGCACAGCTTTCCTTAATCCTTCCTGTGTGACTCGTCCTTCCCCTGCTCACCCTCGCTTCC
>NC_051404.1:48348054-48349219 GCF_015228065.2 Penaeus monodon
CTCGTTCTCCCCTCCTTCCACATCTTCCCTTATGTGTCAAACTTTCCCTGAAAAAGTAATTAGATTTCTTGTGTCCGTCGAGCTTCTCATTGAGAGCCCGGAGCCTCGGCATCGTCGGTGGCTCATTCTTCGCTTTGTCTGGCGAGAGAGTGTAACTGCTGGATGTCAACAAGGTTTGTTAACTGCCCTCTTTTATAGCTAGATTAATTTTCATTCGAAGAGAGGTTTGCCTCCCTCATAACTCCTAGCGTCTTTTGTTCTTCGTGGAGTACGCTTATTCCGATTCCTGCTCGTATGACCGAAGGAGAGATTCCATTATTCCGTGTCCCTTTGTTGCATATCCGAGGAGGCAATTCTACTTCGCTGTGTTGCATCAACTCGAATATTTATCTGAATCTCTGGCTTGACGACCGTACCTGCATGTCAGGGCGAAATTAATCTCATTTATTTCTCCCGGGCGAGTGGCACAGTTTTCCCGACCCACTGCTGGAGATGTTTAAACTCTGAGGAATCCGTGCGTGTTGTTTTGCTTCAAATCTGTCTCGTCATCCAGCGAGGAATGATCCCCCTAGAGAAGACAGGAAGGGAATGATATCACAAAATAGTTTCTGAATCGGATCCCATGCCTGCTAAGGGAGCCTATGAATTAGTAAGTCATGATCAACAGCACAACAAAGAAAATGATTAGGCGATTTGAAAAACACATTTAATGATTTTAAAAATCGTCACGCCCTAACCACATGGTTTACACAGGAGGGAATGACCGACAACCTTAATAAAATAAACTTTTTGCACCCAGACATACACACTCGCACGCAGCTGGTAGTTATCAGCTTATTTCTGCCTCTTGGCTCTCCGCTCTTTATACGGTGCCTGTGCTTTCCATAGCCTTTGGTTTCCGGCTTCAAAACGGCTCTGGAGACCCGGGAAACGTCAGTTGTTCTTATAAGAACATCCTCTTGGCCTAAAAAACGAAAGAGAGAAAGATAATAATTCAATTTGGGAACATAAATCCGACAGAATCGGGTGGCGGTTTGAGTGAATGTTCAAAGGCCTCGGCTCTTCGCTGTGGAATAAGTTGGCTTGGAGAAACAGATATTGAATTTTCTTATGGCTTTGTTTCCAAAATGCAATTTCATTTCAACAAACTATAGCAAAATTGCCT
>NC_051404.1:48349382-48349464 GCF_015228065.2 Penaeus monodon
CATGTGCGTGCGTGCGTGTGGGTGTAAACGCAGACCTCCCCCCTTGTGGTCTGTGTCAAGAATCAAGAGGAAAATGTCGGCC
>NC_051404.1:48350495-48350691 GCF_015228065.2 Penaeus monodon
GAGTGAGCCCTGACTCCCTAAACGGCCTCTCGACGATTCCCAAGGGTCAGCTGGACTTCCCTTCAAGTCCCTTGTGTCTACCAACTCCCTGGCCACTTACGGCCCTCCCTCAGGGCCAATTTCGACCAGAAATTGAGATTTTTCATTTACTACCGTATAGGTATCTCCTCTGGCGCATTTTCAAAGGCCTTTCCTG
>NC_051404.1:48351238-48351524 GCF_015228065.2 Penaeus monodon
GTACACGTGACTAATTAGTTTCGTTTTTCAGGGCCAAGCGATGCGAGTCTTTGACGTTTGGATTTCCTTTCCTTCGTCCGTCTCTCCTTCCATTCTGATTTATATAAATAAAGAAACTGTTCTCTTGCCTCCGGGATGTGAAGCAGGATGACGGGGTTAGAATATAAATGCAAAATTACTTTCGGTGAAATGTCACTTTTATAAGATACATGTATTTGATGCCGGTGAGAAACGTACTCACACGTATATATTATGTATATATACAGTACACACACACACGCAAGTG
>NC_051404.1:48351676-48352064 GCF_015228065.2 Penaeus monodon
GGGTAAGTAAATGTAGCATGACATGAAGGCAGCTCCGGCGCGAGCGGGCAAAGCCGCAGCCGCTGCCGAACCGCCTCTCCCGCGGCGGCCGAGCGGAGGCATCTCGCTCGCTCATCGCTGAAATTGGCCAAAGTAAATAGGCGCTGCGCTCTCACCCGAAAAACTTTAATGGCGACGCAAGATACTGGGAGCATTTACTGGAAGTTAGAGCGGCGGTCGAGCCAAGCGAATTCATTCTGGACAAATAACGCTGACGCTCGCTGGTCAGCCATTTTCGCGTGAAGGCGGATGAGAGGAGCCTTTATGCAGACATACATAGTTAAATGAGTTACGGGATACGCGCAGATATGCAAGATATTAATTCCAAGCACATGCTCATACGAATATC
>NC_051404.1:48352801-48353247 GCF_015228065.2 Penaeus monodon
TTCGGCGCCGCGGCCCTTCCTCCCTCCTTAGTCCTCCGCCCCCTTGTCTTTTTTCGCTTCCGCGCCCAGACAATAACCCTGGCCATGGCCCATTGCGCGCCGAGGCCGTCTTTGCTCATCGTCCCGGACCGGCCACTTCCACGTCGTCTGGGTCTGGCCTTTTCCGCTGTCATCCACTTTATCCCCGTCTCTTCCTCCACAGTGTCTGGGATTGATCTCTTCCACATAACCCAGACCGGTATCTTCCACATCGTCCTGGACCAACATCCTCCACATTGTCCAAATTCCACGTCTTCCAGAGCGATCTTTTCTCCCCTACTGTCCGAGACCTGCCCCTTCCACATCGTCCCGAGCCGGCCCTTTCTTCCACTTCGTCCCCTCCGTCCTTCCCCCGTCTCCCCCCCCTCCCCCTCCGCTTCGATCCGGCCTTCGTGACCCCCACAGCT
>NC_051404.1:48353282-48353891 GCF_015228065.2 Penaeus monodon
TTCTCAGGCCTACTCGTATACTATTTCCAAAGGACACACCGGGCCTATCCAAACACTGCGTGTTGGTTCAGTTCACAAAGCCTCTCTCAATCTCTTCTAGCGCTGATCTTAAGTGTTTACATAAGTGCAGTACGGGTAACAAATGTGACACTTATGCAAACGGGAACATTTTCCGAGCGGTCCTTGGCCTCTGGGTGTCCGGGATGCGCTCTCAGGCACTTGGGGGGAAACTTTTGCCACGACGAAGGAAAACAAAAGCGACGCTGAGGGTCTCGTCGCCGGAGGGGATGGGATGGAGCGCGCGGGTGATTAGGCAGTCAAGAAGTTCGTCTCCGTCTGCATTGGCTAAATTTCGAGGATTGGGAAGACTGGTACACATACTGCGGTTAGTTACTGGGTTTGGTTACATGTTTTTCCCCATGCAAAGCGCCCAGCCCTACCATGAGTGTGTGTCTATGAAATTTTCGTTAAAGAAAAATTGATTCAGTTATTTTGGAAAGCTAAATATCGCCTTCGCTTTTCAATTTCTTGGAATCAGAAGTGAAATTTCAATTAATTCATTCCGTCAGCCTGAAGCCATCTGCAGTATTGAGTTCTGCAGTGGAAAGC
>NC_051404.1:48354707-48354904 GCF_015228065.2 Penaeus monodon
AAACGCAGACCTCCCGCTTCGTGGTCTGCAAGAATCACTTGACGAGGCAAGAAGCGGCCCTTGGAAGGAGCGAGAAACAAAGTTAGGGCGAGGTCGGCGGTGCCTATGACTAAGAAGTTTTGATCCAGATCCAAGAAAAAAGTTAAGGGGGCTCTGCTCCAACAAATAAAATCAGTTCCAAATATCTTCTGCCGGGG
>NC_051404.1:48355123-48355415 GCF_015228065.2 Penaeus monodon
TTAGAGCATGTACTATAGTGCACATTATGTCAATTATTTTTATAAATTGTTCATATCAACATTTTTATATGGCTGGATCTCTGTATATTAGCGATAAAAGCTTGATTGATTCTGCAATAAAAAAAAATGGAAGAAAACAATGTTGGCTGAAGTTTAAATCCCACAAAGGAACTCGTATGAAGGAAAGACAAACTTCTTACTTTTAACATTGATGTGAAATAAATTGCATTTCATTGAGCTTCTTCTGCGTCGAACAAAAGTGTCCAAACTTGGGGTACGAGGACGGCTTCTA
>NC_051404.1:48355443-48355948 GCF_015228065.2 Penaeus monodon
CAACGCATTTATCTAAGAAATCTACTTACCTCTTTTCGGATCTAGTTATTAATTTCAACGTTGTATATCATTCAGTATGTTTTTTGAACTTTTTGAATTCGGAGCTGGTGATTTCCCCCATGCCTAGAAGCCCCATTAATGTTGCATATCCTTGTTCACACACCCATTTGAGGTCTAATCATTTCTTCAGAAGAGATTCAGCTTTTATGCTTTTGCTACAACATAGATATAACTTAAGAGTTTTTTGTATCTTTTTTTCCAAGTTCTTCTTTTTCTTTTTAACGGACAGAAATAATAGTAAAAAATTAAAGGGGGTACTTGGTTGGCGATGCAAAGTTTCGCGAGCGAAGGATCGAGGAAAGTTTCGAAACAATTGGTGTGGTTCTGAGTACGTGCAGTTTTTGCTTTAGTTCTGTACAATGTCTTTTTCAGTGGGGTTTTATATATGCTTCTTTTTACATGTTATTTTTGTTTGTCAAAAGTTGATGTTGTTGTGTGTACAACT
>NC_051404.1:48356797-48358298 GCF_015228065.2 Penaeus monodon
GTGAGCCCTTCTAACCCCGATACTGTCATAGAAAACGGGAATCCCATCTCCGCCGCCACAGTTCGCTCTGCCTGCGCCTGCCGCAAAGTCCGCGAGGATAGTCCAGGTGCAATAAAGCTACAAACAGCTTCTCCAGGACCAAGTGTAGGGCTACCACATGGGAGGTGGGCTACTTAAGGAGGGGGTGGGCTAGTGCGAGAGAGGTGTGTTGGGACAGGGGAGAGTGGGTTGCCATGGGGGGAGGTGGGCTACCACAGAGGAGGAGGAGTTGACTAGACAAACTATGAAAAATCTACTTGAGTATAGACTCGGGTCGTAAAACAGCTCGTAAATCACTGTCGAAAAATTGTAATCTGCGTGAGACGCGGAGGAAAAAAAAAAACAACAAACGAAAAGATATATAAGAAAGAGAATTCTTCCTTGCGATTTAAAACCTAAATATATCACTCTGGCTGCATCTCTCACTCTTAAAAAAAAGTATATATCTTAAAGATCGATACATTTTGTCACTCAAGTAAACAACGGATGGAAAATAAAATGCAAGTGAAAGACGAAGTCGATCAACATGAAGGTCGAGCTAATTATAAGGTAAATAATTTCCTTTGAACGTAAAAGAGGTCGGGGAAAGCAGCCCATTATGAGTGAGTCTCTGTTAACGAAGGCATCCGCCTGACGGTAAAAATGGGTAACTAATGATCGAGATATTTTGAGAAATCCTTAGAGCGACTTGACGTGATTTGTCGACGAAAAGATAATGTAAGAGAAAGAAAATGGAAAACAAATGTGTGTGTGTGAGACCTGAGAGGAAAAACGAACGATGCTGCTGCTCCTGGCCTGCTCCAGTCTTTTACTATTCTTAGGCCTGGGTTTTCCCCCTTCCCGTCAAGCCCACTTCGCCTGCTTTTATAAACTCGGCATCTCCCCTTTACTGTCCCTGCTTATGCTCCTCTCACTCTTACTTTAAACATTTCCTCTCCTCTTTCCCCTCTTTTCCTTCTCCCCTTCCCTGGTCCTCTTCCTCGCCCTCTCCCTCTCTCCTTTCGCTAGTCCTTTTCCTTCTCTCCTTTCCCTCGCCCCTCTTTCGTCCCCCCCCTCCGTTCGTTCTCCTCTTTTCCTCGTCCCTATCCCTCTCCTCTTCCCCTCTTTCCTCCACCTTTCCCTCGCCTTTTTCCTCTCCCTCATCTCTCTTCCCTCTTCTTCTCCCCTTCCCTCTCCCTCATCCCTCTCCCCTCTCCTTCTCCTCTTCCCTCTCCCTTTCCTCTCTCCCCTTTCCCTTCCTCCACTTGGCGCCCGAGCCCGCCGCCCCTTCGACGCCCTCAGCTACCTCATCCTCTTCTCCTGCCTTTGGGTCCTTTTCCCCTCAGCCGGACCATGATTCACTGCTCTCGCCCTCTTTCCCCTCGCCTCTTATCAAGTGCAAAGCCCCCTCCCCTCCTGGCTCCTTACTCCCCCTCCCTTCCCACTACCTTCTACTCTCTCCCCTCTCCGCCACGTCCAACCC
>NC_051404.1:48358403-48358882 GCF_015228065.2 Penaeus monodon
CAGTTATCCCATACCCCTCCATACCCTTCCCCTCCGCCTTCCACCGCCTTCAGCTCCCATCACCGTCAACCCCTCTGCCCCCATCTTTCACTCCCCCCTCTCTTCGCCACCGCCTTCTCCCCCCCCTCCCCCTCCACCCCCTCCCCCCCCTCCCCCTCCCTCCCCCCCTCGCCCTCCCTCCCTCGCCCTCCCTCCCTCGCCCTCCCTCCGTCTCCCTCCCTCGCCCTCCCTCCCTCCCCCTCCTCGCCCTCCCTCCCTCCCCCCTCCCTCGCCCCCCGCCCCCTCCTTGCCCGTTCCTTTAGGAAAAACCCGGGGGAGTTTTTATGGGAAAATTAATAAAAAAAAACCAAAAATAATGGTTTTTCGATTTTTTTATGAAATGGTGGGAATTATTTTATAAGTTTTTAAAAAAATTTTTTCTTTATTTTATTAAAATTAAATTCACAAAACACCAAAAAACCTCCCCAAACACCTTATTA
>NC_051404.1:48359332-48359427 GCF_015228065.2 Penaeus monodon
TACTATAATCTCTATAATATCTACCTTATTTTCTATATCTTAATATATTCATTACCCTTCTATATTATATTTTTGTATGTAGTGTCTGTATTATA
>NC_051404.1:48360240-48360615 GCF_015228065.2 Penaeus monodon
GCTCGTGGCCGACCAAGGCGCTCCTCCTCGCCTGGCGGACGAGCGACGCATAATGGCAGCTCTCCTCCCGTATTGCAACACGAGCCAATGCAAATTCGAGGAAGGCATCGCTCGCGGACCCATTGTGCGCCGCCCGAAGCCCAGTCGTTTCGCGAGACTTACAGCGCGGGGAGGATGCATATCACACTCGCGCAGACGTATATAGGGATCGGATGATTTACGGCAGACTCCGCCAGGCAACGCCACACAATGCTGCTTTTATTGAGTCTATTATTTGGAATTATGTACAAAAACGGGCCCACTCGCTGAGCCCCCGGGGCCCCGAAGGCACCAAAGGGTGTAGCGATGATGGACCCACAATGGGCCCTCTTGTGC
>NC_051404.1:48360673-48360979 GCF_015228065.2 Penaeus monodon
CGCCTGCTCTCGCCCGCATGGCATATTGCCTCGCTAATAAAGTTATATCGCCGGATTTCACGCAGCAGCATAGGCAACGGGCGCGGGAAAGGGAGTCGATTTTCAACCCGCTCGTTCTTTGGGATCTGAACTTTTGTGCGGCCCCAAGATACGATCTAATTTTAATAAACTGTCAAACTACAAGGGCAATGTAATTTCAGAAACAGATTTTAAGCGATCGTAAATGAAAGCAGCAGAGGAAAAAGGAAATATAAAATCGACGCTCGCTGGGAGTATGCTGCTCAGGACCAACGAGCTCGGAGCAAA
>NC_051404.1:48361011-48361323 GCF_015228065.2 Penaeus monodon
GGAGGGGGGGGGTGTATGAAAACACAGCGAGGACCGCATCAAGGCATCTCAAATAAACCCAGGACTAAACACCACAAACGAAAACAGAAAACATATGAATGGCAACACAAAATCGGTCCTTTTCGTGGCACTCCGTCAGGGGGAGGGGGAAGGGGGGAGGGGAATGAAAGAAAATAATAGCTTTTAGACCTATCGTGTAAAATTGGCAGTTTAATAAAACTCTTGTGTAAAACCGAGGAGGGAGGAGTCCGAACTAACCACATATCCTCGCGTGAAATACTTGCACGAATATTCTAGAAAAGTTTGTTTTTC
>NC_051404.1:48361873-48362053 GCF_015228065.2 Penaeus monodon
CAGCCTCTCCTTTTTGAGGGTGTAGCACTCCCTCCCTCCCCTCGTGCGTCCGCCGTTGTCCTCGTGCCACAGTGAGCCCGCGGATAATGCGAAGCTTATATATTATCACCATTTTTATATACCACGCGAGGGACAGCGGGGGAGGGACGGAGGGCGACGAGAGAGAAATGCGAAACTCAG
>NC_051404.1:48362108-48362522 GCF_015228065.2 Penaeus monodon
TGGAAAGAGAGGCAGGAAGGGTTGATAGAAATACGCGAGAGGGTGAGTTTAGATAAAAACAAAATAACGGTAAAAAAAAGAGAGAGAAAAAAGGAAGTGATGCACGTATGAGAAAGAAGATAAAAGGATGAAACAAAAATGAAATATAAAGAATAACGAATACAAAAATAGAACAAAATATCGAGGGAACTCAGATGAAAAGGACGAGAGTGAGAAAGGAGAGAAAAGAAAGAGAGAAAGGGACACAATAAGATGAAGAAAAGGGATGGAAATAAAAGTTCCAAAAGGGATCATATATAGTCGACGTACGCACTCGGGGAGGTTCCCTACAATGTCCGCTCTGTCGATGGTCTATGCTAATTCACGACACCGGACCGACTCAACGAGACCTGCGATTTATGCTCCTCCAGACCA
>NC_051404.1:48362768-48362940 GCF_015228065.2 Penaeus monodon
CAAATACACAAGAGGAAATAGAAAAAGGGGAGAAGAAAAAATAAGTGGGAGGCAACGGGAGGCTTCGGCCGGGGAGGGAGAAGAGCTGGCGGGAGGAGAGGAACGTAAGGCAAGCGACAGAGGGGGAATAAGAGGCACCTGACCTGCGTGAGGAGAAGAGCCAGGAGCCGAT
>NC_051404.1:48363358-48364045 GCF_015228065.2 Penaeus monodon
CCTGATAAGGAAGCCCGAATCGCGGAAGGCGCCGGCAGGCAGCGGAGGACCGCGGGCGTGCGCTGAGCCCGGATCGCGTGGAGGGCGTGGGAACGAACTACCGCGTGGAAGCATGCTCGTGGCGGCGGTGTCATGTGTCGAGCCCGGATTGGCCGGCCCAGTGGCTGCGGCGCTGAATACGTGTTTCTCTATTTATCGGGACAAAGGGCAGGTTAGCCTGGTATTCGACGGGTCAATGGGGCTCGGGCGACGGAAATTGCCCGAGTCCCTTTTGTATCTGCGACGGAAACATAATTCGGAACCAATGATCAATGGCGAGGAACCGAAATGTTTTCTTTGGGATCTGCTTTCCGGTGTTCGGTTTCGCGAAGAGGCGGTTCTCCCGGACACGGCCACTTTTATAGAGTTTTTTTTTCAGATTTCATGTTATTTAATTCTTTATCATTATCGTTATTATTACCTTTTTAGTTTCCTTGAGCAAAATACATCTTAATTTCATAAACACACATGACACGTATAGACACTAAAGGGCTTTCCAGAAGCTAACTTCCTCCCGGCATCCCCATTGTCTCCGCCCCGCCGACATGCTTTTCCTTGGTCGTTTTGATAACACTCCACGGCCCTCTCGTCTCCTGCCGCGTCGCATCCGGGGCGTGACAAAGCCGCCCCTCTCGGCCAACCTGGGGC
>NC_051404.1:48364149-48364256 GCF_015228065.2 Penaeus monodon
ATTTTCGTACATCATTCACTTGCCCCGACGGTCAGCGTCCTGCTGCTGTGGTGTCGGCATTGTCTCGGGCGCTTTGGGACGCCCTAATGGATGCTCGGCGGCGGGAG
>NC_051404.1:48364552-48365541 GCF_015228065.2 Penaeus monodon
CTACATATTACCATGAAAGTATTGCTGACGTTCCTTACCTGGAATTTAACATATGAGTGGGCGGATTTTTCCCTTCAACAGCCATATATATTTCTTGAATCCATATTACCGAGAAATCAATCCTTTGATCTATCACGTTTGTAGATGATGCTTTTGATTAGACCCAATCTTTGACAGCAAAACCCAAAGACATATTGTGTAAAACAGAATGGCGCAGCTGCATTGTAGTTTACAAAGACCCTTGTTCTCATTTCACACAAGCAGTATGTCATCTTATACAATGGCTGTTTGTCAGCCAGTCAGTCTTACCAGACTAACAGGAACCACCTGCTGTCTCTCCTCAGTCTACCAGAAGACAGAAGGTGCATCGCAGTCGAACGACCACCTCTCGGATCTCGAATCAGCATTTCAGGTGATAAGGCCCGAGGTGCAAATGCATGATGGCTGTCCTATAAAGCAGGCCAGTTATCATGGCCAAACGCAGCTCAGAAGGGATACCTGTGAATTCACACAATCTACTTTCTATTCATTGCTTATATCCATTGTTTCTGTCTGGAATTTCCGTTCTGCGGATGATTGGAATACTTATATCGTGTGTCATAATCTGTTGCAGATACAGACTTGATTTGTTTTTATCCTGCTTTAAAAGGAAGAAACACTGAATGCGCCATAGTTTGCTTTCATACGCTGAAACTGATGAATGAATTTCCTGAAAGCATCTGCTGGGTTTCTTCCTTGAGCAGAAGCCCTCCAGGTAGAAGACGACCTGCGTGATGGAAGCCATTATTGCTCCCCCTCGACGCGGCATCACCTTCGCTCCTGATCAATATTGGTTACTTCAGGAGAGACTTTCGAGGATCTTGGGCCTTTTGGGTGCGGCGAAGGGCGTGATTGCTCGCAGGTCAAGCAACTGAAACGTTTTCGGTATTTAAATTTCGATAAGTATATACTTATGCAAACTTTGCTGTTTATTTGTCAACGTATTTAAT
>NC_051404.1:48365825-48366081 GCF_015228065.2 Penaeus monodon
TAAGAGAAGCCATAACTGCATTATTTCCGTATTCATTTCGCCACTCACAGCCTCCCCGCGAAGCCCACTCCTCTCGCCTGCTCTGCCCGTTTGTCTCTCTTCTTCGTGCCTGGTCAGGGAGGGCAACGCGAGGGGAAAATTAATTGCTGGGCAGTACATAAATCGTACCACAATCGATCTATGTACTACACCCATGGCATCTACATATTCCGAGGGAATAAGCGAGAACAAAGGAAATAACAGTAACAGCAACAAA
>NC_051404.1:48366241-48366593 GCF_015228065.2 Penaeus monodon
CTAATCATCAGCGGGTATCCACATCACGCCTGTGCCGACAGAACGCGGAGGGAATCCTACGCCTTAAAGATATCCTAATAGAAGCTCGTTTTAAGAGTTAACGTGATTCAGCACAGTGCAGGACACAGCATTTCCCGCGAATCCCGTTCCTCCCCAGATCCCTGCCGTTCCTTCGTCTTCGCTGGCTCCTTCGGCTTCCCCTCCCGCAGGAATGCGAGGCGCGTCCGCGACCGCTCAGGTGTGGAGTAATAAGTTGTTGTTCTTGTATCACTAATACGGTCCATTGTGCCCCTTTGTGCGCTCGCCCCTTTGTTGATCTGAGGCAGAGGCCCTTCACTCTCTCCCTCCTTCC
>NC_051404.1:48366789-48366959 GCF_015228065.2 Penaeus monodon
GGCGGCGAGGACGTCTCCGGCCTTATCCGCGGGTCTGGCTCGCCTCCGCCCTCGCGAGGCCTCGGCGCCCGGGGCTCAACGGCCTCTGGCGGCGTTCGACGGAGCTGCGCTCACTCGCTCATTCCGGCCGGCCGGGACCGCGACGCATGGCACGGAAGCTGCATAAGCAC
>NC_051404.1:48367447-48367520 GCF_015228065.2 Penaeus monodon
ACATACACACAATTAAATACGTTGACAAATAAACAGACAAAGTTTGCATAAGTATATACTTATCAAAATTTAA
>NC_051404.1:48367646-48368066 GCF_015228065.2 Penaeus monodon
TTATGTTTGCAAGTGTGCATGAATATTTTGTACGAGCAACCATAGAATAAGTACAAGATTACAGAACTGCGCAGAACCACACACATGGCTTTAAATTCCCTTAAAAGGACATTTTCCTGCGCCTCCCCTCGTCCGCGGCAGCCCGCCCCATCAGCTGAGTGGATGGAGCCGAAATGATTTCCATCAATCATCCCTTTATTGGCCTCATCACTCACCGGCGTGTATGGGTATGAGTGGGCGCGTGGGCGTGTGCGAATGTGCTGACCCCTCTGCGTGACTGCGCTGTGCTTGCGTGCGTTGTGATGATAGTGACGACTAGAGCGTCTTGTGTATCGGCGTGAAACCTGTTTCTGCCGGACAAGGACGGGCAAAGGAATGGAAAATGTTACGAAAGTTTATAGTTTATTAAATCACAAGGAT
>NC_051404.1:48368350-48369624 GCF_015228065.2 Penaeus monodon
TGTTGGAATATTTCTATTGTACGTGTTCTCCTTCTAATCCACGGCCTATACTGTAATCAAATTTGGATTAGAGTGAATCACTACGTTATTCCGTATATAAATAAGGTGTTAGATATTCTGGGTTATTGCTGAATGTTCAAATACCTACGAATATATTGGACTCCTCTCGAGCAGGAATGTGGTACAGTAAAAAGGTCTTTAACTTTCAAGAGTTTTGTTCATCTGTGTCCAGTGAAACGTTGACCTTGATTGTCAGTATGATCAAACATGCGAAAAAGTCTCTGGTCCGCAAAATAGCGTGGAATTCTGTCGCAGAAGGTAAGAATCAGGGGAGCAAATCGCCGATTTTCCACACACACACACTACATATCCTTAAGTTAACATAAGCATTATCACTACAACCATCAAGCTTAAACAGAAGACCCAGGTTCCTTGCCATCACAGGGGGCATGGTGCGGAAAATATCGACCGATGCCTATTTGTTTGTTTACAAATTGACGTTCTTGTTTAAACTCACAATTTTGTATGTTTACTTTTCATCCAGTAGCTGACTGCCCAAGCGACAGATAGTTTGCAAAAACGATCAGTCTTGTTCTGCAACATAGTGTACAGTGACAGACAGTATTGCTGCGAGGAAATGCAGTCGCATCATCGCTGTTCGATGCCTGGGCACCCACGCAGAAGAATCCCAAGGCGCCTCCGTCCGAAACTCCAACAGGAACAGTACCATTACGCAGAACACGTCGCTCGCCCCTAATTAGCTTGAAGGCTGACAGCACCTTGGGCGTCGTTTGCGCTGTGGACACAACTCCCTCCCATGCATGATTATCACCAGCAATATATATAATACACGCGCATTAGCATAAGCATCCCCACCGTCCGCGTGCGACATCAGAGACACTTCATAATCATCACTATGATGGATCTCTCTAATAGCATCTCCGCCAGGACCCACCGGAGGCCCATTAATGTGAAATATCGTTAATACTCATATGATTTGATTAATGCCTCACTTACGCGAGACGAGTGTGTAAGTCGACTTCATTAACAATAATAACCTCGACTTAAGTCTTGTGTTTAGAGGCTCAGTGGCTGTTAATAACGCATCCGCCTCGTAGTGTTCAGCATGGAGACTCCTGACGCCTGAATTATTTATGCCGTCCTCGCGAGATCCACACGGGCGCGTCCACTCGGCTGGAACTAATGAAATGTGCTCGACCATTTTGAGATTTCTAACGCATCCCACAGAGAGAAAGGTATACAGTGTAAAGCAA
>NC_051404.1:48370480-48371008 GCF_015228065.2 Penaeus monodon
TCAAGCCCACCGAGCAAAGCGCCGCGAGAGAGAGCAAGCGGAGCCTCGGCGGCCGCGCCTTCGCCCCAGTAAACGCCATCCGCGCTGAAATGCCGGTCTTACGAGAGGCTGCGTCGACGAGTCCGGCTTCTAATTCGCCGGAGCGACTTCTTAAAGCGGCCGCGATTGTGTCTCGACCTTTCGCAATTGTGGCTTCGATTCAGAAGGACCCGGGACGTTCGGGGACACATAATGTTGCGAGGTACGCGGCGATTTTTGAGGAAAAACATCCAAATAAAGACTGTTTAATGGGCTTTTGACGAGCTGCTACCTCGGTCGGGGGTCCCAAAACGGCGATGGCACTTGAGGGAGAATATGTGTTAAGTTCTGCCGTAAAATCTCATCGCTGTTCGCGAATCGATGCTGTTTGTGCGAAATGACGTAAATTCTGCTTGGCGCTGATGAACAGGTATCCTCTTGGGCTGGAGGCTGCTCACCCACTTGTCTCCTTGTTTTCAACTCTGAAGATCCGTTGATTGTTGTTTTGTT
>NC_051404.1:48371235-48371531 GCF_015228065.2 Penaeus monodon
TTTAGTACAGGAAACATACATCAATAGAAGTCGCGCCCTTCTATCCGTTAGTAAACATGGAAATGCTTACGCTTTCAAACGTCAATTTAAGGAACGAGAGATAAGCATTATGGCGACATTAATCTCGCAAAAGTAACGTTCATTCCATTATTTGCAGAACGTGAATGGGGTGATATAGGACCCAGCAAATGGAATATTGGTGTCAGACATTTCAACATTTTACATTTATATCCATACAGGGCCTATACATGAACATTAACTTGCCCATTCCAACAGCGCTTCTGACTAAACTTATG
>NC_051404.1:48372137-48372357 GCF_015228065.2 Penaeus monodon
TTTAGACCAACGAAGACCAACGCCACAAGGAGCTCAGCTGCAACACACGTCGTCACCGCGTGTTTGCAACAGCTGAGCAATATGATCGAGAGGGTGGCTTTACCCCCTCCCCCACCCCTTCGTTCCTTGCACGTCTTGCCTCTCTCTCTCCCTGCTTATCATCATATCAAAAATATTTTTGATCTTCTGTCTTGTATCAATCTATCTGCATCTTATCTTA
>NC_051404.1:48372497-48372866 GCF_015228065.2 Penaeus monodon
TTTTTTTCCCCTTTTGTTTTTTAATTGTAACTTTTTTCCCCAAATTTTTTATTTCCATTTTTTAGATTGTTGGGGGACAAAAAGAAAAAAAAATTTTATTACAATTGGTAAAATAGAAAAGGGGCAAAAAAAGATTTTTCTGTGTAGCAAAGAGAAATGGCAGTTTAATGGCAGCGTAGATATATATGTTACGCAGCGAATGTTGCAATCCTAAGCGAGGCCCTTTTTGCAACATCCCACATTTCAATTCTGTCGTTGTTTTGTTGGTCTTGAGGTTTGATAAGGTTTTGTATGTGGACTTATTAGGAAAATCTTATTTTGCAACATTACTATGCATCCAAACATCCGCTTTAGGTAAAACTTTCCGTA
>NC_051404.1:48372947-48373070 GCF_015228065.2 Penaeus monodon
CCTCTGATGTACGAAAGACGAGTTTGGCTTTTTAATCGTGAAAAAACTATGAAAATTTTTCCCTTTAAAAAGAATGCAGGATTGGGTAGGATAATAGGGCAGTAAAATGTTTATATGAACCGC
>NC_051404.1:48373857-48374501 GCF_015228065.2 Penaeus monodon
CTTAGCGCAGTAACCCGCGCCGTCGTTTCGTTCGCTTCCTTGCAACCGCTGCGTCTGACCGTAAGAAAGCGACCCCGAGACAAAAGCCATTTTTGAATAGCAACATTTTTTGCCATTGCATTTGTAAATTTCTTTCTGCAATTTTACAAATATGAAGCTATAAAGAATGGGAAATCATTTAGATTATTTTTTTTTTAGGAAGAAAGAGCGAAAAGAAAATTTGACGGTACTGGAGCTCGTTTTGGTTGAGGCTGGCTTTTGGTGCAGCTGGCTTTACTTGGTGGCAGAGGGCGTCGGGGACGAAATGAAATGAAAGTCCATGCCTTAATGACCTTTCAGAGACGGCAGACCACACGAAAATGTTACTCAGAATGACATATAACACGCAAAAACTGTGACTCGTGTTATCACCAGGCGTAAAGACTAACCCAATATAACGAATTAAATAGAAGAAAAAAAAATAATTGATTCCAACTTTTCGACTAAATCCAAAGCGGAACTTGAAGTACAGCTTACCCTTTTCCGGGAAAGTATAGAAACGTAATGCGAGGCCCGCTTTTCACCAAGAGCGAGAATTAAGCATTTGTCTTCGTATTTTCAGCAGGTGGGGAGGGGGGCGATTCGGCGCCGAGGATCATGTGTGT
>NC_051404.1:48374708-48375561 GCF_015228065.2 Penaeus monodon
ATTTTTAATATCTTGTTTTTAAATTTGGAAAAAGATTTTTTTTTATTGTAAACCCGCTATGATAAATAAACCATACTGTTTAAAAAAAAGCGAAAATAATCGAGATGCAGTATATCATTTTTGGAAATAAACATTGCAGATTGAAGCCAAGAGAATGCTGTGGACACATGTATCCTATTAACGTTACATGATAAACGTTGGAGGCTCAGAATGTTGCACGTGGAACAATACATTTATGGATGAAACATTTTGGAAAATGACTATTAACACTGGAATTAATTATAAGACAAGAATTCTAGATTTATATTTTAAAAGCCTTTTACCTTGTCCTTTTTCATTAGTTTACTAGTTTAAAATCATATGTATTGCTGGCATTTATTAAAGATAGATAAATGGATAGAGAAATGCAATGATCAAATGATTTCTTTTGAACTGAGCAAACGTTATCACTAATTGCTATGATGCTAAATTTTAAAAAGTGATAATAATGATAACAATAACAAATACATTATTTAAATACCACGTACAGGAATTTGCGTCGAATTTGAATACGGTCGAACTATTCTTTATTTGCGCTCCCGTCTAACAAAATCGTTTTTTCACGAAACGGCACCCAACCTGCCTTTTTTTAGTGAGAGAACCTAACCCAAGCCCTCTGTTGCAGACCACGGAATAAAACTGGCGGGATCAAAGGAGTCGCAGCCGCAGCCTCCGAAATAAATGCGTCCCTCAAAGGAGAAAGAGGGACTCGGCGCCGACAGGAGTGGGAGGAGAGGCGCGTGCCCGATGTACCCTGAGCGATACCCGGGGCCGCTACGCGATCGATACCCACATGTATGATGAGAGCCACGTT
>NC_051404.1:48375820-48376190 GCF_015228065.2 Penaeus monodon
CCACACCCGGAGCCACACCCGGAGCCACACCCGGAGCCACACCCGGAGCCACACACGAGCGAAACCCGCGGAGCACGAAGGGAGCTCATCGACTCCGATCGGGAGGCGAATCTAACAACGGCGTCATTAGCAAGGATTAGAAACTCGAGGAATTCAGTTCCTAATATTCTTTATTTGCAAGTAATCCAACTAAATGCTAGATTCATATATCAAATTATCGCCGTTTATTGAAATGAAATAGAGTGAGGGAGGTGGATCTCAGCGTATCTGGAATGAGTCGAGCGGAAATTAAATTTATAACATTTAATATAAATCTTTCAGCGCGCGAATCTAGTGGATATTATTTTCATCCGCGGCGTTACACTTTACA
>NC_051404.1:48376210-48376475 GCF_015228065.2 Penaeus monodon
CTCCAGAGCTTCTAGAGTTTTGTTTTTTTTTCTGATATAACGAGAGATAATGCGGTTGTGTCTTACAGATCGTGCGTTAGGTACACCTCGTACTCACTGCATTATTCACATGGCTTAAAGAGGACAGGTCATCCTAAAGGCGTCAAACGAAATACTGCAGAACGAAAAAAAAACCTACACTGTCATTTTTTGTTCGTTCATTTCACGGTGAAATATCCGTTGTGTACAGTCAAATATGCCGCTTCCAGCGCTCTCACCCAATAAG
>NC_051404.1:48376671-48376940 GCF_015228065.2 Penaeus monodon
TTTTACCATTGAGGAGCCTCGGACAAAAAACATTTATAACGGGAAAATACGTACAGAAAGGGCGTTACTCGTGCTAGTTAAAGTACACTGTTCAAAAGCGGGAGTCCAGGTGTAATTAATCAGACAGACTAATGCTACACTACTTCGCCCGGTGAGTCTGTAGTTGTGTTCGTGTAAACATAGGGCTAAAGAGACAAACGTGGGAATTAAAGTAAGGGAAAGAAGACACGCACGCTGTAATAAAAGAAATAGTGGGATGTGTAGACGGA
>NC_051404.1:48377429-48378946 GCF_015228065.2 Penaeus monodon
TGTGCGTTTAATAATAGGAAAGGGATGTTCGATTACAAGATGACTTTATGGTTTAAATTCGTATTACTCTTGTTCTCGTAATATACGAGCGTTATGGCTTCATAGTCTTTGGTTAGTTCATTTTAAAGATTAAGTATTATGTTCCACTCTCACAGAGAGACAGATAAAACCTCACTGAAAAGAGAAATATCTTAAAAAAATTCATATAACCCGTTGGGGAGCTTTTGACGAGCTCCGCGAAATGACTTGTAGAGGAGCTTACCGCCGCACAAGGTCAGCCATAAGCGGCTCTTCTGCTTTGCCCATTATGTAAATGAACGGAATGAGCCCCATCTCCCTCCTGCAAAGGGCGAGGGGGAGGGGGAGAGGATAAGCAGCCCGTCTGTTCCGCGACCCACGCATTTTTCAGCTCGCCGATTGCGGTAGTTCCACGCGGGGCGAATGTCGTGTAATAGGATAATGAAAAAACTCCTGTCTGTTTTCCAGACTATTACTAAAAGAGAAAGAGGATTACGGTTTATTATGATGAACTGCAACGAAGCGAATGTTTTAATGAGTGTGGCACTATGTTCACGGAAGTCTGACTTGTCTAAAAAAAAAAAAAATAAGAGAGAGAGAGAGAAAAAATGGTATATGATTGGACAGGAGAGTGAGGAATGCTTTGCCCCGCCGTCCGTGTCTCTCGTCCGTCGCGGGAACATCCATGAAGCCCGAGCACAGAAAAAATATATTTGCCGGAGCAATATCACTTACGGCCTTTTCTTTGGTACTGAACGAGATACTTTTCACGTTTCTGTTTTTTGTGTCTCTTATTTGTCTGTTGTTATTCTTGTTATTTTCTTTGCCGGGATGTCATTTTTTTCGCTGGCATTGATTTTGAAATATTGACTTGTTTGTATTTTTTCCTTGAAAAAGGCTTTCACTAGATATAGTTCTATAGAGTTTTGCAAATCTCTCTATTGCAGTGGTTGTATAGAGCCACATAAATCCACCATTATTGTTTTTATCGAATTTTATTGTCAAATATTCATGAATCTTGCCCGTGTTCGCAAAGCAATATTTGTAATTGTGGCCATAAAAACAATTGAATAAATATCTTTTAACTGTGGGATATTGGATTTTATTCAGGGAATTTCTAATTTCAGTGAGGCACACTGGCTGTTGAATTGATTTTAATTTGCTTTTATTTAAATTGCCAGGAGCGAAAACGATATAGACTTTTTGTATGTGTTTTGTTCCGTCCGGCATTTTGCTCTTAATGGTTGCCGGATATTGGAGTGCTTGTTAATAGTTTTGTAATATTTCTGCTCAGATGAAAAGCAAAATTCCTCTATAATGTAACGAGAACGACAGAGGCAGGGAATTATTCATCCCTAACGAGATTTTTAACTTGTGTGCGCCTGCGTTCCATCAGCTCTTCTGTGGCGAGAACGGCAGGCGGCAGCAGGAGGCCCGGGATGCCGAAGATGAACGACTTGCTGTGTGTGTGTTTTGCGTGGAGATCGATATTTAGTGTG
>NC_051404.1:48379050-48379463 GCF_015228065.2 Penaeus monodon
CTTTCTTTTCTTTCACTTCCTGATTTTAAAACAAATGGTGGGCTGTTTCTTCGCCCTTCGACAGTGCCCCTATTTGGGCCGCCCCTGATGCTGTTCCCAAATTCCGGCGCGCGCAGTTCCCGACGACAGAGCAAAGTGGTCCTTTTGCCAAAATAATCATACTCTGTGTTCAAACTATTTCAAATGACATTTGCATTCTTTTCAGAATACATTCGAAGTATCTTTTTTTTTTAATCAGTATCTGTAAAAGGAAAAAAGAAAAGGTATCTCTCAAAAAATCATTATTTGTTAGTGGAAAAGAATACATCTCAAAATCTCAAATGTCACCACCGGTTCTGCACGCGGCTTTGTGACTCGAATTTCCCGCTTTTGAAAATCCGCGCCATCATCACGAAGGAAGCTGGAGCCAGAGA
>NC_051404.1:48379506-48379746 GCF_015228065.2 Penaeus monodon
AGAAATGGGCCGCAGTGTCTTTCAAGGGCACTTGCGCTATTCCAAAGACAAAATTAACGCTAGCGAAAAGCCATTAAAAGGTATCTGAGAACATATGATTACTTTACATGAAGTTCAAGTGTTCATGTATAACATTGCGTTGAGAGGAAGGCTTATGGTACAAAATCCGATTCATAGTAAAGATAAGGTAAATGCATCAATAAATAATGGATAATAATGATGCAATAATAATGATGAAAG
>NC_051404.1:48380040-48380356 GCF_015228065.2 Penaeus monodon
CTGGTTATTAAGGACAATTATAATACCGATAATACCAGAAATAACCAGCAGTAGCAGCAGCAGGGGTGACTGGGCAGACCCCCCGCCAGGCCGTTCCTCGTCGGCGGGTCCCGGGCGCGGCACCGGGACGCGGGCAGCTGAGCAGCCGTCTCGCCTGCGCCCCCGTACAGCCCTGAGGCGGAGGTCTCGGTGCCGCCCGCCCTCGGCTGCTCCTGACGTGTGTCTTTCCTTCTCCAAATCCTGCAGGAGTTCCAGCATAGAGGCTAACGTGGTCTTTGAGCGACACTCCGGCAGCATGCTGGGCTGGAGACAGATT
>NC_051404.1:48380389-48380777 GCF_015228065.2 Penaeus monodon
AGAAGACGGACGTGTAAGTCGTTTCGAAAGGGACTGGCATGGGCAAAAGGGATTCTCGAATATAGATCTGTATATGTTTAAGTTAGAGCAAATGTGCTCTCGAATATAGATCAATGTTTTTGTTATCTGTAAATATTCAACTTCGTCCAAGATAAATTATGGTTATAGATGTGCTGATGCCTAATTCCAGGACACTGCTTGTGCAATATTGTTATTGTTTTATACAGTAAGTAATAAGAAGCACCAGTAATTTCAGAGACTGATCTTAATTAACCGGTAATGATCCTCTATAATCCGTAAATGATGTTATTCTCAGATCATTTATGATTTTATTCTTTAGTGATAAACACATCCACGCGTGAACGAATAGCTGTAGTTGTATGTGATG
>NC_051404.1:48381192-48381659 GCF_015228065.2 Penaeus monodon
ACAGGGGACCAAGGGGATGCACGCCATTATTCATTCAAAATTATTTATGGTCTCTGGTAAATTTCATGTTTTTTTTTCTCTTTCTTTCTTTTTCTTTTAGTTTCTCTTATCATCATTATTATTTTTCCATGTTTCCGGCATAACTGCACGTGGAAAATATTTAATGTAGCATTATCTGCAACCGAGCCAGGAAATATTAAGCTGATTAGTTTGCATATTTGAAATTGTTATTTTTCATTCTATTTCATATCGCTGAAGTCATATTGGCCGCGACTTTTAGCCAACTTGGATATTTTCCGCCGCTGTTTATGGGAGAAATAGACTCTATTCTTCATCGTTTCAGCCGTCTGCCGGGGCCTCGGTTGCTTGTTATTGATTGCAATGGAGTTGTTCTTTTTGTCATTGTCATCAGGATTGTTTCCGTTCCTTCTTTAGCGTATGTTACGTTGCTACTGATAATGTTTGTG
>NC_051404.1:48382513-48382866 GCF_015228065.2 Penaeus monodon
CGCGCATATACGACACCCACACACAGCCCAGTTGCATGACGGAGGCCTTTTCCAGGAGCTGTCAGGTCGCGCCCAGATCCTGCAGGAACGAAAGTAAAAAAGGAAATGACTTCGAGGATTAGGGAGAACTCGGATTTTTTGTTGTTCCTTTCTTGTTTTCTTTTTCCCTCCCCCCCTTTTTGTTCTCCGGTGAAAGTGTTGAGGAAAGTTTCCACATCATTATTGATGGCGCGGCGAGCCCAACTGGTCTCGCACGTCCGACACCTTGGCAGGTACAGTTAATAATGTAGCAGTAAAACCTTTCGTTCAGTCGGGTTCTGCTGCTGCCGAATCGCCGGTAATGGAGAGTGGCA
>NC_051404.1:48382895-48383152 GCF_015228065.2 Penaeus monodon
AGGGCCATGAGTGCCGCGTGTCAAGGGAGGGATGCCACGTCTCTCGCCAATGAGAGATTTTCAAGTCGCTTGACTGGATTTCAGTTTTGATGACACCTTCCTTCCTGCGACCGCCGGGCCGCGAGGAGGGCACTGAGGAGGCGGCACTGCGGCGGGAAGGAGCTGGCCCTCGGTGCCTCTCGCTTGGCGGCGCCCTTGGGTGGGGGCTTCTCTGGCAGTGCCTGGAAACTAAAGGGCAAGCCTGTATACAGCGTTAC
>NC_051404.1:48383771-48384967 GCF_015228065.2 Penaeus monodon
AAACTTATACTATTATTAGAAGTTCTTTTACCTGGAAACAGTTTGCGCAATATCTTGTTTGGATTCTGGCAAGCACTCTAACGAGGACTCCTTGGCAGTCCTGAAGCAGCTTGACTTCCTTTTCAAGACGTATCAGCCTCTCCAATGGCAGGCTTCGGCGAGGTGTGACGTCAGTCCCAAGGCTAAGTATTACAAGTGAAATAAAGTGTCGTGAACACCATTTCATAGCCAGGTGTTATGAATACAAAAAAAATATGTAGATAATCTAAAGAAATACAAAATATGAATTCGATTTTCCTTCTTTTATAAGCAAATCCAGCCTAGTTTGATTCAGTTGTAATGTTCCTAAAGGTCTTGACTACGTACAAGAAAGCGACAGTGCCTGGGCTGACGAACGGATTAAAAAGAAACGCCGAAATGCTTAGGAATAAAATTCGGACGTTCTTCGCTCACCCGTAAGGCCTTCATGTCATTCCCCACTTGTTCTCAGAGGATTTCACATTCGATGTGACCCAACCATGCTGTTACTGCTGATGTTGTTACTTCTTGTCTTCACGTTCGCTGAAAAAAAACACTAGTAGTGCTTGGTATTTACAGCACAGTTCAAAGTACATTCTTCGTTTCTGCAAGTGATTATGTCATTTCAGCGAGATGTTAGAATTATGTATCTCACTAAAGGCAATTATATGACGAATAATAGTTACGTTAAGCAATGTGTATAATAATTAGAAAAAGTGTCTGAACAAAATTTTACAAATTTATACTGGCCATTTTTGTTTCTAATCTGGCAAGGTTGCTTTATCTTGTAACAAAACCGAGATAAGCTGCTTCCTTTGAGTCGCGTTTTGAATCAAGAATTGAATCCGGAATATGGTTTATATGTAAGTACCTCCACCAGTTTGTATGGTATGATGGAAAAAAAAAATCCTACGAAACGCAAAATTTCAATGATAAGGTCTGTAATGACTAGGTGACTATGCCAAAATATAGAATTATTCATTCATCACAACCGTAACACTATAGACTTGTAAGAGTATCCTAACAAGCGAATGCACCGCATGCAGCCCAGGATAGCTTTCACACATCGTTAGATAAGAGACTGTACTAAATGGCAGTCTTCTCCTGTCCCTGTTGTTACCTGTGTTCTATATGCCATCAGATGTCATTAAATATCTATCATGATGTCTGTCTGTCTG
>NC_051404.1:48385170-48385830 GCF_015228065.2 Penaeus monodon
TTTACCCCACCAAGATCCCTACTCTCCCAAAGGTGACGGGTATGCCCAAAACTGGGGAATCCAGTCACAATCTAGGTGGTCAGAGGTCTTCCTGCTCCCTGACCTCATTCACTCATCCCCACCCCAAGATTCACTCCTCATTCACTCAACCAACCCCTCCCCCTTAAGATTTACGCATCATTCATTCACAGCAGAGATATATATAAGAAGGCTAGTCCCGTGGTCCCTATATCCCTGTATGAATCGATCACATTGGAAGCATCTTGATGTACTGAGCTGCCTGACCACGTCTTACCATAAAGTGAAAGTTGGCATAGGTTCCTGTGCTAGGCTAAGTACGTGGTATGTCCTTCCTGCCTCCCTCTCTTCCCCATTACCCACTAATCATCTACTCGATAGTACCCACACAACCAGTTAACTATAATTCACTGCCTTAACACTTGCAAACCACCGTATTGCATTATTTTCTACCATCTACGTTACATCTCAACCGTCGAGGAGCTCGTCTGTCCTCAGCAAGAAACAATTTCCTGGGTGCTCTGCATGGAAGTGAGTCCACAGGGAGATGTTCAATGGCCCCTGATTCTGGCCTGATGACTACAGGAGATTCCTTGTTAGGTCCAACGTCCTTTCTGGCACCCCTGTTCTCTGGAAGTCCAT
>NC_051404.1:48385864-48386895 GCF_015228065.2 Penaeus monodon
CCTGAGTCTGGTTCACTTCACTCTGCATACACAAACACATCCTGTTCCTCCATGTCACTTACACTTGCAGAGTCTGCAATACACTTTGCTCTGTGTCCTATGGGTCATTTAAAGAGTGGTTCCTCTTCTTCTGGGTTGTTTCTGGGGTAGGTTCCATGGGTTATAGGAAGTCTCTCTCGGCTCCAAACCTAAGCGGGGAAGTTCGTGGTTTCCTCCTCTTCTAACTCTTCCAGGATCCATTCCTCATGACCCAGACACCGTTTCACTTCCTCTCCCGCCCTCTGCAACACCAGTCAAGTGCAGGGGTCTTTGAGACCGTATGCCGAGGCTTCTCTCATCTCTTCCACACTTAAGGCCCTAAGCCATTTGAGGCCCAATTTTCGCATGGAATTTGAGGCAAAGGAATCTTTTTTGATCCATACATATGAGCTTTCATGTCTGGTGCATGCGTTCTGAGACCCTGTTGCAACGGGTGGGGTGGACCATCCCATCTGGATTCTGCTGCTCCTGCAAGTGTTTAAATGAGCAAGAGTTGAATCCACCACCATTATCCAGTCTAATCAGTCTGGGAGTTCTAACATCAGTAGTATACTAAATCATAGACACACACTCCCTTTGTTTTTTTTAGTTCTCAAGGTGAAAAAAAACGTGAAAAAATATTGTCCATGACTGCCAACACAACGGCACTGGTGATTGCCCCCCCCCCTTTGGTCCCGTCTTTACTGATCAAGCTAAACAACCATTTCCCTGGTTTTGTTCCCCCATTGACTTGCTCCGTGTTTCTTCTCTTCTACTCTTCTCAGGGTTACTGACCCATGAAAACCCCTCCTAAGAGTGTAGAATGACATTCTCAGCAGTTATTAATATCGCCTAATACTAGCCACTGGAAAACTGAAGGACCTTTTAGAGAAGCGGATGAATGAATTGAATTGCGCTGCGGAAAAACATGTAACTCAACCCAAAAGTGATCAATTGATCTGCACCGCTGCCACAACTTCTGTTGTCCTTCTTGAGGTCTACACTTATCGTGT
>NC_051404.1:48386923-48387261 GCF_015228065.2 Penaeus monodon
CATCTAAATTCATTTAACTTTCCTTGCAGTGAAAAGACGGAACGAATCAAAATTCCTAAATTCTTCTGGTAGCTGCCTCGGAATATTCCAGGAATTACTCGAGCCCCAAGCTTACAGTTTATACACACACATTCCCAGTGATATGGTATAAGGGAGAGAAACTGGTTAGTTACATAACAAAATGTTTTATTTAAACCATGGAAATGAATATAAAGCAATAACCTTAAATTCCCATTAATAATTATACCTAAGTATAATATATATCCCTCTCAAAAAACCACATTCTGCCAGAATGTGAGAGTTCTGTCTTACACCTCTTCCACTAGTAATAACTGCAC
>NC_051404.1:48387310-48387594 GCF_015228065.2 Penaeus monodon
ATCATAAAACAAACTGAACTATTCATGCACACAAATCTAGGACAAAACACCCAAGCTCGAGCAACCGTCAGCTCCACCTGGAAACCTCTCGCGAACTACGTCTGCTCTGGGCCCTGGCGTAGGCTGATCTTTCTGTTCTCCATAAACGCCGAAATAAATGAGCTGCTACCGACATCCTCCCACATCATAGGGCTTTCGAAACAAAGTTAAAATCTGCAGGGATTCGGGATCAGTCCTGGCTACCCATTCGCTGCCCACGAAGGCCGAGAAGGAAGAGAGAGAGC
>NC_051404.1:48387663-48387827 GCF_015228065.2 Penaeus monodon
GTGAAATTGGTGTACACATTTTTCTTACTTACAATGTTATACCGTTTCTTTCTATAGTGGAATGAATTCGGAAATTGGTTGAGAAAATAAAATTTATGAATGCGGTTTCCCTGGCGAATTCGTGTAGACCCTGTTGAAAGATTGCCATGACCCAAAACGGTCAT
>NC_051404.1:48388416-48388530 GCF_015228065.2 Penaeus monodon
TATGTATGCATACACAAGTCTAAGTGTATGCATGCCTTTCCGGGAAGATCCACGAACTCGCTATGGTGGCTCGAACAGCTTTAACGAAGCGAAATGTTGCAGCACAAGACAGTC
>NC_051404.1:48388693-48388878 GCF_015228065.2 Penaeus monodon
CTTATGCAGGAAGGAGATAATATGGTGGCTTTGAAGAAAAAGATTGAAAGCATTAATCTACATATAAATTAATTGAATCATCATAATTCAAATTAGACAAGCGCGCAAATTCTCTCTATTTCTCTCTCTCTCTCTCTCCTCACATCGCTGCGATCTCTCTTCTCTCCTCTCAAGTCGATGCATCA
>NC_051404.1:48389148-48389297 GCF_015228065.2 Penaeus monodon
CATCTTTGTCAATCACTCCTTTCCTCTGTTTCTCCATCTCTGACCTTTCTGTTCTCGCTAATGCTCTCTCCCTCTCTTTGTCACCTCTTTTCTCTCTTGTTTCATCTCTGTCTTTTCTCTGTTTCATTTCTGGCGCACGTGCATAAACT
>NC_051404.1:48391167-48391412 GCF_015228065.2 Penaeus monodon
GTGACCTAAATTCCCATCGGGCACAAAAAGGGTAATTAGTTTACGGCCGCAGTCGGAGCTGGCAGTCCGCGAGGGCGTCGTCCGTGGGGGGAAACCCGGAGAAGTTCCGCGGGTCGCACGCGGCTCAGGCCAGTCTTGTTGCAAGAACTGCAGGCGAGAGAGCAGCGAAGGATGGTACGCGATGGTAAGGGAAAAACAACAGGAAGAAAAGGAAGGAAAGAAATAGGGAATAAGAGTAGAATGAT
>NC_051404.1:48391625-48391780 GCF_015228065.2 Penaeus monodon
GAAATAGTATATGTTCAGTTGTGTAGGTCTTTGGTATACTGAGTATGTGAGGAGTCTTATATAATTACTTATATGCAGGTCACACAAGAAGAACCAAATTCTCACACTCTCACTCCCACATGCAAGGTTAAAAGTATGCGTTCATGCTCTCACGT
>NC_051404.1:48391941-48392578 GCF_015228065.2 Penaeus monodon
AATACTATACACAGCAAAGATACACACCTATCCAAACATTCGCACGCCTGCATACAACGCAAAACATACATTCTTCCAAACACGTAGTAAGAAAAAAAAAAAAGCTATTTCAAGTCGTCAGATCCCACATGCTATAAATATTCCCCCGGAGCAGCCACTCTCCCCGGCTGCCGTCAGCTCTCTTGACAATCTAATATTGAAGAGAAAAAAGCTTGTCAACCGCCCAACACGCCGCCCGTACGGGATGTTGACGCGATGAAAAATCTCGTTCCATCAGAAGGATTTTATGATATCCTTCCACTAGGACGGATTCCCCCTTCAGATCCCGGGGCAAATCGCTCTTATGTACTGCAGAGGTAAGAGGTCTGCCATGTGCGCCTTGTTAGGAATGGCGAGCGAAATCTGTTCTCGGGAAAGGCCGAATAAAATCGGAGGAAAATAGCTATGGTGGACCTAACGAGATGTAAATAATACTTGTAGTTATCATGTTACACGGACACGCTTATCCTCCTGTTTGCAGATTTCGGGGGAAATGGACACGTGCTTCTGGCATATGACGGGGATCACGCATGGTGCTGCAGCGAAGCTTATTTGTATGCGGGAAATCACGAGGATGCTTCAGTCTCTTCACACAGAA
>NC_051404.1:48392820-48393666 GCF_015228065.2 Penaeus monodon
ATGCGTGTGTGTGCACAGAAGAGCACCGCAAAGTTAGACAAAAAAGTTATGCAAATGAATAATCTTATTCCAAAAGCAGATGAAAGGCGCCGCAACATTGCCTAATCTCCTTTGCCGGAGGATGACAAACAAGCGCAGAATTAATACTATAATATCTTCCCTTGTTTTACTAATCTATTGTATCTTTATACATCACCAGACTGGTATACGTAATGATATTCGGTTTATTTGTATAAATTAAGACTGATTTATAAAGTGAAGCAAATAACAGTTTTGCACTAGATATAATGACAGGACGTTACATTTTCTGCATAATGTAAAACGTAAGTGGAATACTTCATGTGTTTATTGCTCCATATTTTTTATAAGCAGGCATACTAACAAATATATGTATAACCATATGCATTAAACATGAAATATCAATGAATTACTAAAAGAAAGCGTAAAAAGTATTTATCCTCTCTAGTTATCTCGAAAAAAAAAGAAAATCGGTCTAAGACAAGATCACAACATTTCAGGAAAACATAGAATAATGTCATGGAAATAATTCTCGTTAAATATATCCTCAGCACCTGGAACCGATACATGCCACCCAAGCCGTCACTCAGGGCAGCTTTTGTCTGGCGTATTCTGCAGTAATCGGCTCCATCAGCTTTACCTGTGTGTAGCCACTTCAGCAATGACCTTTTGAAGGAAAGGAAATTTAATGGAAGAAAAGAGTGGGGGGAAAACTGAGGAGGAGGAGGTGGAAGAAGAAATATTTGAGGGGATTTCTCTGCAGGTATATGTGCATAAATTTACGCACACAGCTATACACATGATCTCTCTCCTATTTTACACACGTGT
>NC_051404.1:48393693-48393783 GCF_015228065.2 Penaeus monodon
AAAAGCTAAGTTTCATCACGGCTCTAATACATATTCTGAAAATTTAATACGGATAAAAACAGAAAATAATTTCCTTTCGGCCGCCCCTTT
>NC_051404.1:48393818-48394038 GCF_015228065.2 Penaeus monodon
TATGAAACTTGAATTACCTGTAAGCCAAGGTATGCAAATGTAATTAATCTTTTTTGTCCAACTCAATCCGAAAATCCGCCTTACAAGTCAAAATAATTACAGCTGCCTATTTATTGTTAAAATAATTAAATGGATTTTTTTAGATTGTTAATATTCTTTTTTTCATTGCTCTTACTTTTACTTGATTCATTTTGATATACAGAAGATATACAGAAATATA
>NC_051404.1:48394363-48394433 GCF_015228065.2 Penaeus monodon
CGTACACAGTAAAGTCAACTAATGTGTAGTAGTTTTATGAGGGATGAGCATGTGATACATACAGCATTTT
>NC_051404.1:48395407-48395865 GCF_015228065.2 Penaeus monodon
ACTTAGGTTGTTGCTGGGAACCGTAGTGTAGTTATACTGCTCTGCTCCGACTTGTTCCGTGAGCTTCCCTTTCCACCTTCTTTCTTCGTCGTCATCCTTCTGTTATTCGAAGCTTACTGGTCTGAAGCATTTTAGGGAAAGCGAGTCGTGCTTCTGAAACGCTAATCACACTCATTTTTCCCATTAATGAAAGAGAAATATTCGCCGATTCTTCGAACGGCCGAGACACCAGTTAGGAGACACCTATTTCTCTCTTTTCCTTTCTTTCTATTCTTAGATCATTATTTTTTTTACCAAATAAAAGATAAAAGACACAAGCAGATTTTTCCGAGTTCATTTCCACAGCATCCTCTCCCACAAAGGCGAGGAAGATTCACTCTCATCTCCGCTAAGCTTAAGGTGATGATTCGGTCGACTCCTGTTTTTCAAGAAACAGCTTCCGAACAAAACAAAAGCCT
>NC_051404.1:48396203-48396309 GCF_015228065.2 Penaeus monodon
TACTTGACGAGGGAACCAATTGCGAAGGCCCCGAGACCCGCCGAGCGAAGTGACGTTGCAAAATCGATACGAGCAGATCCGTGGCTGTCTACAGGAAGGGGTAATG
>NC_051404.1:48396562-48396631 GCF_015228065.2 Penaeus monodon
GATCATTAGAATAATATCTTACGCAGCTACTTAACTGCGATGATTTCATCAATCTAGCGCCGACTGTGA
>NC_051404.1:48396783-48396847 GCF_015228065.2 Penaeus monodon
CGGGGCAGTTCCCTGACATCTTTTCTCCCGCGAGGATGCTTGAGGAAGGGACGCAGAGAGAGCA
>NC_051404.1:48396869-48396989 GCF_015228065.2 Penaeus monodon
AAGCCCTGCTCACCACGTCTGTATCTGCTTAGGTTATTATTTTGTAATGCTTTTGATCTCTGTGTTCAATGGGTCCTTGCTAAATTTTACGAAATATAGACTAACCTCGTCGTTTTACGA
>NC_051404.1:48397050-48397135 GCF_015228065.2 Penaeus monodon
TTACATATTCCCTGCGTCATTAAAAATGCAATTTACATGCATAAACATACATGCATAAAAGGTCGCGTTTCGATGTAACTTTGAC
>NC_051404.1:48397746-48398239 GCF_015228065.2 Penaeus monodon
GCACATCTGGAATATTTATCTAGTTTTATATACAGCATCAGATATCACTTATGACGGACACGTAACAATTCGTCTAATGAAACTGACTTTTCCATTAATTTTTCCTCCTCAGCAGTCATACTCTGTGTGTGTATACTTCGCTGCAAATAAATTCTTAAGGTCAAAACAGTTCCCAACGCTTTTGTAAATATTACTTTCAAAATAATGTGTATACATGACAATGTCGTTTTCTTTATGAAGTCGTAATTCTTTCAGGAGTCGTCGTAATGCTGGACGGACTCGCGCCAAAAATGATCTTTTCCGGAGAGTGGGAGAGCGGTCGCAAATTTGACGTTTTAGAGCTCGCGGATCCTGACGGACGCAATAAACAAATGAGCATCTGGTGGGCGATGCGACATCTCTGTTCGTGACGGACATTTCTCTTTTTTGCAGGATGGACGTTCGCTGTATTTCTTTTCTTCTTTTTGCGTTCCTTACTCTGACTGATAATGTT
>NC_051404.1:48398277-48399529 GCF_015228065.2 Penaeus monodon
GAGCTGGAATGTTGCACAATAATATAGGCAGACATGTGAGGCAAATAGTTTATCAAAACCAAAATAAACCAACGCCAGGAAGCCTGCGTGAAGAATCTAACAAGGAAGGAAAACAACTAAACGAATTGAATTTCTCGCACAGCATTCTTCTCTCGCCTTCCAGTTTCTGCCGCACACAACAATGACGCTTCGCTCATTGTTATTATTCTACAACTGGCAGCCAGCGTCAATCAGCAGGCGAGTGGACAACCAATATTAAAGCTGTGGGATCTGTCAGGAAGGCAAGCCAAAGTGTTCGATTCTTGGCGTTTCGAAATGAACTTGGGGGAAAAAAAAAACTTATAGGCATCTGTAATAGAGCTGCCGCCTCCAACTATTGATATTCATAAATACAAAAGATTTTGGCAAAACCACACGGACTCGGTCGAGAGCACTCAACGTCCTTTTAAAATCTCTCACACAAGTTTCTATCGTAACAACAATGTTTCCCACTTAAAGCTCGGCAAGAAAAATAGAACGGGCTGACCAGTAACTGAAAGTTTTAATACGTTGGCACACAAAAGTAATTTGTAAAGCCTCATCACTGGCCGCTGTTGGAGGAGATGTGTGGGTGCAATAACAATAACTGTTGGGTGGATGTTCACACACACACACTCGGGCATAAATCTAGTTATTGGCCGATGGGTCTGTTTGTTTTGTGGGACCTCTTACTCCCACGGGAAAATATTTAAGGCATTTTTTACACATTATCATATATATTACAAGTTTATTTACACACTGAATACCTCAAGGACTGACTGGAGATCCCCTACACGAAATGCTGAATACACGAGGGCACTAATACGGGGATTCCCTTGTTAGTTTAGGCTCTCCCGCCCTGCCATTTGAAATGTGTGTATGGTGCTCCTCCGCCTCGCCTTTGTGTGCGTGTCACTGGAAATGGGACGTGGGTTTCGTGCTGGATGGTGCACAGCTCTCGGGGAAGCTCTCGAAGAAAGTATTACAGCTCCCTTCCAGTGATTAGTGTCCTTCGCCAACGAGCAAGTGAGCGTCGGCACGAGCAGGAGGGCTCGCGCTGTGGGGATGAATGTATTGAGGTTCTGAGAACGTGTTTTGCCTTTTATGTGGAGTCCGTTTTGTGCGTCGGTGTGAAAATTGGCGGTCAAGTTTGTTTACTATGCAAGGTGGCTAAATGAAACGGCCACAGCGATAATACGTCCGCAACAATAAAGGTTGAAATATTATTTCAGTT
>NC_051404.1:48400082-48400397 GCF_015228065.2 Penaeus monodon
GATAAACTTACGCAGAACGCAAGCAATTTCTTTAAAAGGTAAATGGAGATGAAAGCGCGGAATTAAAGCAGCTGAGATCAGAAAATCATTTACGAAGGGACGAGGGAGGTTGGCAGGGAATCCAACATGGCTTGAATAAAAGATACATCGGAACGACTGACTTGCTTCAAAGCTACAACAATGGAACTGGTTTTAAAAGGGAGACAAATGCTCTCTCGCAGAATATGAATAGTGAACGAGTAATCAGCCAGACAAAAAAATAGGTAAGACCTTGGAAGAATTGCATTCATACTTATAAAGAACAAACATTATCTT
>NC_051404.1:48400737-48401802 GCF_015228065.2 Penaeus monodon
TGTGTCCACCGCCTTTCAACTTGCCCGTATTAATTAAAACATTCATTCGATAAAGCCTCTTTTTTACGCGTTAAATAAAGGACACATAATTTTTAAGCAAATATACATTTGGGATTTTATCACTAATAATTCGTATAATTAATGACAGAAACCACTCTTAAGAGGGTCATTCCAGGATGTAAAATACCCCATGCGGCGCCCCGGCACTGAACTCGCCTGTAGGTTGCAGTGAAGCGTTTAATGAATTACTTGGCGAGTTTTTTCGTTCTTAAATAAGGCAGCATGGGCAGTAGGAAGGTAATCATAATCTGAACAGTTTATTTGTAGTGAAAAAAGTGTAATACTGAGAACGGAAGAACATCATGTGTCCTTGATTTATAGGACGTTTTGGACCAATATTTCAGTGACACGATTTGCATGAATGAAAACAGATACATCAAGAGCCAAGTTTTTTTTTTTTTTAAGAAAAGAAATGCTATATGTATTAAACCATCTTTGGAAGGACCTTAAACAAACATACACTTCGGATTTCATCGTGAATAACTGCTCTTAATGACACGAATTACTTGACAAAGCACGATAATGCATGACAGTAAAATGATAATCATGGAAATAATATTGCAATAACTGTGATGCTGAAGTAACATATTGCATCTGCACGTTCACCTCCTCGCCGCACGAAGGTCACGTGAAAGCATGAACTGTGCTGGGAAATAGATATCTGAGCTGAATATTTACGTGTGGAGGGGGGGTGGGGAGATTATTATAGTTGGTGGATATAGTTTCTGTATTCTTTTTTTTTATATATATCGTTAGAGTATCTTAAACATCTGATTATAGCAAACGTACATAAAGAAAAGTTAACAAAACTTCAATTTTACTTATACTCCGAATCATACATATACACAAGGACAGTTATCAGCAGAGGGAAAATAGACGAAAAAATATTACTTTACTACAGCTGTACAATCCAGTTTCACTTACGTTTTGCTCTAAAAGAAAACAGTGCGAATGTGAAAAATTATTGAAAAGGATAATACAAAGAGTCAGTGCAGCGCTACAGAC
>NC_051404.1:48401888-48403042 GCF_015228065.2 Penaeus monodon
CTGCATCAGTACTGCACAAGACGGTGAAATAGCAGTAAAGTAATACAGTAAGTTCGCAAGGCTCCAGATTATAAGCCGATGATGCGCTCAGTGCCTCTCCGCCCGGCCGTTCCCCAACTCGAACCCAAACGCACTCTCCAACGAAATCTTAACTCCTCCTCCGGGTTTCCATAACCAATCTGCAACCAATCTAACTTCAGCCTGGCCCTGAAAACTCCCCGCGTGCCTTTGGAAACTTGGACAATAACTTTTTTCCCTTAATGAACATAGCACGCATGATCTCGCTGCCTCGGCGTGGGAGGCCGCGGCGCCGGGGCTGGGCGAGGCGGCGCTCAGCCTTTGGTGCCTCTCCTGCTTTCCCTGCCTCTCTCGCCGTTTCTTCGCTTTTCTTTTCCTCTTTTTTCGCTTTTTTCTTACTTTGTTTTTCTTTCTCTTTCATTTTCTTTTTTTTTCCTTTTTCTTTCGCGTTTTTTTTTACTTTGTTTTTCTTTCTCTCTTTTTCTTACTTTCTATTTTACTTTCATGATTTTTCGTTATTTTTCTTTCGATTTTTTTTTCTCTTTCTCTTTCTTGCTCCTTCTTATTTTTTTTCCTTTCTTTCTTTTCATTTTTTGAGTGATCAAGGTAAACAATATTTAACTTTTAGGTGGTATTCCTTCAATTCATCGTCATTATTTTCAGAAATGTTAGATATGAATTGTTTTTAATTGATAGAGAGGGAGAATGTACTCCATCTTAATTCAGGAATTTGACTTTCTAAAATAATGTTTGGAAAACAGAAAAGCAAAAAAAATATTGGTAGAAATTTTAAAGATTTTTTTTTATTCATATATCATGAGTAAACAAATATCATCATAAAGCAAATATATTTAACAAACAAATACTGTCGAACCTTTGTTACTTTGGTAAACAAACATATATAACTTTATTTGTAATATTTTCAACGAAATTAATAACTTCTGGTTTGAAATGCTAAACTGGAATTCGGTTCTGTTTCTGGAGGGTTTTGAATAAAGCTTTTGTAAACTTATTTAACATGAATCGAGTTTCCTAACTCACCAGCATCAGTAGATGTGTTTCCTGTTTTCTAACATCATTACCGTTTCCTAAACTTCCCCAGTTTTGTCATTCTCTGCGAAAAACACTCCTTATGT
>NC_051404.1:48403264-48403619 GCF_015228065.2 Penaeus monodon
AGCTGCAAAATATCACTCTTTTTAAATAAATGAAAGTATGAAGCCACAGAACAAGAGCCAAAGATAATGAGCGCGTCAGTTCCATGCTATAGACGAGGCAGAGGAATGCAGAAGAATATAAGAATAATAGGCATAAAAGAATGGGAAGAATAAAGCAGTAATCAGAATAAAAAAATCAAAAACGTAAACGATGGTAGGAATAACAGAGAGGAAGAAGAGAGCAATGATAAGAATAAAATGATAAGCAGAATGAGGCCATAATAATAATAAGAGAAAAAGAAGAACAAAACCCGGAGGGGAACATCCCACCCAGCGACGCAGCCTCTTCCGCGTCAGGAGGTCCTTCGGGCGGAGA
>NC_051404.1:48403660-48404012 GCF_015228065.2 Penaeus monodon
TCCGTCTCGCGAGCAACATGACCCTCAGGAGCAAAGAGAGCGCCAAGAACAAGCAAATCATCAGGAGCAGAGAAACGTCTGGAACAAAATCGCCGGGAGTTAAGAAACCGTCCTGAACCAAGTGTCAGGAGCAAAGAAAAAAAATCGTGAGGAGTTCAGGATCCGCAAGAAGCAAGGAGATCGTCAGGAGCAAAGAAATCATTAGGGATAAGTAAACCGCCCGAAGTGAAGAACCTGTCGCCTCGGAAGTCCTCAAGGCCAAAATTATGATGATAACAATCGAGAAAAATCGTCAGTAGTCCAGAGATCGTTCGAAGTAAAGATTGTCAAGAGCAAACAATGTATGAGGAAC
>NC_051404.1:48404056-48404771 GCF_015228065.2 Penaeus monodon
TTTTTTTTAAAAATCAAGGTAACCCTCAGGAGCAAACGCACAAGAGCAAGACCGCAGGCGAAACGACATCGCCGGAGGCAGAACAATCGCCAAGATCAAGAAAATCGTCAGCCGTAAAGGCATCCCGAGACGAGGCCATCGCGGAGGGCAGGACCGAAGCCCCGACCCACAGGAAAAGCGTCAGCAGCGAGGAAGGTGTCAGCAGCAAAATGCCGGAGGAACAACACGGGCTAACAGGAGGCGACATCCGCGTCAGCTCCCACCGGAGCCGGAGCCGAGGGGACGCCCGCGCCGCCCGCGCCGCCCGACCCGCCTTTCAGCTCTCACTCGCCTTCTAATCATTGGAGTGGAGGCACCTGTCACGCCGCGCCGCTCGGGGGGGCGGGCGGGACGGACCGAGGGGAAGGACGGACAGACAAGGACAGGGATGAAGACGATGGATAAGGAGGTTGGAAGAAAAGGGGGAATGAAACAGGGAATGGAGAAACAGGAAGGAAAGAGGAGAAAACAAAATAGGAAGAATGGCGGATGAGGAGATGCAGGAGTTAAAGATTTTGAAGAAAAGCCAGGAAGGAAAGAAAGGGGAAATGGAAGGAAGAGGCAGATGAAAAACGAAAAATATTTTGGAAGGGAAAGAGAGGAAATCAAGATGTGGAGAAAGGTGGGTGGAGAGATGCAGACGGATACAGAAAGAGAGGAAAAAGAGGTGTAAAAG
>NC_051404.1:48404935-48405182 GCF_015228065.2 Penaeus monodon
GAACGGGAAAAAGACAGAAGTAGAATCAGTGGATGAAAAAAGGAAGAAAAAACAAGAAAGTCTGACCGAAGAGACAAGGGAAGCATGACAAGCGCACAGAAAGCCATCGCTTTATCATCAGCCAGAATTGCGAAGTAAGATACGGTGGCCGCTCGAGAAGCACCAGCGGGGGCCGGCGAGCAGCTTCTGCGGGCTGGTCTCGCGCGCTCGGCCACGAGGGCTGAGCTCGCGATGTTTCCTAGATTTT
>NC_051404.1:48405350-48405489 GCF_015228065.2 Penaeus monodon
CGAAGACGAGCAGACGAGTCGACGAGATCTGTGAGCGGGCTTCAGAGAGTCCCAGGGCCGTGCCCCTGGAGCTCGAGCCGAAGTGTGATATCATCGATCGATCCGATCGTATCACAACTATACAGCTAGGACATGCGAG
>NC_051404.1:48405522-48405623 GCF_015228065.2 Penaeus monodon
GATGATCACTATGATCACTATGGATCTACTAGTTATAAAGGATCTAGCAGATGTATCAGATCTAGACCACTATTGTGTACTCATATAATACTTCATCCTAA
>NC_051404.1:48406339-48407261 GCF_015228065.2 Penaeus monodon
AAGCTTCTGGCACACTGAATGTTCTGCACATTCGTTTGTGTTGTTCTTCCTTAGGTCTGCACAGCGACTTCAAGAACCAAATAAAAATAATGAGATAAAAGATGCCGTTCATTTCATGAATTCATGTAGATATTTCAGAGCGGACAAAAAACCTAATGCCGCTATGACGGGCCAGTGAACCTACATAACCAGTACTGAAATAATTCCCCTAAACCCACGCATTTTTAGCTCTGTTTACCCTTTATCTCTTTAACCTGATGGACTCGAAACACGGGGCAAAGCAAATTTCCGAGAGCCACAAATTTTCCAGCAGGTACGCCGCACTGGGAATAAACTGCCGTCTCCTTCCTCAGAGACATCAGCGCAAATTACTGTAGAATCACGCCGACACAGGGTAACTCTTAAAAATAAAAAAAGAACAAGTACCCTCCCTTTGGCCTGCATACGGAATCCTGACAGGTTTTCGACGCCGCATTTCCATCATGTTTCATTTGCAATATATGTTTCGTTTATGGTAATGGAGGCGCAGCGCGTTTGACTGCAGAGCCACAGCCACGACTGCCACGCTGCACGCTCGCTCAATGCAATCACACATTTGCAGTTGTACACCAGAATGATCGCGCACAGTCATGTAAAGGCACACACAAACAACTCTATTATTCCGGGAGAGCAGAGCTGCAAGAGAGGCGGACCTTTGATTGTGTCATTCTTTAAGGCAAGCAGAATCATATTGCCTGAATTGCGATACTGATATTGCTCTCTATTATTATCGGGATGCTTTTATGCACTCGCGGAAACGAGAATTTCCTCGCTCCGGCCTCGGCCATGCCGTACATCTTGGCTCAAGCTACAGGAAGGTCGGGAACTTTGCTCCAGTTGATGCTACTTACATCCCGTTGGCCGCGGTCACCAGAGCGTGAGG
>NC_051404.1:48407651-48408089 GCF_015228065.2 Penaeus monodon
CCATCCATTTCTTAGAAATATCTACCATCGTATTCAAACACTATATAGTATGGTTAGGATTATTTCTAAATAATTCTGACTAACGTGTGCATGTATGCAGGCCTGTGAACGTATGTATGTCTTTACGCAAATAAGTTGCATGCGAAAAGATAATCTATAGTTTGAAAATTCGCAAGGTTTATTCACCAACAGAAAGTGTTCTTCTGCATATGTCATTTTGTTGCTAAAAGATTTTATCAGCTCCTAATTCTTTCTGTTCCGATGAGGAAGGTAAACAAGAATATAAAGCGGCATTGTGTCTCTTTGGGGCTTGATCGTAGCAATACGTGCAATAAGCTAGTTAGAGATTCCTCGTAGAATGACAGATGATAGAATAAGCACATAGGCTGGACACTGATTTGGATGAGGGAGCTAAGATCATGGTAATTTCAGCAGTGG
>NC_051404.1:48408204-48408505 GCF_015228065.2 Penaeus monodon
GAGAGAACCCAAGTGTTTTCCATAGGTGCTTAGGATACGGCCATTTGCACGAATGTGAAAAACGCCTTCTATTTACAGGTATCCGACAAACACTTCTCCGAGGAAAAGTGAGTTCTTGCAAAGGAATCTCGGGGAAATGTAGGTTTCGTGATAACATTCACTTGAACAGCTGACAGGCGCATAACGAGCACTCCATTGAACTTCCTCTGTTACGTCGCGCCTCTCCCTCGCGCTACAAATCATCTTCACAGTGAGCTGCACAATCATAGATCACGAGTATTGTCGGGACGTAATGAACACA
>NC_051404.1:48408800-48409271 GCF_015228065.2 Penaeus monodon
GCGAGGAGCAAAGGGGAGAATTACACTCTCCTGAATGAGAAGAACCACTTTCCCTTAAGTAACCCCGAATGAACTTTGTTACACGCACGCAAATTAGTACGCACGAAAATACCCTCTTTTTATTATCCCTAAAAAAAGAGTAGAAACAGAGGGGAGGAAAATATTATGAATAAGAATGAAATATTAAAAGTGCAACTGAGAAAAATCTTGGGAGGCTGCGTCATATTTCACTCCGTCATTTTTCCCGCGTCATTTATCATTTGCGGAGAAAATGGTTTTACGCCTGACTGCGAGATCACGAGACCTCCGGTGTTCTCGAGCACATGGTTTCTATCGTCACTGCGATTGCTGCAGTGGACGCGATCCTTGTGCTGACAACGACGATAATGATCATGATGGTTAGACCTGAGATGACAATGGCAATGGGGTCCTGCAAACAGAAGGGACTACGATAGTAATGGTGAGGTGTTA
>NC_051404.1:48409871-48410157 GCF_015228065.2 Penaeus monodon
CCCACCCTCATCCCTATCACCGCCTCATCCAAAGAAGAAGCTTATGTATCCCCGGGTGTCAACTTGGATTACTCATATTAACAGACTGCGATGAAGATTACGAGTGAGTTGGCGAGGGACCCTGCGACCGGATTTCAGTGGCGACCTGAGTCCGCGCTCGAGGCTGGGATGAAATGATTAATCACTAATGCAATCCATCGAGGAAAATTTTATGCTCTTTTCATCTCTTTCGACACATTTTTCCCCAGTGGTAGAGGCTTGTGGTACGAAAATCTCTCTAGTTATC
>NC_051404.1:48410628-48410962 GCF_015228065.2 Penaeus monodon
GGTTATCTGTAACCCCGGAGAGCCCCCCCCCCCCCCGACGGCACTACTGACGAAGGCAATGACTGCAATTCCTCGGGCCGGCTTCTGCGGCTTCCCTGCCATCCCCGCGCCCTCAGTCCCTTGGCCAAACACTTACTCACAATACAAGGTGTCATTTCACAGCGTATTTGTGTATTCGCGCTGCGCTCCAGGTATTTCTCGGCGCATCTGCCACACTTTCCTCACGTATGTTACATCACTTCCAATATCTGCTACGAGATCCCGTGGCCAGGCGCACCGTGGCTTTCTATGCATGCAACATTTTCATCCTCCGCTGTTGCAAATATTCCCTTCC
>NC_051404.1:48410999-48411553 GCF_015228065.2 Penaeus monodon
GTGGCTCTGCTTCGCTCGAGACGGCGGCTCTGTTGCAGATATGGTGAGCACGTGTTACAGTTACTCTGCATTTACTACCATACTCCGGCGCTTCCTGCTAAACTTTTACGGCCGCTGCACTTACATCCTCATTCCGTACAATTAGCGCGGTTGAAATGGGCCTCCTCATAAATAAGGAAGGAATGCGCCTCATCCTCCTTAACTGGCAACCGAGGGCGAAGGAGAGTTAGCTGGCAAGTTGCTGAATCTAAATGGCACATAAAAGAACGCTTAATATTCGTATTTCATGTCTACATTAAAATTCTTAATGGGACATTTCTTTCAGTGTGAAAGTGGCTTTCATTTGGACTTACGATTATGCTATTTTACGGCAGAGCCATTTTGGCCGTATGCTTATCACTATTACGCTTTCATTACCTTCTCGCGCGATCGAATGCCACGCATACCACTTGCAAATAATCAATATCAGTGGCCGGAAACAGCGAAAGGGCATTCGTATTGTCCCAGCAAGCGCTAATTCCGGGTCATGATGACCTCCAGGTCTTCGCACGCTG
>NC_051404.1:48411594-48411972 GCF_015228065.2 Penaeus monodon
CGTTGCGCCGTTGCCTCCGTCCCTCGAGTTACAGCCGGAGAAGGAGTCTTATGGCCTGAGTTATGAGCCGAGGGGAGTTGGAGTCCTCCTTCAGCGGAGATCGTGGATTCGGTTCCCCTCTTTACGGCCGTGACAATGTGGCGTCGGCGCTAACTAAAATTCCATCGCTCGGGGGCGGGGAACGGGAGGCAGGGCGAGAAGGTGCGAATCTGCTTTCCAGACGAAGGGCGTCGGGGAATGAACAACGGGAGATGAAGGAAATAAATATGACGAAGGTTTTGGCTTTGGTGAAGATATGACGAGTGGTATTTCAATAGTTGTAACGGCGAGGGGTAAGTTGGGGTGTATATATAGGATTACGCTTGGGGTTTTGCATTG
>NC_051404.1:48412050-48412222 GCF_015228065.2 Penaeus monodon
CAGAGCATATATATACTCGGAAGGAAGCAGCGAAGAACATTCGGACATTTTTTCCTTTTCTTTTGATTTTTCAAAGGGGCGGCCGATAGGAAATTATTTTCTGTTTTTATCCGTATTAAATTTTCAGAATATGTATTAGAGCCGTGATGAAACTTAGCTTTTTGTGTAAGTC
>NC_051404.1:48412354-48412497 GCF_015228065.2 Penaeus monodon
CGCGTGTAAATTCCCAGTTATATAAAGTGAAATGGATGTTATCGTCGCCTTTAACACCAGCTTCTGGGTTCAACTTCGGTGTGGAAAAATCTCTTGAACTCGTGTATCTTAAATGTATTACAAGTCATCTATTGCTGCCAGAC
>NC_051404.1:48412518-48413291 GCF_015228065.2 Penaeus monodon
GCATGAGTTTAAATTTATCTAAATAGTCTAGCTTTTAATGATGCTTTAGGAGGAGAATTGTGTGTAGCGTCGGAGCAGCCTTTCTTTTCACGGAGAATTCCCCCGGGTACTTTAAGCGTCGCCACCTACGTGTATTTTCCCCGGTTGGCTCCTCGAGTGTATTTAACATCCAGATAAATTGTCTTTGTGGGGGTTTAGTCAGCCAGAAATATTTGTTCGGCGCCTCCTCGTGGCAGAAGCTGTTTATGTTGCGGCTCCTCCGGGCGACACGCTGACACGCGCCTCCTCCGCGCGGGGGCGCCTCCGCTCGTGGCCCCGAAGGTAAACAGGGACCTTCCTTCGGGCTTCGCGACCCTTTGACAAATGCCGCAGACATAATATAAGTTGCGTGTGTGTGTGTTACATATAACAATACATCTGTGTGTGTGTGTGCGCTTCGTTTACGCAAAATGGAGCTTCCCTTTTCCCAGCAGCATCATTTCCCTCGTATCTCCCTCAACCGACACTTCCTAATGTGTTTGTATTAATGCAGATTTTCAACTGATTTCAACCTAATGGAAAGCGGCTTTTGCCTTCGCGTTGGAATTGCTTTCGAACTCTGAGAAAATGTATATATTCGGCTTCAGGCTAATGAGGCGCCGCGCCCAGCGCCGCAGCTCATTACAAACACCAATAACTTCCAGCCTCTAATTTCCTCTGACTGCGCTGCCCTCCTGCCCTCCCCGCATATTTCTTTGCATAATGCACTACGTGAACACAGACACACACACAAC
>NC_051404.1:48413721-48414136 GCF_015228065.2 Penaeus monodon
TTTACCTCCAGCCCTTTCTAATTCCCTCCCCACTCTCTCCTTCCTTTTTCCCATCTCCCTTTTTTCTCCTTTGCTCCCCCATACTCTCCTAACCCCACCCACCTCTATCCCTTCCCCCTTCACCCCCCCCACCCTTCTGGGAGTTCCCACAATCTTAGCGGTCTCCTCCCTCACCCCCCCCCCCTGGCCGCCTCCCCTGCGAGCCACATTTCAGGGTTTTATTGCGGCCTGAGACAGTTTTGAGCTGTAGGAAAATATTTTTGCTCCGCCGTGCATATATACGTATCAGCGGCCTAAAGGTGTGGGTTGCCGCTTAACGTGTCGAGAAATTCGTTTCGGGAAGCCGCCTTTCCCTCCGCGTGCGTTTGGGAGCTCCGTTGGAAGTGCATCCGACTAAGAATTTAATGGGATAAAA
>NC_051404.1:48415297-48415615 GCF_015228065.2 Penaeus monodon
TAAGAAAGACGTAAAATGCCTCATCGCCCGGGCTCCGGCCGGAAGCGGGTAGCCCCGCCCCTGCGTTACAGCCGGATACTGAAAACCGGCCGCGATTTATCGGCCATCGCGTTAAGGGAACACAGATATTCTTTTGAGTTTGTCCCGTTTTTCATTGTTTATGTTTGCTCTTCCTCTGCTGTTTTCCCAGCGTCCTCGCGCCCAGCTCGGCGAAAGAGCAGCTTAATAGAGGATTTCTATAAAACCTTCTGTGAGGAAGTAGTTTGTGTGGATATGTTTAGATATTCATTAAAGAGATCAGGTGAGACATATTCGTTT
>NC_051404.1:48416387-48416757 GCF_015228065.2 Penaeus monodon
AAAAGCTACTCCTGTGAAATGGCCATAGGAGACCGCACAGCATTAGTTCCACGTCAGCCTTCCTCTGCACACGATGTTAATTTCTGTGTAATGCTCAGTCAGTGTCCCACAAGACTGCTTTTTACGCAGTACTAACTCCATTGGCTGTGGGAGAGCCTTAATCGAATTCTTCTTCTGTAATAATTTGAAATTTCTGTTTCATTTGGCGTTAAATAGTGTGCATGAAAAATAATTATGCATTTAGTGGATGGGGTGAGAGATGCTACTTTGCAAATGTGTGCAACTTTTTAGGTTTTGTCTCGAGAGTGGCTTTCTGGATAGCGTTCTGGATATCTCTTGCTCTCACCCTCTCTTTTTTTCTCTATCTGCT
>NC_051404.1:48418181-48418880 GCF_015228065.2 Penaeus monodon
CACTCATGTTAGAGCGTTATCTTTGTAATCGGAAGGCCCCGGGTTCGCGCCCGCTCAGCCCCTCTCAGTCGACTGTGAGAGTGATTTAGTACTGGCATATTGACATCAGCATGATGAGGTCAGAGTCGACATAGTACGCATGTTCCTCTAATTACGTGTCCCATATTTCCCCTTGGACATGGGCCCAACTTTGCCTCTTGATGTATTCCCAACTGGGATTGACTTCGTGTAGGGAAACCTCCGACTCGTAGCCCAGACGAGTGCGTGAATCGCCTCCCGGCACCGAGGGGCTCTCTCTTCACGCTCGCACTCGTTCCACCTTCTCCGCAAGACCTTATTGTGAAGCTTCGAGTCGTTGCCATGTCGACGTAGCCTCACAACGCCGTTCTCCGGACTATTTTATTCGCCGTCCGGAGCGACTTCCATCTTCGCAGCGACGGGTTTCCGACTCTTTCGCTAGTCTCTGAGGATAATTTAACCGTCAACTTATTGCTTATATAAAGGGAAAGCTGCGTGTGGGTGGAACTTCAACAAAATTATGGTACGAAGGAATATGCTGGTAGATGCCATATGGGCTCCTCTTGTGTAGATACATATTACAACTTTTCAGTTCGCTACATCAAAGAAAATACATGTTCGGCTTTTTATCACTACATCAAAGAGCTTATGCTACAGGTAACGGCAGTGCAACAACCACAC
>NC_051404.1:48419459-48420136 GCF_015228065.2 Penaeus monodon
TACATTTAAGCCATTATTAGCTGTCCTGTTGAGTATAATAACAGATCTTTTATGATGACATTCCATATTTCTCTTTTCGCTTTAGGTATTTAGCAAACAAAGTGATATTTCACAAATGCCTAATTCATTTTGCGATGCTCTTCGGAAAAGGCTTAATAGAGTCTATGATTAAGGACGCGCTTTTGCCTCTGACCTTCCGCTGTGCCTTATGCCATAAACAAAGTGCATTATGGAAACCTTTTGATCTTGGAAATGGATGTTAGACGCGGATGCGAACTGATGAATATTTAATAAATCCAACTCGATCCGGGCAAAACATGCGAGCAAATATGGCCTACGTTGCAATTTCCCGTTTTTTATCGGGCAATAAATGTTTATCGCACGAGTTTTCGCTGCAATAATAATTATTGTCACTGTAGTTGTTGCTTTAATTGTTATCAATTTTAATTTTGTTGTTAATATCACCAGGCTGCTGTCAGAATCAGAAAATATATCAGCGTTTCTGTTATTACTTTCATTGATAATGGCGGTGTCAGTCATTCAGCTGTTATCATTAATCGTAATAATTACTCGCTTGAAAGCAGTGACACCGATGAGGATTACTATATCAGAGGCCAACCCCGGCGCCGCAGCCGTACTAATGATCTTAAAGGGGGAAAGGTAAGCATCTGAACTGG
>NC_051404.1:48420844-48422852 GCF_015228065.2 Penaeus monodon
CGCAGCACTCACCCATAAAACCAGTGAATGAAAAGACGCATGAAAGACCTCTGAATCATCCGAAATGTCTGGCCGAGAAGTGGCCGGAGCGACTGGGACAAGCGAACGGAATGCGGAACGGAACGGAAGTGGACGTGAATGTCAACAAACAGGGTGAAAAACGTCAACAAACACAGAGAAATGTCGTGAATAGCATGGGGCGGAGAGCTTGAATGGGTAGCCATGAAAGTGCAGGATGTACACAAGCCATGGCAGGTAGGACGGACAGATGTGAACGTTCTAACGATGGTCTGTGGCTGTTTATAAAGAGTGTAGTTGGGTGAGGCGGGTGCTCCGAGTGTACGAAGCAGGATAGGTGTAGTATTTTGCATGGGATGAGGGAGGAAGATGTTTGCTGGTATTGTAAGGCAAGCAAGGTCCCAGCCCATGCTGCAATGAACGGCGAGAGATGTAGAGATCTTTCCAATATGTCAGGTGGATTTAGAAGCGAAAGTAAATGATATTGTGGAAGGCTATGTAAAGGAAGTGTCGCCACTGGGGGTACAGGGCAGGTTATGAGAAAGCAGACTGAGTGCGACGCCACAGCTTCAACGACAAATGTGGAGGAACATATCCAGAATGGAGCTAATCAGAGTGTGAAGTAACGCAATGTAACAGAGTGTGTATATTTTTCGCAGAGCAGTAGTCAGAGATGTGTAATTTGTTACTAAAATATCCTACTAAGTTTTAAAAGGCAAAGTTAAGGATGAATGATGCGTTTGTTTTAGGAGGTAAAAGACAAAACTCACTCCTGCTTGGACTTACTGAGGCCTAAACTAATGAACTTTATAATATCTGTTTGAAAGGGATATGAAACGTTTAGAAAGAGATGTGTAAACGAATGACATTACGAAATCAGGAGCAGGGAAAAGCCCCTCGAGAAGGCAGAAACGAGCTGTGAGCAGCCAGGAGGGGAAAGGTCATCGCTATCGAATGTCATAAATCAGTGGGCGGCCAAAGGCACCAGGAGGCGGTGCACAAGGGCCATTATACAAATGTGGTTTCAATTTTTCAAACAAGCGGCATGGACTTTTACAAGGAAGGGGTGATAAATCGTTGGGTGTCATATGAGTACCTGAGGTTTTACCGTGTAACAAGTGACACGGTAACAAGTGAATATCAGCTATCAGAACTTTGATTTATAGTCTACGACCGTTTTAGGGAAGAATCAGTGTCGATTCGGATTAATGATCTTGACAAAGTAGCACATCCTTTGAATTGGACTTGGGATATAAGACAGACTTCTAATTGGGTGTACAGCGTCGGATAAAAGATGACTTACATCACCACATATAATTTGGACAAATGTTTGAAGCTTTTGAGATACGTTCAGTCAGCTGTTTTGTGAGGAAACAGACATACACACTTAATTCATTTCACATTAGGAAATGGTGTCAGAAGGAAATTACGTACTTTTGTCATTCGAGGACTAGTGCTCAGCCAAATAAAAAGCTTTGTGGTAGAGGAAGCACACATTTTGTGTAGATGAGGCGATACAGAAGTGAGTTGAGGTCCGAAATATTACACAAAGCAGCATTTGGGACCTACATTTTTTCTTGTACACCAGTGAAATGCCAGAGGTAGTAAAATATCATGTGCATTATCAATGTAGATGGCACCTTACTGTATTGTGCAGTATCATCATAGGGGTACAGAAAGCAGTTGCGGTCAGAAACTGATAAGCCGGGCACATGAGAAATTGCCGAGATAGATTCAAATCTGACATAGGAACACACGCTCGATAATCATGAATGATGTAATCAAGTGGTAAGTCCTTTGTAAGTACACTTAACTCTAGACATAGTCTTGAAGAACCTAGAAGTGCTGGAGAAATGCAGAATATTTCGCATGCCTGACAGTTGGCTCAGGGATAACACTATAAAGGTTTACAAGTTCTTGTGTGACCAGTATAAACTGAATGAATTATGAATGGCAAAGGACACTGAAGAGACATAGAGGCAAAAGGCCG
>NC_051404.1:48423433-48424070 GCF_015228065.2 Penaeus monodon
CGGATTTCTCTCTTCTCATTATCACTACCATTAAAAGCAGTAGTAATAGCAGTAATCATAACTACAATATACATTTTCTAATCCAGAGGTTTTCAATATTTTTCATCCAACGCACCGTGCCTTTGACCATTTGTAGCATCACCCTTTTGCCCTCTGTGACAACTGAAAGATGTTCGACATAACACGTAGCATTATCCCCACCGAGAAGCAGTTTAGCTCAGATGAGCATCCCAGGCAGTACAGAAATATTGTAGTTAAAAGTAAGCATAAGAGACCACAGTTTACACAGATTTCTTGTAAATTTGTAGCCAGAAAATCAGGTTATCCCGCAGGCTACTTTTTAACCCCGTTTCATGCAGAGAATACTGGCCGATGTACGAATTCGGAATGGTAGAATGTAATATGACGCAAGGTCTGCCATATCACAGCCAGCACAGATGATTGATAGGTCTCTGTTGGAAACGATCAACTGCTACAGAACCTTTCTCCTGCAGTTGTCAGTGCGAGAAACGTTTGCGACACAGGTTTAATCAGTGTAGTGTGGACGTCAGGCTGACTGGAAGGGATACTTTCTTCCCAGGGGATGACGCCATGAGATGCCTACGGGTGGAATGTGATAATATTTATCATGAAGGTA
>NC_051404.1:48424136-48424891 GCF_015228065.2 Penaeus monodon
GAAAATGGTGCTCGTGATTATCCATCTTTATTATCATGATACTAGTAATCAGAAAAAAACAGTGGAATATAATGAGGACAAGGATACTGAACCCAGCTCAAGATGTAGACTGACAGCTCGTGTCCGAACAAACAGTGTTTCGCGGGTAAACTGATTATCCGCTTCCTGCCCCATGAGGACGGTATGACCTTGTTATTCCAAAAAGCAAAAGACCTAGTCCTTTGCTGAGGGCAAGGGATGTTGAATAATATTCACAATGACAATGAGATATTGTACTTGATATACTGGCAGAACATGACACTTCAGAAAGGGAGGAGAATTCCGCATAGAATACTTGGAATAAGTAACAATGGAATTTAGTGTTACCGACTCCGGGATTTAGCCTTTGGTGCGAAAATCTTGCTCGTCCGATTATAATGCTGTCCCAAAATATACCAAGGAACTTCCTTTGAGAGCCTTTGCGGAGCAGCATACAAAAGTTTATTTACCGTAGACAGGTCGTGTGTGGTGTGTTACTTGCTGAAAAGGATTATACAAAAAACTATTATCCCGAGCTTCAGTATTCTGCATACTGCTGTGTGCGCAACCGTACATGTGAAGGGATAGTCCATGTTAGGCTTTGAGAATAATCGGTTTTTGCAATACCTTTTACAGTGCTATATCGTGTTATATCGGCCTTTGATGCATTGAGAGTGTGACCCAGGATGTCAGTTAACCTTTCGATAGGTGGCTTTTTCAAAACTATAATGCCATCG
>NC_051404.1:48425131-48425639 GCF_015228065.2 Penaeus monodon
TCTGCCTACCTCTCTCAGTTTGCAGGATAAACGACTTTACAGTGAATAAGGAGTGTCAATTACAGATTCGTGGCGGTCTCCAATCGGCTCGCATCCAGGCTTGTTTAAAAAGATTTCTTACCAAAAGTTCCACGACACTATATTCGCAATCGAAGCCAGTCTCATTAGGTTCACTTGATTTGCTCAGCGACAACAGCGGTTTCCGAGTCAAAGACCCTAAGTTTCGCTTTTTTTACCCTGATTGGGTAAAAATCTTTGGTTGTTCTACAACTGGAGAATTTGTATTTTTTTCTTTATTGTACTAGGCTTATTCAGGAAGACAGGATGGTGGCTCATTATGCGGTTCATAGTATAACATACAGTATTAATATCCATGGTGTTACAGAAGCAACCTCGCAGTAAAAGTTCAATTTAATGAGAAATGTTGGGAATTGGGGGACGCCTGACACCGTCTGTGTTTGGGAATGAATGGGTGGTGAATTTGAATGCTGGTCTGCGCATCATATTT
>NC_051404.1:48425965-48426574 GCF_015228065.2 Penaeus monodon
CTTCCCTAGTATTCATGTTACTGTATATATCTACGCAACGTTACTTATTTTTAACGAAGAAGTGATCTCATTTGAAAGTTATTCCAAAAGCAACGGATGCCTTAGGAACAGTTTCTTTAAAAGTCTCAGACTTTCTTCAAGTTTAAGCTTGGTGCAACTACAAAAGTCCTGATCCCCAAGGAGCTACCCTAGATTAAGTTGCCATATCCCTTAGAATTAAAGTTGGTGTCTGTAACCAGCCAGATGAAGTTTTGGGCCTTTCTCATATATACCGAACTTCATAAGACATTGGTTTTACATTTACACTATATGCGCCTGTATTTTAGAAGCACGTTTTCATACTTTCCACTTGTCTGTTATGTTATCTAATTTCCCTGAGTGTAACACAAGATCCCTTTGATCAACTCTGCAATGAATAAACAAGTAAAAAAAAAGAGTTTTTTTTTCTACGGCCCTGCAAGAAGTTCCAAGTTCCGGCCTACGCGTAGGATTATTCAAAGACGTTCTATCATCTCTGACTGTTTGATTCTAAAACTTGTAGATCTTATGTTACCTTTTATAGTTTTCATATATGATTTGAACTAAGTTTAGTTATTAGTTCTTCATTTT
>NC_051404.1:48426694-48428584 GCF_015228065.2 Penaeus monodon
GTAATGGCGTACGTGCCACACGCTCGAAAGTTGCAGAAATGCGGCCAAGTGGCTGTCGCGTCGTATCTCTCTTCCCTTAGCGCCTCTGATGTCCGGAGATCCTGGCAAACAAAAGAGATGTCACTGGCGAACCCTCCGTTTCCCCAGACGTTGAGGGGGACAGCCATCTTTTAACTCCTGTCACTTCAGGAAGGGACGGGAAGGGAGGGGAGGGGAGGGAAAGAGAGGGAAGGGAGCGAAGGAAGGGCAGGGAGGGGAAGGGGAGGGAAAGAGAGGAAGGGGAGGGAAGGAAGGGAAGGGAGGGAGTTGGAGGCCGTGGCAGGGGAGTTGGTGGCGAGGGTGATGAGAGGGAAAAGAGGGTAGGGGAAGAGGGGCAGTGAATGGTAGGCAAGGTGTGTTCGACTTGCGAGCGGGGAGGGGGGGAGCGGGGTCGTGGCAGGGGTTAGGACCGAGGCTGGGTTCAAACAGGGGTTTGAGCAGGGTTAGAATGGGAGTTGGGTTCAAAGCTAGCAGTTAAGGCAGGGGACGAGGCAGGGGTTAAGATAAGAGATGCTAAGGTAAGAGACGAGCCACGGGTTAAGGCAGGGGACGAGCCAGGGGTTACGGCAGGGGTTGTACAGGGCCGCGGCAGGGCCTGAGCCAGAAGAGGCGGCAGGGAAGGCGGACGCAAATGGCAGAGCGAGGGAAGGCGATCTGGCACTGTCGCTAAGTGATGTTTGTGTGTGAGCGGCGGTGACGCGTCCGAGGGGGAGCCAGATAAATGCTAATTGAAAATGAAGGTGTTCGGAGCGCAGGTTGGGAGGGCGGCGCCCGTGCTATGCGGGGAGACTGCGCCGGTTGTTATGGCCGCCGCGCCAATGTTAATTACTGTCCAACTTGATTAACTCTCCCGAAAGAGTCTCCAAAGTTCTCGTGTTAATATACTTGAGAAATGAAGACGGTGATTTCATAGCTGTTTCAGCGGTTCGTTAAAAACAAACTTGAAGCAACACTTTGTTAAAGATCGAAGAAACTTTTATACAACTAATAGCAACTGTAGCCAAAGATTTACTGAGGAGTCAAGTCTCATATATTTTTATATAGGAAAAAATCATGGTTTCGAATTCCTCTTTGCAGCTCATGTGAAATATGAAATCTATGAAGACTATTCTATAAAGTAATTATTCTTCCCCCGGAGAGAAGATTTTTTATTTTTTTTACATAAAAGCCAGTAACGACCAATGAACGAAATTAAGTGACATATGATTTATTTATATTTTTCCCAGAATTATAATTTTGACCTGATTAACCCTTTTGATGTGAGTAATTTAATTCTATATTCTGCCTAATTATAAGCATATGCAGAGAGATTGTTTTATTTTCATAATTTAATTCAAATTTATGCTAATTCCACAGAAACATTTTGGTGCTGCCAATGAGGAAGAAAATATTATATATATTATGTATACTATTAAAGATTTTCCATTTCAATTACATGGTATTGCAAGAAAATAAGCAGACACAAGTCCACAACCCTCTGCATATACGAGAGTGCAATTGCAATGAAATATTATCTTAAAGAAACAATCGTCATTTTACTATTTACACACACAAGGCTAAGTGATTTTGTATTTTTCTTTTCGTAATAATTATTTGACTTGAACACTATGTACTGAAGTTTGCGTATCTTTGACACATCCAAGACTAATTAGCATTCAGGGGTTTTACTTGGCAGAATTAATTAACTTCTCAGATGAATCACGCTGCCCTCAGAAGAGTAGTTATAATAGAAATAGGACACGTTTAATCTATATCTTATGTGCTTCGCCGTCTTAGCGTCTCTGGCTCTTTCTTGTGCTGTTTCGCTTACTGTCTCCATCTTCTCTCGCGCTTCTTCTCTGTCTGTCTGCT
>NC_051404.1:48429950-48430907 GCF_015228065.2 Penaeus monodon
CCCTTTTTTCCCCCCCTTTTCCTTTCCTCCCCAAGTCGCTTTTTTTCCCGCCATATCCCAGCACCCCCTCGAACCCCCCTGGAGTCGGTGTGCCTGAGCTTTCGTTCCCTCCGCATAAAACCCCTGAGCGCTGTCCCACCGTGGGTATTCTTTTTTTCCCCAAGTCTAACGTACCCTTTCCCCCCCCAGCGGCTCCCCTTTTTCCCCTCCACCCCCCAAAAAATTTTTTCCCAATCAGTCATCCCGCGTATCAAAGTTGTTCTTTCCGCGAAACCCCCAAAACTCCATTTTTTTGGTGTGACAGCCACCATTGCTAATTTTTGCGTCTGGTGGCAGCGGCGGGCAATTCTTTTTTTTTAGAGAGAGAGAGAAGTGATGTGCTTTATCAATAGATGAAGAAATGGGAAAGCGGTGTCAAGTGAAATCAGATGCTATGTTGATGGAGTTGGAAATGTGATGAAGTCAAATGCTACAATGGGCCTGGAAGCGACAGAAACAAAATTGATAAAGTAGTGAGAAGAAAGGATTTCTCACTGATCATACTGATAGGCGTTGTTAACAAGCTTGGTTTGTGTTTGTAGCAAATGATTAAGTAGAGGAATGTATCAACACGGGATATTGCATACTGCAGGATGCCCACGTGTGTGCCATTATGCCTGCAGGTCCGTTGAGCTCTGCGGCTAGAATGGTATTAGGATACCTGTTGACGGAAGTGTCAGGTCCTGGTAGGACTGAAAAGATTAGGCACGTCTCTCCTCGACGTAGTCTTCGGTCTTTCTCTGTCTATCTGTTTATCAGTGATTAGGCAGATGGGGATAACACAAAATGAGAGAAAAGGAAATGTAAGCCCGCTATAGATAAAGAGAGGAAGAGGGGAAAGACATGATAGAGATGTACATACGCACAGATGAATACAGGACGCACACAAGCCCACACACGTTCAATAAAAAAGTACTT
>NC_051404.1:48431031-48431531 GCF_015228065.2 Penaeus monodon
TACCCTTTGGCTTGTGTGACAAATGATAATGGGCACATTTCCTGTTCGACTAAATCATGAAATAATTTAGAAATTTCACTGAATTTGCTGGTTTCCTCGCGAACTTCGTCATTGAAAAGCACCTGCTAGGAAGCCGGCATCCTGCATGAGTGTGTTCGGTCAAGATAAGCATCCACACGTTTCGTAAACCTAACGCCCAAAAGGATTCCCTTGCCCTTCCTGACCTCGGCAGCGTCCCCGAAGACAGTTTGGTGGCTCTCGATGTATACACGGCTTTTACATTTAGGTGGCCGGGGATTTTTTCACGGGGGGAAACGGAGTCCTCCTATTGCCCGACCTGAGCTCGCTTTTCAGGCTCCTTTCTGATGGTTTTATCAAAGATGCGGAAGGAAGTCGATCTACAGCGGATCAATATGTGAAAGGCACAGTGCACTTCGCATGGGTCAGAGGCCACGGAAAGACAGACTTTTTCTCTATATGTATATGCTTGCACATGTGTG
>NC_051404.1:48435443-48435559 GCF_015228065.2 Penaeus monodon
TGTAAAAATACACAGAGCTGTAAAATGTGGTAATCATACATCTGGCTCCCATGCATCGGGGTGCAAATATGGCCTCTGGGGTAATTTACGGAAATTATCATATTATGGTTATTAAT
>NC_051404.1:48435613-48436278 GCF_015228065.2 Penaeus monodon
TCTTTCTCTCTAGTTTGATGTGATACGATAATAAAGATAATAAAGATATGGCATATCCAAATATACATAATTCCGGTAAAGATTTTTCCTTTGGATTTCAGAGAGCCGTTTGAATGATACATTGATAGTAAATTGTGAAAGTTCTTCCTATTAAACATTGCAGCAATTTGTCTTGCTAGATATAAAAAAGAAGAAAAAAGACATACATAAAACACAAGCAAGCAAATGAAGAATTACGCGGTAAATTGCCTCGTGAGTGTATGTGGGGGGGGGGGGAGAAGCAGCATCAGGTACTGGCATGATTTATCTCACTTTAAAGAATAATTCCTCCTCATCCTTACATTTCATGTGTAACTCCGACTTTGTATTCAGTGAAGCGCATACAGGAATGGGCGAGAAAATAACTTAGAATTAAAGAAAGCAATTTTTTTCTGCCAGAACGACATAAAAATCCATCACGCCGAAGGGAGCAGAAAATTATTCCAAATGAGATTATCTCTCCATGATTAAAAAAAAAAAAACATGGAATTGATTTTTCTTAATGATTGTTCAATTGAGGGGAGAGGAGAAGCTGTATTTCGAGATAAGGAAGCTCAAACGGGCCTCAAGACGACAACGCTGAAACACCCATAACAGCTGACGAGGAGGTTTCTCTTTTTACGACC
>NC_051404.1:48436616-48437373 GCF_015228065.2 Penaeus monodon
GCTATGACTTTGACTTATTTTAAAATTTTGCTCTCAAAACAGAAATAGCTTTAAAGGTAGCAGATATTTTTCTTATTTTTGGAAACAAAGAAGGAAGTGTTAGATATCAAAAAGATGAACTGATACTGCACAAAATGGACTCGATATCTTTAAAACCAATAATAAAACCGTAAACTCTGTACCAGAATGCTAGAGATTACAAAAGGAATATCCACTCCCTTTGTCTGTTCTGTTATAGTACTGCGGTAGTAGCACACTAGTAAGTAAACAGTGCCATGGCCGACCCGTGAGAGCTTCCCATTGATAAACTTTGGTGAACGGAGGTGAAAGGGGCGAGGAGGACACCCGAGAAAATCCGTCTCTTCAGCTCCGTCATGGCCCGGTCTGGAGCTCGAAAGCTGTTGACAATAAATTACGCCTTAAAAGGACCAATTCCTCCCTAAGTATATTGGGGAGGCGGTCGGCCCGGCTTTCAAAGGCAACAGAGCATTTATTAAGGAAAAGGGCGGGGATAAAATATTTTCGCTAGACGCATATTTCTCAGGATTCCCCCTAAAGGATTAGTTATATGTAGTTTTTTTCTCTCTCTCGTTTTTAATAATAACACTAATAATGTTTAGTTTCCTCTTCCAAGTATTCCGGGGCCTCACATGAACCCGCCCGCTTGCATTACAGGTCAAGACATATCGCCTTTCGCTGGCAACTGTTCCTGCTTCGAGACTCGACATAGAACGAAGACTATGTTGTTGGGTCAGCT
>NC_051404.1:48438336-48438787 GCF_015228065.2 Penaeus monodon
CATTGTAAAGAAAAAACGCGCACACTTTCAAAGCCATGAAAGGAGAGGAGCCCAGGCAGCGTCTTGTTGCAAAGAGAGCGTTCGTTCCTTTGTCTCCCGTTGCAGCTTTTTGATGAATAAGCGAATTACTGTCAATACCCAAGTGTTCTCCCTCGTGAGGCATCGTTATCTTGGATTTTTTGCCTATAATTCGTCTGCGGGGCGAGTCGCACGCTCACCCGATGTCTTTAGGAACCTGCGGACACGTATGAAACACGTCTGGAACACGTGGTGTGAGGACACCTTGATAACCTTATTTGATTTCTGTAAGCTTCGGTGGAATGTGAGGCAGGATGCGCACACCTGACCCTTACTATGACTAATTTTGCTTGCTTCAAACACGTGTTTATTTCTGGGCATATTTTATTAAAACATTGCGTCCATATACCGTATATGTGATTTCCTCTTGCCT
>NC_051404.1:48438950-48439226 GCF_015228065.2 Penaeus monodon
CTTAGATATAAATATATCATGAAATACAAGGTCCGTAAAGATGAAAGAATGTAGCGAAGGGTCTGTAAGAGGAATATCAATTTTTTTTCGCCCGTGAAATCCCGGAGGCGAATGTCCGAGTGTAAGGGAATACTGCTGAGTTAGTCGGTCTGGAATATGGAGTTGGGTTTTTCAAAGTTTAAATTTGTTGGTCGTTTTAAAGTTAGAAAGCCTGTTTTAGTGGGCTGCGAGGAAAGGCTTGGAAAGTACGTGTAAAAGCAAAATATTTTTCTTACA
>NC_051404.1:48439483-48440219 GCF_015228065.2 Penaeus monodon
TCAAAGCCTTCATAGGTTGTTTCAATAAGTATACACACAAATACGTGCTTGGTATATGAGTCAGTAGAAATTTCTGAAATATGATCACTGATGACAACAGACATAATTAGATTATGTAGCATTATCTTTTGCCAAAGCTGCAGGTAATAGCTTAATGACAGCCAAGTCTCTTCATGCCCATAAATGAGCATTGTGATAGCGAGGAATATTTGCGACATGGGCTAAATTAATCAACCTTTTCGGTGCATTTTTATTACGAGGGAGGTGTTATCGAATATCAGATTATAAATAAAATAACGCATAAACCCATCAGAACGCTGCTTTGGTATATAATTTGAGTTTGTCTCTACTGATTACCTGTTGGTTATAGACACGTGCTGGAATATCCATGGGCGGTGCATCGCCTGCCTGGCTTCCGCCTTGGCGTATGTCCTTAGCATTGCAGATGCATATGTCGGCAATGAGACGGTTAACTTTCACCTGCCCTGTGTTACCCCGCGCATTAACGAGCAATTGATTGGACCTCCGTGATGGTAATTAGCTCTCCCGCCTAATTGCATATTGAATCTGCTTGGTGACGGAGGGCGAGCTAATGACACCGCCGCAGACTGCAGGCGAGCGGGATCCAGCCCACGCCTTCGTGTGGACCCGAGTGCCTGGGCGGCGCCGTTGACTCTGCGCCTCACGCTGCGTCGGGCATGAGAAGGGCTTCTAAGAGATGTGATATGCAGTGTCA
>NC_051404.1:48440347-48440756 GCF_015228065.2 Penaeus monodon
CACCCAAGATGCGCGCAGAAAGGTTCACTCAAGTAACAGCAAAGCCCCACGACACTTCTGGAAGAATCCGAAATAACAACATTTTACAGACTACTCCTTTCTTTCTTTTAGTCTGAGATGCACTCCTTGAAACAGACTGAATTCCTCATAAAAAGTATGGTGAAGAAATGAGGAGTGGAAACTATATTGAAGTTTCTGTCACATCCGGCAGTGTATAGCTCGGCCGTTTTTTCTTTGTTTTCCCAATTCCGCGATGAAAAGATAAATGCATTTCTTTTAGAATCTTTGCGGTTTTTTCAAGTTCGCTGGCATAGTCCTCTTTAGATTTTAGTTATAGACATCGGCTCGCACATATTGGCATTGTTTTGAGAAGGACGCTTACATTATTCTTGTTCACAACGCTTATGTC
>NC_051404.1:48440783-48441337 GCF_015228065.2 Penaeus monodon
AAAGAGAAAGGTGAAAAATACTTTTTTCTAGTCCAAAATTATTCTGAAATGAAAAAAGCTTGCCTGCATTTCCAGTCCACAAGCTTAATATTCATTATAATTTTCGAATTCAGTTAGAAAATAAAAGTAAATATAAATTTCTGCGATGCAATAGCTATTGCCTTTTTATTATGATTCATTTTCGAAATATTTCAGACTTTCGCATAACGAAAAAATTCCCGCTGCATTTGGTGAAGAAATTATTAATTCGTATAAAATCAAGTACACTGTCTGTGTCGACGACTTTGCGAGAGACGATACGGCAGCCGAAATGAATAAATTGCAACAGAGGCAGACACAATAGGAAGGAGACAAGGCAAGATGCGTAATCACCGTTAAGGCCATATATCTTGTAATATCATTCATTCATGATTTTTCTACAACTGGGAGTTGACGGACAACAGCCTCCAGTCTCATTATCAACGTTTTATGTAGACTTTACTTATATGGGCCATTGGAATGTTCACCACTCCCGTTATTATGTTATGAAAATTTAGATGATGGTTCATGAAACA
>NC_051404.1:48441726-48441896 GCF_015228065.2 Penaeus monodon
TCGGTTTTACGTCACGACCTCCTTCTTAAGGGCCGGGGCGGTGCCTTCTTTCGAGGGCCTTTGGCTGTGGCAAGTGGCCGCTGCCCCGAGTGGACGCCCCTCCTTCTACTCAGGCCGGTGGCGTCGGATTCGAACACGCGCGTAACCGCTGCGCCACGGCTGCCGCCATA
>NC_051404.1:48442666-48444516 GCF_015228065.2 Penaeus monodon
TCCTTCGATTCACACAAATGCATTCCGTATTACAAACTCCAACCGCAAAGTTTTATGGCTTGATGTAGCACCATCATTTCTCTGATGTATCATCATACAGACCCATGTACATAGGGTATACATAATCCATATATAGAACACGAGAGGATCACCTTTTATCGCGAAGACCCGGTGCTTGGCTTGTGTGTATTTGGCTTGTTCTGTGAAATTCTGGCCGACGCGCCCGGAGAACACGGTCGTCCTGTCCCAATGGCCTCAGAGGTGATAATCAATACTTTGCTGAAGCACCAGGCATGGACAGGGCCAATACTTACTGAAGGATGTCACTTTATTGAAATGTGAATGGTAGTGATTATATACGAGAATGCTGTCAAGTAGGGGTTTCAGTATTATTTAGTATGTTTAAAGATGTATGCCAGGCCTATTATTCATCACTGTAAATAAATTCGTTGAGGTGTTGTCCTTTTGTTTACTCAACTTCGTAAGAATAAGCATTATTAAAACTCTTCGTGTGGACAAAGTATAGAACAGTGCCTGGACATGACGGGTTGGCGGCACAGTGCCAGGAATGTGAGGGGATGTGGTGGCACGGTGCCAAGTCATGATGGGATGGCAGTAAGGTATCCGAATGTAATGGGACGGCAGCACAGCCTGGAGATGTGATGGGACATGGCACTGTAACACCATACAAAGGAGTGTTGTCTTTGGAGGCGCGTTATTCAAGTCTTAAGTGTAAGAGGACACAAATGTGCTTTTATGTGTAAATAAAAAAATATATATATAAAGCGCACTGATATATGACTGGAAAGCGCGGTACTTCACTTCACTTCAGACAATACGAGCGTTTCAGCGATCACTGATAAGTCTAAGATTTAGACTATCATAAATATAGTTTACTAAAAGACGGAAGTTGGAAGGTGAGAGAATGACAAAGACCTTGTCAGTTCTTGGCTGTGAGAAGGGCATCCGCCATGAGCTACGACCCAATTTAACTTTTATCCAAAAACTTCACATCAAATATAATAAAAGTCTTAGGCAACGTGTTTAAGGCGAGTTAGAAGTTGCCTTTTCCTTCACAAGACAATAAGTTAGAGACCAGGCGCGATAGAAAACTCATATGAGAGCCTACTACGTATTCGAGATATTTACATAGTTCCGGAGTCGTGAAATAACATTTTGGAATTCTTTGCATACACAAGTACCTGCTGAAGCTACGACAGGCGACTGCCCAATCCTTGTCGGGGAAGAGGTTTCCTGCCAGTCCTGTGTGAATATCCTTGGAAAATGTCGCAGTCATTTCGTGAAGATGCCTCCTGGCCGGAATTTCGCCAAGACGCATAAGTAAATAGGAAATGAAGAATGTATTGTAATCTTGCGTGTGTTTTATCAATGTCCTTTTCAATCCAGGTTGGGGAAGAACATCCCCTGATCTATGAGAGGATTTTCTATTGAAGTTTTCCTTGCATAATGGTATTCTTTAAGGGCATTCATCATTGAGGATTTCCGTGGACCGTATTCGAGTCAAGAGGAAGCGAGAGAAAAGCTGTTCCACTTTCCTTTGCTTTTTACCTTCAGCGAATGTTTGTGGACGCGGCCGAGGCGAATAAGAACTTACTGAGTTGCCAAATGTTACATCGCACTTTAAGATGCATCCTCTCGGCTAACAGAAGAAACGCCATTTTCTTATTAATTCCCAGAAAACAGATCTCCTTTACTTCCCAAACACAATTTTCAATTTCAAATTTCTACGTCCTCGTGTCAGATTTTTTCATGGAGTAATTCATCTTGTTCACCTTCGCCTCTGGCAGCCATCCGCAACTCGAGGGAAACACGCTCCAATCTGCCATTTT
>NC_051404.1:48444901-48445051 GCF_015228065.2 Penaeus monodon
TCTTCCAAGGAGGGACTGAGGTTATCTCGCTCTCACTTTCCGCGGCAACTCCGAAACTTTCCTCTACTTGTGGTTGGAATTGATCCCTGATTTATTTTCTTCTGTCCTCCTTTGTGCTCCCATTTCTTGTATTTCAAATTTTCCTCCCAA
>NC_051404.1:48445104-48445591 GCF_015228065.2 Penaeus monodon
TCGACACTTCCTTCTTTACCATGTCATGATCCTTCATCTTAAGGTATTGCAAATTTTATGTAACAACACAAATATTTACAGACTTTTTTTTATTTACATTCATATTTATCCTTCAAATTGATAGAATCGCGTTCATCCGCACATGCACGAGGCTCATGCATAGACAAATCATGCATAAACAAACTGCGTGCGGGCGATGGAGTGCCTGCACGTCCTGCTTGATCAAATCACAAAGTTACGCGAAAGCTATTCTGAGTTAACAAAGTGATGCAGATCAGTCTTCGCAAGTATTAAGCTTCAAATTCGTCATTGTTAGCTCTCGTTTATTTTAACTTTTCCGATACATCCTCTCAACTTTTTAATAAGGTTTTCAGGAGTTGGAGGCGAGGCAGCGGGGCCAACGCGCCCCGGGACCTGCGTGGCGGGGGCGCCGACGGAGGCGACGCCGCTGCGCCCTCCGCGCTGGGCGCCCTAGGGGGCGGCTTCG
>NC_051404.1:48446992-48447074 GCF_015228065.2 Penaeus monodon
GTTTAAAATGTTCATAAATCAATGGGGGAAGTAATAAACAGTTTTGTCATCACCTCTTACGGCAGACGAGTTGTTGCTTTCA
>NC_051404.1:48447187-48447374 GCF_015228065.2 Penaeus monodon
GTTGGGGGAAAGTTCATGGGAGAAACAACATACCATGACTCTATCATCCCAATGTCTGTTTTTCCCATCTTTTGACAATGATACAATGGAATTTGTCAAAGGAGTGAGGGTAACTCAATTCTGTCTCACGTTTAGTTTTATCATACATATCATAATGATCACTGACTCATAATTAGTACGCAAAGGG
>NC_051404.1:48448685-48448756 GCF_015228065.2 Penaeus monodon
GCACATAAATGAGTCGACTGCTGTAGAGGCTTTCACGTAACTGCTGCTTCTTTAGTTACCTTTATCACTCA
>NC_051404.1:48449028-48449340 GCF_015228065.2 Penaeus monodon
GGCCATGCACATCGCACTGTCTTCTTAAACGTTGGGCATTATTATTTTTATCATAAAATCTTATCAGAAAAAGTTAAGTGTTTTCCAAAACTTCCGGCAAGTGACAATCTCCAGAGAATTTGTGGATTTTTCCGTCAAGGAGGTCTTTAGGGCGAGGCCGTTGTTAGCGCTCTCTCGGGCGGGGCGGAGGAGGGCGAAGGGCGGCCGCAGCGCCCTCGGCCAGCGCTGCTCCAGGAGGCGGAGGCTGAGGGCGTCACTTCTCACAGGTTCTTCAGTAGCGCTAAAGTGCACATGCAAAGATGCGCCGCGATA
>NC_051404.1:48451444-48451824 GCF_015228065.2 Penaeus monodon
AAGTTTTCCTCGGTCTGCCCGCCAGCAGGACCTTACAAATTCCGGGCGCGTCGCCCCCCCCCCCCCCCGCGCAACAGACAGCAACTCCCCTTAAACTGCTCGCCGACACCGGTGCAGCCCCTCCTCTGCCACAGTAGATCACACCCATTTTACTTTTATTGGACGAGCTTCGCAGATTGGGACGGTTTCTAGCTGCGCCGTAGCCACAGACCCCAATCCACGGCATCGGCTCAGGCTTATCCTGAGGCCCGAAGGAAGATGAGCTGTGAGCGATGGTCGAGGCTGCGCCGTTGAGGACGTGCAGGCTGTGAGGGAGACCTTCGTTTATGACTGGCTTGTTGAATACTATTCGCTGAAAAAGAAATCAGCTATGACAGCAT
>NC_051404.1:48451974-48452184 GCF_015228065.2 Penaeus monodon
CCTATATCTATGTGCGCCCTGATGTGAAGGACGTGAAGTCCCTGACCCAAACGGCAATCCACCCAAGCTGATTTACCTTTCTCTGAGGAACATTGCAGCCAAGGAACCACCCATCAGGCCGCTGTTGGCCATTTTATGCAGTCCAGTTCATAGTGGGAAATATAGTAATGCTGATATTGTCTGTGCGCCTGAACTGCTGAAATCATCATC
>NC_051404.1:48452364-48453132 GCF_015228065.2 Penaeus monodon
CGAAAAAAAATAAGAATAGGTGTTAAAGAGATAGGCAAGAGGGGGAATGAGGGAGAGAGAGAGAGACGGATGACTGACGGACCGGACAGACAGACATAGTGACAGACAGCGACAGAGGGAAGAGCAGAGATCCCGCCCGGTCCGCAGGTCGTCCACATTTCATGTGATTCATCAATCTTGATAACCATCTGAAAAATCGTGATTCGTAGTTGCCAATATGGGTATTCTTGAGGAAACGCTGCAGGGACCATAAATATAATGCGTATGCTTCACGGCTTCCGATTACATTTTAATAAGCACATCTACACGAAATATCGTTACTCTCACCGCATTTATAGGCGCGGTATATTTGTTTCACCGCCCCGTAAATGTTCTCTTTATCATAGAGGAGTGAGCTGGATAAAATAACTGTTTTTTCCCAGGCGTGAAATGCCAGCTGCCTTTATCTTCTTTCCCTTTATTTCCCTCGCTTTCCTCTCGATAAGCGTGATTAAGGGCCCTGCGTTATGCCTTTAAGAGAGGCTTAAAGGAAAGAGTCTAAGCTTAGGTATTGCTTACCCTCAGAGAATTCTCATATTACCTGTAAAGCCTGACAGAATAGCAGCAGAATGCCAGAATGCTCGAAAGGCTGACACCCCTGTCATGTCGTGTTATCCTTACCGCTAATTACTGTTAACTAATATGTGAACACGAATAAGTTATATCAGTAGCCAATTTCCAAGTACATATGTGTATGTCTTTCTCCCCCCCTCTTTCTCTCTTTCTATC
>NC_051404.1:48453529-48453762 GCF_015228065.2 Penaeus monodon
CAATTTCTGGGAAGGGGGGGAACAAGCAGCCTCCTCTGCATACACTGTTAGAGTATAAATAGAGCTTAGCATTTATCAGCCGTCACTCACATTTAAGAAATACATACTTTTTTTCCTGAACGTGTTTGCTCTGGATATTCTGAGTGTCTCACCCAATTCCTCAGCGCCTGCGGGACCTTGTTTGCTTCTGAATTTACAAACATCTGCTGAGCAAATTGCGGTTTGCGTTGTTT
>NC_051404.1:48454223-48454392 GCF_015228065.2 Penaeus monodon
CTGGGAACGCCGTCGCGCGAGTCCCGGAGCGGCGCTGTATTGACTTCGTCTCCCTAGAAATCAAGTCTTGCGGGCCGACTAATGAGCCGCTGAAGCCGGGATTCCAACGGCGCTAACAGAATCCGGGGCGGTTCAGGACGCGACGTGGCGCTGATGCGGGACCGGGGGC
>NC_051404.1:48454450-48455403 GCF_015228065.2 Penaeus monodon
AGTGAAAATGTTCTTCCCGTTTCTTCTTCTTCTTTGGCCGCAGTTGTACCAAGTGAATTTTCTGAACTGATTTATTCGTATGTAGTCTCCCTATTTCCATTCGATGTGCTTGGCTGTAACGAGTTCGAATGCTAACAAATGGAAGAAATGGGCTTTTGTGGCATCCAGCTTGAAGAGTCATTAAGGATCTTTCAGACGCCGATGTTCTCTCAACTCTGTTCACGCGAACGTTGGATGTGAGTAAATTTTGAATTGATTTCATTCCCTTTGCGCCACTTTAAACCGGGATGCACTGGGGGGGGGGGGGAGAAGGGGGAGGAAAGGAAAATCGTCGCTAAATCGTATCAATTACTTTGTCCAAAACAGGTTCGTGAAAATAACTTGCAAACAAAGTGATGCTGCAACCAACTCTCCTCTGATGTTGCAACCAACTCTCCTCTGATGCTGCAACCAACTCTCCTCTGATGTTGCAACCAACTCTCCTGTGATGTTGCAACCAACTCCCCCTGTGATGTTACAACCAACTCCTCCTGTGATGCTGCAACTAACTCTCATCTGATGTTGCAACCAATTCTCCTGTGATGTTGCAACCAACTCCCCTGTGATGTTGCAACCAACTCCCCTGTGATGTTGCAACCAACTCCCAACTAACTCTCCCGGCAATATTGCAACCAACCCCCCTGTGATAATGCAACCAACTCTCGATTCCCGGCCGCTGCTCCCTCTCGTCCCTGCAAACAAGAGCAACGGCAGTCGATGCGAAGGCCACACGCGGCCTTATATCTATAACTTGTTTGTCTTCTTATCAGCCCCTGTTTACCACGTTCTACAGCAACCATAATCCGATTCCGGTTAAGGTAATGTGCTAGATCTAGCTACCCTAGCAAGTCTATTAGTACTTGTCTGCCTGGCGCTTCCCCTGACAATAACAGGCATAATTCACTTGACGTCTC
>NC_051404.1:48455574-48455732 GCF_015228065.2 Penaeus monodon
AAAAACGGGAGGAGTTGCGCGCACCTGGCAACGGGGGATTAATTAACAGCTTGTTGTCGTCTTGGTGGTCGGCTTCGCCCGCGCCTGCGACGCCTCATCGCGCGTCCACGCCTTCCCATTTTGCGTTAGAGGAGCTGCAAGTTCATGTATCTATGCAT
>NC_051404.1:48455905-48455977 GCF_015228065.2 Penaeus monodon
ATACATTTAATGAGAGAGAGGTGAAATTTAATTAATCAAGTTACTGATACCCGGCAAGTCGTCCATAAAAGT
>NC_051404.1:48456008-48456097 GCF_015228065.2 Penaeus monodon
GCGAGTTTTAATAATTAATTAAGTTACCGATATCTGCATAAAGTCGTCTGTTTCATCCTCTCGACAAAAAGCTCAGACGCGACAGGAGC
>NC_051404.1:48457520-48458333 GCF_015228065.2 Penaeus monodon
GATCCTTTAATGCGTGATTCCCTTTACGTGCGCACAAAAGGACACTAAACACATTTAAAAACCTGAGTTGACCTGCCAATGTATTTACCACGAGAGACGCCCAATACAGTTAAAGGTTAATGCAATGAGTTTTTTTGAAACACGAAGCTCCTGAGTTGGAGAAAATGGTATACAGTTTGACAGGTCATCAGTTGTTTCGACTCATTCAAGAAATCTTATGTTTTTGCGAATTTCCAGTGAACGCAATACTCGAACGTTCTTAAACCAGTGACAACACGTAATAGCGATCGAATGTGTAGTTCGACAAAATTTATTAACATTTTAGGGTATATAGTATTGATTTTGGCTGCTTTGCCAGATTCCCTTGAGTATGAAGGCTATTTTGAGCTCATGCGAGGTGGTTGTTTTCCTGGGAACTTTTATAAAGTTTTGTTGTTTGTTATTTGTTGCTTTGTAGTTCTGATTCAAATTAATGCTTTTGCGTAAGATTCCCCTTAAATCAGTCTAATTTGCAACTTCATTAGCAATTCTTTTCAAGACAAATTTCCTGGTTTAAGAGCCCTTGGGATCAAACTTATGAACATATCCCACAATCTCCGACTATGATATACTGTACGCAGATTCTTCTCGGTTAAGTGTTTTTTAATAGGCTTGGTAAAACAAATTTCTCTCTTTTGGTAAAATATAGTAACATATAGCGTATTCTCTTTTCTTTTTCCTTCTTTTTTTACTTAATCAGCTTAACTTTAGAAATACGTTAAGTTGAAGTATTATCAATTTTGGTCCGAGGTATGGAAAATGCAGCTGAGTTGA
>NC_051404.1:48458542-48459530 GCF_015228065.2 Penaeus monodon
CGGACGCCCTAAAGGAGATGGAAGTCGTTCGGGCCTGAAATGCCCGTTTCGGTTTTATTATTCGTTATAATGGCTATGGAAATCTCCCTCGGCAACGTTGTTACATCACAGCTAGAGTAATGCCTCTTAGTTCTCTACGTTTTGTGCTAATTAAATGACTGAAAATACACTTGGGAAATTGTAGTTTCAGCTTCAGAGACTACTAAAGGACGCCTGGAACGTTATAGTGAGTTACATGACGGATATTTATTGGGTATTTAGTTTTTCTCTTCTTATTTTGTAATGAAAGTGTACTATTTAACTTCTCCATTAGCATTAACTGATGGTAATATTATCTGAGTATGGTCAAATGAATGCCAGTGCTCATGTTAGTTATAATAAACGCAACACAAAATATATTGAATTCTAAAAAGATCATGATTAAAAAAAATGAAAAATGAAAAATGTGGTAATGATCATAAAAATAGTCTACAAATTTATAGATGCGGATAAAGAAAATGTAATAACACATAATAATCAAGAAAAGTTTATATTGACGATAAAAGGAGCGAAGACCTATTCCCATATCTTGATATCCTTGAGTTTATCCTCATTATGTGCTCTCCTGTTGCAGACTGAAACCCCGCAAGGGAAAAGCGGACAGTTCTGCCGCCGCGGGAGCAGCTCGGCCCCGGCGGCGGCGCCCTTCCCTCGCGAGAGACTCCGAGGCGTAAAACCGGATCAGTTGCGCCAAATCCTGCAAAATACGAGCGTTTCTCAAAATTCCGCGGACCCTTCGAGAGGCCGTCAAGTGAAGCGACTTTCAGACAAAGGGAGGAAAGTGGGACTTGAAAAAGAGGGCTGATTCCCAAATGCAAATTAGTCCGGGGATGAGCTAGGGCATGGCTGCGAGTGACGGGGCATCCTGATGCAGGGGGGGGGGTGGAGGATGCTTAGAGGAGGAAAGTTGATGAATTCCGCTCTTGGGTCGAACATCTGAAAGAGAGGT
>NC_051404.1:48459580-48459889 GCF_015228065.2 Penaeus monodon
AATTCATACGTCAAATGGAGTTGCAGCATGTCAGGTCAGTGATTATCAGTATTAAGGATAAAATACGCACCGGCTCGTCTGCTTAGTAGGAAAGTCAAAAGAAGGAACGGAGGTCGACAGACACTAAGGAATAAGTGGAAGCTTACTTTCGGCTTCTGTGCGAATGATGGCGCTGCCCGGCGAGTGAAGCTTGACCGGAAAGGAAGCATGGAGATGGCCGATTTCGATAGAGGAAAGGTAAATGGTAATGGTACCCAGTGGAAAAATTCATCATATTTCGAGAACATCAACAAAAAATACCCATAATAG
>NC_051404.1:48460188-48460832 GCF_015228065.2 Penaeus monodon
CAGATGTGAGAATATCTGGAGAGCGCATTTTCCGTGATCGAGAGGCGAGCGGTTGAACCCGCGGCGACCAGGTCCTCCAAAGAGTTATGTCGGCCAGGACGTTCTCTGTCTCAATGAGAGGCGTTGGCGGAAAGTTATGGCTGTCGTATTTCACAGGTTGTAAATTAGAGCGAGTTTATTATATAAGGTATTTTTGTGTGTGTGTTTTGATACACGTGACTTTTTTTTCTCTCTCTCCCTTTACTTATCGATGGATGGAGATAACGCTTCAGAAGAAGAGATAGGTGGAATGAATCTGTTACTCCAAGATCCCCAGCGACAACAGCTCTAAATATGGATAACAAAGCGAAGGAAGAACAACAGCGTGCACTAGAACAGTTATTGGCTACTATACTGTTACTCATAGAATTGAATAGTACTACTAGTTTCCTTAATTCATTATCTGGGGATTTTATATGATGGAAGCTGTAAATATCCCCTGATTAATTTGCATGAGTCATGGGAACTCAGAGTCGCCGGCGAAAAACTACAATAAATTTGTTCGTTATAAAAATGGCGGACAAGAAATTGTTGTGAGCGTTGGGTCTTCTTCGTTTTCCTCGTCTTCGCCCAAGCTTTCGGACAGCGTTTGCTCGGCTGCGTGC
>NC_051404.1:48460967-48461347 GCF_015228065.2 Penaeus monodon
CGTCTGTCTGCGCCTTACATCCCTCATACCCCCCCCCCCCCCCGTTGCCCTTCCCCGCGAAGCAGACATTTGATGTGGGATTATGATGAGACACGTTTCTGAAACTCTTTAGGAAATATTTCGTTATTAGACGAAAACTCGGAGTTTCTTAAGAATTCAAAGGGATCATAAATTAAATATTTGGAAACTGCTTCCGCGAGGCGACATTCTTAATGAATTTTCTCTTTAAAGAGAAATGAGGATGAGGCAAGGCAGGAGCAAATATCTCGGTAAATCTGGATATTCAGCCTCCTCTCGGCTCCAAATTCGGCCTCGCCTTGAGGTCAAATTTGAGATTACGGCTGCGCTTTCGGTTTTCTTTTCCGTTTTTGGGCCTTGTT
>NC_051404.1:48461422-48461863 GCF_015228065.2 Penaeus monodon
GATTTTCATGATCATTATTTAATCATGTTTTCTAATATTTCAATGTTACTAATGTTTAATGTTTCAATTTGTGTATTTTCGTAATGTTCTGTACATTTATTTCACACACACCCTTTTTCGTTATCGTCCCCACATATGACCAGGAAGAGAGGACTAAACTTCGCGGCGCCTCACTTCCAGGTCAATATATATTGCTTCTTTGGCTTCAGATTCCTCTCTCCATTCTCCCTTCTACGTCTCTCATTCAATTATCTGTAATTCTTCGTTTGGTTCTTCAAATTCCTCTTTTCATCTTTCCCTTCTGTATCTTTCATTTGATTATCTATATTTCTTCGCCCGCTGCCTCAAATTTCTTTTTCCTTTGTTTCCTGTCAACTTTATTTTTATCGGACTTTTTAATTTTCTCGTTCCTTCGCCTCCAGTCCTACATGTTCTGATCTA
>NC_051404.1:48461936-48462564 GCF_015228065.2 Penaeus monodon
GCGTTTCTCATTGCTGAATCCTTTTGACTCGAACTTTTCCATTTCCTCGTTCGCTCGCCACTGGTCCCTACATCTTCCTCTTGCTTTCAATCTTGCTCCTATCGCCATTCCTCCGGTTCCTCAAACTCTTCCTTTTCTCTCCTTCCCATCTTTCATCGCAGAATTATTTTGATTCGGACTTTTCCATCCGGTCTGTTCTCTCGCCCTCGCCTCTGCCCTCTTTCGCATGACTTCCCCTAATTTCCTGCCTCACAAATCACTTTCTTTGAAGATGCATAAGGTTCGAGCCTTTTCTCAGCCTTCCGAAATTTAATGATTTTAGCATAATGGCATGAGGAGGAAGCCTATATGCTTTTCTCAGCCGTCGTGAATGATCGTGGGTATAGCTTGATAAACCAGGGCAAAATAATCGACGTCGTACATACTCACAAAATCCGTTAAAATTATATGTAAATTTCTATACATCTTCGCACCTTCGGCACCTTTGCATAGATATGTGTGAGCGCATGAACATTTTTCAATAGTATATGTGCTATTTATGATATCAGGGAACCCTATGTCTCTCTCATTATATGCTCGCTGGGAGAAATAGAGGGAATTCGGGAGGATAGAAATTTCTTTTAACATT
>NC_051404.1:48462694-48463074 GCF_015228065.2 Penaeus monodon
AGGTTGGGGTGTGGAATAAGAGAGAAGAGAAGAAGGCACACTAAACAGAGAAAGATAAAAGAATTAAAGAAAATGAAGTGGGAAAGCGACAGTGCCATAAAATCATAGTAATTGACACGAGACAAAGTCAGTTATAACTTTTTAATTAACGGAAAATGAACTAAAAATACACGCAGAAATCCCGGCCGCGTTGTGGCGTGGAGAGGGACGGCGGGATCCCCGGAGCGGCGCCGTGCCCTTGGAGACTGCACAAGGAGATGCGCTTCCGATGGGCAGCCGGGGACCTCATGTAGAAGGCTTCGGAACCAGCGGAGTTCCGGGAGAAGTTCCCAGCCAGGAAGCGTCAGGCTATGGGAGGAGAGCAAGGGTCGAGTGACAAG
>NC_051404.1:48463453-48463872 GCF_015228065.2 Penaeus monodon
TTATATATATATAAAATTATATTTAATAAAATTTTTTATAAATCACACATACACAAAATATGCATGTGGATTATGTAACTACTATACAACAAATATTATGTGTTTTGGGTATCAAAAAACACGAAAACAAAATTTTCGTTCACTGGAAAACCCACTAAATTATTTTCGTTTCAGTCATTTTAAAAGCGTGTCTCATGAGCGCAGAAGAAGCTCTTTAAAACTGAACATTAACAAAACAGCGCCCAAATAATTTGGGCGGCATAAAATCTGCTGTTAATATTTTACAGTTAAGCCCCGTTTTTGCGTCTAACTATTTTTATTTTCATTGTTTACTTTTCTTAGTTAGTTTATATGCAAAAAATCACGCAACACCCCCACACCCCACAACACACAAAATTATATATTAATATATAAAATTA
>NC_051404.1:48463913-48465271 GCF_015228065.2 Penaeus monodon
AAGGAATGAGAAACCCACACATGTACGCCCGCCGACACGCAAACACTTTTTTATGTGAAATAGATTAAAGTTAAATTTTTATAAACATGATGCGAAAAATAAAATAAGACTACTTTTCCCCTTTTTGCCGTCACGCTTGACGTATATGTTAAACGGAAATATTCAGAAAATAACCGCTAAAACCACATCGTTGTAATGGGAAAATTTAATAAAGTCCCCTAAATCCCGTATATTCAGGGGACTAAAAATACAATGACTTAAATGCGTTGAAATTAGCAGACCCATCGAGTAATTACTTAAAAAGAGGTAAAAGTAACACAACAAAACCGCACTTCGTTAGCCAAACGTACTAGTGGGGAAACCCCGGGGAAAGTAATAAACAGATTGTCCTAAAGTCAGCAAAATGAGCCAAAACCCCTTTATACATATCGAATCGGTAAGTTAAAAGCGCGACCGCCCGCTTGTGCACCCCGAAAGGGAAACCCCAGGGAGACGTCCGCGGGCCAAAACAAAACCCCTGACGCTTGACTTTCACTGGGACGAAATAAATAAAATGCTTTAAAATCAGCAAAAAACAACGTACAACTTATCGACCACCGGATCAGCAAGTTAAAAGCGAGACCCCCCGAGTTTCGGCAGATACCAAAAAACTCCATGGGGGCACGTCCGCGGGACCAAAACAAAATTTTGACCGGTAACTTTCACTTGGAGCACACGGTTGCCAAAGCCGAGTTTCCGTGGTGTTCCTCGCATCCTTTCCCCCTCATAACCCTCGGTTTATTTCCGCGTGAGGAGAAGGAAAGACAAATTTGGGACGTTCTCTTTCGATTTCGCTTATCCCCAGAAGTCTGCTTGTTTTTAATTTAAGGGTGTCCGGGGTGATAAATGCGGAGTTTTAGGTGGGTGTGTGTTTTTTTATAATGCGGGGCGGGCCTTTTTGGTGAAACCATAATAATTTTAGATATGAAGCCCAAATAATTCCTCGGAGAAAGGAAAAATTTCAAAAAAATTACTTGCAACTTTGTTATGTTTTAGGCAGCTCCCTTGCCTTTGTTTCCCAGTGCTTGCAGCTAACACTAAAGTAGTGGACAAAATTTTGTCTTTTGAGAAATAAACTATCAGAAAATGTTTTTGGAGTCACTCCGGGGATATAAGCAGGTGGCCCTTTTGGGGCTTAACCCCCCCCGAGTGGGTCCCCCTTTCGTGGCTGTCCAGGCTGGAAAACCTTCGCAGTTTCTCATCGTAGGAGTCGCCCCAAAACCTTTGCCATTTGTGATGATTCATTGCCGTAAATAAGCCCTAGAATATAGACGACGTTGTAATCACCCTTCCCGTATTAGCAGTAAAATTTTATTTCA
>NC_051404.1:48465817-48466406 GCF_015228065.2 Penaeus monodon
TTTAGAAAAAGACGGGGGAAAAGGGGGGGACGAAGAATCGCTCCCCCCAAAGGCCAGACAATTGCCACATCCAACAAAGCCTGGCGGATTTTCCGTCAGCATCCCCAGAAAGAAGAAGAAAAGGAGTGGGAGAAACCCAAATTTTTGGGGGAGCCCTCGGCCCCGGGAGACCTTTTAATTTTTAGCAATGGGAAACACTAATTTCGATGGGAGCGGAGGTATGGGCAGATTAAAGGGGAAAGGTGAAAAAGAAAGAGTTTATGGCGCAGAGTTCGTGATAGGAGCTAAACAGGCTAAGGACCAGGGCGAAATGGCAGGAAAGATGGGGGAATATGATGACGGGTTTAAACCCCGGATAACAAGGGCAGTGACGACAGGGTTTTGATTATGATAAAAAAAACAGCAGTCTTTTCAATTAAATGTAGTCGGGGGGAATAGTAGGAAAAAGAAAAAAAAGCAGCAGCTTGTCAGGCACGGGCTAAAAGGGAAAAACCCCCGTGACTAATAGTCGCATTTTTAGTTAAGCATAATGTACTGCCGAGACAAAATGTTGACCCGCAGTTCCATTTCAGCTGCGTTCATTCCTAAG
>NC_051404.1:48466585-48467469 GCF_015228065.2 Penaeus monodon
AAGATTTTTTTACAATTTGCATGGAGTAGGATCCAGACCGCTTGTTTATGATAAACATGAAACATGATTCCTTTAATGCCCATTTTTCTCAGAACGCAAACAGGTGCATCGGAGAGAGAAGAACCTTTAGCGACGACGGTGAGCTCTCGATTTGGTTTAGCGCAAATAGAGCTTTATCTATTTAAATTTTGCAAAAACATTTAACACTTTTATCTACGACTTCTTCTTCACTAGTACTGTGATTTTTACTATCTACTCCCTATTACTGTGATCTATACCCCTTGTACATGCTACTTTTATCTATACCACCATGGACTTTGCTTTAATATCAAATACTTACTACTGTAGCCTTGGGGCCAAAAAACCAGTCTTTTCACCGCATTTTTATTTTTTTCAAGCAATTATGTGTTTCCCCTTAAAGTTTTACATGATTAAGACTCTAGAATTCGCCCGGGATCAGCTCCCTTTAAAACTGTTTCGCAGATGCACTCGGACAAAAGGACAGTAAAAAAAGATAGAGATAAGCAGAGATGCTTCACAAAGCCTTATTTACGTGCCCCGTTTCCCTTTATTTATGTAATTATTTCTCCCGCTCTTTCTGTCTGTCGTATTTTATTCCTCTCTCTCTGTTTGCGCCTATATATTCCTCTCTCTCTGTTTGCGCCTATATATTCCTTCTCTCTGTTTGGCCCTTTAATATTATCTCTTTTGTCTGCGCCTATATATTCCTCCTCTAGTCGTCTGAATTTTAACCCCCTTCTTGTCTAAACCATTTCTTTCATTCGTCTGTATTATTTTTCCCTTCACTTGTCGAATATTTTTCTTTTCTCTTTGTCTGACCTTGTCTCTCCGTCAAAACTATTTTGGTTCTATCACGTCTATAA
>NC_051404.1:48467518-48467905 GCF_015228065.2 Penaeus monodon
AAGATGAAAACTGCGAGAATCATTCCACGCAAAATTTTCCCCAACTTTCCCATCACTTCATTTTGACACTTTTTTTCCCCCCGCCGCCGAGACAGACCCGCAAGACCGAATAAGGCGGCCCCATTCCCGTGCGCGAAACCCCGTCAACAAAATTAAAATCCAAGTGGAAGCCTTTTTATGGGGTTAAATTATGTTCAAAGGGGAGATCTGCGACGCCCTTGGGCGGCCGTCCATTTGCTCGGCCCGGGGCCCCCTCTCGGGGTGCTCGCTCGCTGCTGTGGAGTTTAAGACTGTGCAGCTCAGGGGCTCGAGGCAGGATTCGGAGGGTCATGAAATAAAGGAATGAACACTTAAAGTGAAGTATCATCATTTTATTAGGCAAATTGG
>NC_051404.1:48468271-48469390 GCF_015228065.2 Penaeus monodon
GTAGTAGATGGTACGAGTATAGGGAAATTGTAAAAAGGAATATATAGAGTGAAATTTAAAACAACATATCACGAATTTTTAACATTGCATAATATCACCCCAGCCTGAATACTTCAAGCCTTTCCCCGCGCAAAATGCAAGGGCGGAGCAAGCAGCAGTACACTTTCAAAACTGCTCTCTCGAATTTGTGTTACACACGCCCACCTGGGGAAAACGCCCGGCCGGCGACCTTTATTGGTCTCCCACCGCCAAGTGCTAGCCTGTCACCTGTCAAAGGGAGAAGGCGTAAGGAGTCATGAAAATTACTGTAAGTTTTACATTAAATGTTTTTGCGTTTATTGCTGTCCAGCTTTGTACCCTGAAAATTTTTGAAAAACAAAATTGGGTTTTGGTTTTCAAAATACACGTGACCAAAAAAACAGTGTTTACGTTGTAGACTTTGAAAAGGGAAATAAACAAAGAAAACATCAAAAGTATGAAAGAAAACTCCAGCTGCCCAAAAATGATACACCACAACAACCCCTTTAGAGAGGTTCGTTACAGAAGGCATAACAAAAGGCATTCAGTAAAGAGGTAGAAATAAGTAAAATTTACACTGCCATTCTATAGCTTTTTTTCCCCAGTCACTTTTAACAAATCCCATAAACATACAAGCAACGCGAGTCTATTTTTAAATCCCCTCAATAATTGCTAATCTTATGTAAATTACTCAAGTTCTGGAATCGCCCCGGGTATTTTTTCTGTTAGAGAAATGGTGATAATACCTCCATCAGTTTTTACAGAAAAAACAGGGGGAATAATAATTTCTCATTTTCCCTTTGATCACTTAACTTGTGCCCCCTAAGTTACACTCTTACTTTTACTAAGGGTTAATGTTAAAACAAATGTGCTAAAAATCTTATATATAAATGGTGGCGTATGTCCTGTGCAAACGAAAAATTCCTTCATTTTGCACTTTTTATAAAGTAAATTTTTCGTCACCTGATTTCTTTTATTTCAAAAACATTAACTTTTTAAGCTGTATAAATTATCTTAAAATAATACATTTTTAGAAAAGAAAAACATCGGAATGATTAAAACAAAAGTTGTGATGTGTGGCGTATGTATGGTTGTGTGTTG
>NC_051404.1:48469515-48470058 GCF_015228065.2 Penaeus monodon
GTCATTTTAATGATATATTTTGGGATTTTAGCATCAAGGGACCTTGCATGTATGTAATCAAAGTTGCAAAGCAAAACCTTAGAATGCAGGGGGTATTACAAGAGTTTAAAATATCAAAATTCAGGCATTTTTTCTTTCGTAATGATGAAGTGGCTGCGGACAAAACATATTGCATATTGCATATTGACATCGATGGTGGGATGTAGATATGCAAGAACAGTGTTATTTTTTATTCATTGTTTGTACCTTCTTTCATCACAGCGCTTCCACGGCCCCCGACCAGCTAGCCAAGGAGGACGGCGCTGGTGCTGTTCCCCCGCGCATTGAAATGCAAAAAAATTTTTTTTAAAATTTTACCAGAAAAATGCGCTCGACCTGATATACAATTTTGGCCCTATAAGTTATAGCTCTAATATTGGAAAACCTCGATGCGCCGGCTAGTGTGCACCCCCCGAGGGAAATTTCCCCGCAGTAAGTCTATTGAAACAGGGAAAACCGCATGGGAAAACACGACTTGATAAAAAGATGATAATAATAACGGTG
>NC_051404.1:48470105-48470362 GCF_015228065.2 Penaeus monodon
CATGATTTATGACCTTTTTACAGACCCTTTAAATTAAATGGGATTTACGACTTCTTTATAAAGTCAACAGTATTGCAACCCAAAAGCATTTAAACCGAAAAATTTAAACTTGGATCCAATACATTTTTAAAAGACGATGTATGATAAAAACATTTTGTGAAACCCTTTTGAAAACAGACGTCTTGGGTTTTCTTGGAGGGTAGATTCTTTTTTGTGCAGCCGCTGCGTCGGGGGGAATGACTTGGCTGGACAACTAT
>NC_051404.1:48470384-48470723 GCF_015228065.2 Penaeus monodon
AGTTTTAACAGAGTCTTCCAAAATCTACCCGGGGCTACCAGGGCTATAGCCGTCACATACTGAAGATCCATTTCCAAGTGACTCACCCGCGCATCGTAGTGGGCGCCCAAAGAAGTGTGGTGTGTGGTGCACGGCAAATCCCCTGAAGACGAGTGTATTTTAACCGTCCTCTGTAGGCGGTTTTTCCCCGGGGTTTTTGGTTTACTTCAGAAGGCTCAGTACAAAGAAAAAAACTCTTTATGTGCTGGGAAAAAGCACCAAGGCATCATATCTTTTTCCCTGGGTGATGAGTAGAGTTTGGGGGACGGCACGGGGAGATACTTGCACTAAAGCATTACA
>NC_051404.1:48477699-48478192 GCF_015228065.2 Penaeus monodon
CAGTTTCCGGAATCACCCAAGCATTATATGGTATTGAAAAAACCTGTGCTCTCGCACCGACCGGCTCTGCTCTGCGGCTGGGGACGTCCGTCGCAGAGCTCTTTCCTCCCCGCCCCCCCTCACATCAAAAGCGGACCCTGCATCGCGGCTGACAGCGCCGGAGGGAAGGGTTGGGCCGGCAGCTAAGATTTTGGAAGGTCCTAGGGGCGCGAACCAACCGATTCACATGGGAAGACTGCCACCACGTCGGAGAGGCCGCCGTGGATCCCGAGTTCTATGGCGACAGGCGAGTTGTTCGGCCGACACGCGCCAGGGGGGCAGGGGCTTGACGCCAGAATAAATAGTCGGTTTCAGGGGGTAGGGGGGCGTCGGATGAATAGGCAAACAAATGGACCCCTGTTGCGCTTGCATACCCTATGATACATTGTACCTGTCCTATATCTATATATTTATTTGTTATATAAAACATGCAATGTGTGTGGTCTGTGATGTG
>NC_051404.1:48479372-48479932 GCF_015228065.2 Penaeus monodon
GGCATTACACGTGATTAATTAAATGCATAAATAAAGCCTAAACAAGTCCACATACAGAGAGTGCAGTAAACCTGCCTCTGCTCATCGCACTGACCTTTCCTACCGCCCATTTCGACCGGCAGCGTCTGACCGGCCTCTACACCTCATTAACTATTCTCGCGCGACTTCACGCGCCTTCTGAGTCTCAGCTCACCTTGAAGACAAAGAAGTTATTTAAACGGCCGAGGCAAAAAAGGAAGCCCGGTACCTATGGAGTTAGCGAGCGATTCGACCGAGGGCGTGAAGACTCGGCATCTCATAGCAAGGGAATACTGCTGCTTTCCTTTGCGCGGGGCTTATTGTGCCGTATTCTCCAGGGCCGGCGCCCGCGACCTGCGCTGCGCGGTGGTCGGTAGTATGTGGCGGCGGTCGTTCGGGCGAGCGATTCCGACTCTTGCGATGCGGGTCCGCGGTTAAGGATTCACGTTTCCAGGAATTATCATACTGAAGGTTCTTGTAAATCATACAATAACACGAGCATGAAATAATGAAAATTAGTAAATGACAGAATAAATATGGTT
>NC_051404.1:48479978-48480618 GCF_015228065.2 Penaeus monodon
GACGACAATTAACTAAATGAACGAATAAAAAACACTGAATATAAGAGAATTTATTCTGCTATATTCAGTCTCATTATAAATAAACATGAAGTAAAACAAAGCTTTTGTTAATAATAATGTGGAAGCAGCAAATGTACTAACAATACTAAAAATATATGTTATTTTAGCATCGTTTTGTTCCACTGTTCTATATTAAAGTATGGAATTTTCAGAGATAACGAATACCCTTTTCCTCAGTCAATAAGAAATGCCTAACATCAATTTCTTGCGTAATAAACAATACAAAATATCCAATCGCCGCATAAATATTAACATCAAACAAACCTTGCACCCCGGAGAACCGACACCTTGACATGCCCGGGCGAAAGAACAGGTTACTCAACACTAATTGGCCAGCTTACCTTTCGCCTATCAAAGACCAGGTGGGCCGCGATCTAAGAGTCTGTAAGAACGGTTATAACGTGCCTTGAGAGCGACGGTTTGACGTTGATTGCAGCTTTTGTCACCAGAGGGAAGCACAGAAAATGGGAGATGGTTAATCATTTAAGTGCAGACAGCTGGCAGATCCCCGGCTTGTGTTCCGCCCTTCTCTGTGACGCCTTTGGGGAACGCACGGAAAAAGTGCTGAACGAGTGGGACA
>NC_051404.1:48481467-48481900 GCF_015228065.2 Penaeus monodon
TGGGTCGTGATGAAAACGTTTGAATAACCCTTATCCAGCTGATTATTGATATCCATACATCATGTTATATAAAGTCAAACCTTTTGAATACATCGATTTTATTCGTAAACAAAAACATACGGTCGGCTAACAAGGAAATACATATATAATCACCATCTTGACTAAATGTAGGAAAGCCTGAATAGACAGTAATATACGCCACCCTTTTAATCACGGGATGCCTATTCACTGGAATTACATTAAAAAGTAATATAAAAAATGCAGATCATTGCTGCATCTCACAAGTCAACCATCTACATCTACAGCGAGAGAAGACGCGCACCCAGGCATTCCACAGCAGGGACGGACGAAGACGAGCCAGGTAGAGCGGGCGGCTGCCGCTGATTGCGTCTTCCACATCAGCGTGATTAGCCCAATCAGGTTACGGGAACTG
>NC_051404.1:48482291-48482368 GCF_015228065.2 Penaeus monodon
GGATCATCTGATTTCATGTTCTTCGTTAATCACTGGAGCTTCGGATCGCGTAAACTAATTTGGCTAATCGCATTCCG
>NC_051404.1:48482849-48482916 GCF_015228065.2 Penaeus monodon
GCAGACTCAGCGCATTACGGAATTCCTGAAAAATGTGAAACAGATCATTTGGTTAATGATGGCAATA
>NC_051404.1:48483236-48483616 GCF_015228065.2 Penaeus monodon
AACACACACAAACACATATTTCGCTCTGGTGCACCCTCTCAATCCCAAATCTTCTTTAAATTCACTCCTCCCTTCCTCCCTAAGCCCTGCATCTGCCCCTTCCACCTCCCCCCTCTTTCTCCTTAAACTCCCCTTCCCTTTTGACTCCCTTGCTTCCTTTCCTCCCCTTCCCATCCTCACTCTTTCTCGGAGACCCCCCCCCCTCCACCCCTTACTCATCTCTTTTCCTCTCGCAAGTCCCCCAGCTTCCCTCACCTCATCTCCCATTTCTCTTTACGACCCCTTCCCCTGCCTTTCTCCCTCTCAACCTTCCTTCCCTCCCTCTCGGACAGTCGTGTAAATAATAAGTGTTCATAAACTGAGGTCTTGTCTTGAAGACG
>NC_051404.1:48483774-48484026 GCF_015228065.2 Penaeus monodon
TGGGATATGATCCCAGGCATAAGATGCCTATTTACATCAAAATGAAGAAACGTCAGCCTCGCAGTCAAAGGGAGTATGACTTCAGGCGTAATATGTAAATTGACCGACCGACCACTAGCCGGCTCTTACAATATTATTAGTAATGTAAATTATCATTACACATACATGCATATACAGTAAAATTGTTTGTATGCCGACTGTAATGATAAGGATAACTATGGTGATATTATTGATGATGATACTAAAAAAAAA
>NC_051404.1:48484062-48484804 GCF_015228065.2 Penaeus monodon
TAAGTATGTGTGTGTGTAATTAGAGAGGCGGAACTAGAAAGAGTATATGTATATAAATAAACCCATCTTCCGGTGAGTGCGTATTTACATCCTTGCTGCTCCCTCTGTGCATGCCCTAATACGAGTCCAATTCCCTTCAGTGCACGCTTTCGAACGCAGTCCGCCGCGCGCGGGCCACGGCGTCCCTGGCCGCCCTTGGCCCACCAAGGAGCGAGGGGCGAGGCCAAGGCGCCGCACTTACGCTGATTGATGGCCAAGTGGCGAGTCTCGGCCATTTGTCCAACAGGTTCCCGGCGGCGAGCGACACACACGACGAGATCTCAATGACCTGTTTGTAAGCGACGCTCTGATTGGCTGGACTGATTGATAGACGCTATAGATTCCGTAGCATCACCCTGATTGGAGTGCATTGTTTGCGTCGCCAGGTAAATGCGCCAGTTCTGGGGAGAGGAGTGGGTCTGCTTTCTTAGCTGCAGGTTGGCTGAAGTCAGAAATTATCTTTACGTTCTTATTTACTTAATACTTTATTTAATTTCGTTATTTTCCTATGATTTATCTTATTTCATTATTCATGTATTTCAACTTTATCGTTATTTCATGCACGAAACAGGTCTTCTGGGAATAGTCTTAAGTATACTTATACATTCAAATGCATATAAATGCACAGCAATGGTATTTACAGAGTTAAACGCTACGTCCATAACAACATTAATATAAAGAACCATTTCGGATAAAAACCGCT
>NC_051404.1:48485180-48485325 GCF_015228065.2 Penaeus monodon
ATCGATTCTTCCCAAAATATCGATCATGTAAAAGGAAAAGTGTCTATTAAAGACTAATATTAAACAATCAACCTGTTGTAGATTTCATATTAACGGTATTTTTGTATATAAAATATGACATTAATCTCATTGAAATCAACAACAA
>NC_051404.1:48485560-48486249 GCF_015228065.2 Penaeus monodon
CCCAAAATAAAGCTTGTTCTTTGCGTGGGAATCCGACAGCCATGCCTACTGCAACACACGCGCGGGTCCGAAGAGGCAGGCACTCGCGCACACACCTGGTTGCACATCCTACTCCTGTGCGCCTCGTCTCACGCACTCAGAGGGAGGGGTCGTGCCTCCTCTAGCTCCCTCGCCTTCGTCCCTTCCTCCTCGAGCTTGCCAGTCCTTGCCTCCTCTTTCCCTCCTTACCTCCTTGAAGCGCTCCTCCTCCCACCCTCTTTTTTGAACTTGCAGCTCTTCCTTCCTCCTTCCCTCCTTCTCCACGCCCTCAAGACTCCCTCCCTCCTCCTCGCTTCCTCCTGGAGCTTAGCCTGCGCCCGCACTTAATCAGGATGCTCTTAATCGTCCCTCAAGTACGCAGAGGCCTTTGTCCGCAGGGATTAGGAGGGATCGCGGGATTTTCCATCTATACGTGCACGGCAGAGCGCCCTCGAGTGATGGGCTTTGGAAGAAGAGGTTCAGCGTCTTAGTCTCTCATAATGCGGGCGAAGCTATCAGACGGATTTACACATCTACGGGCCGCTGTAGACGGGGGCATTGTAGCACAAGACCGGGTTTGGCTGTGTACATGCGTGTGTGTGTGTGTGAACAAGTAGAATGAGCGCGTGTGCTTTGTGCTGAGTATATGTAAGATTTTCTGTGTGTATGCG
>NC_051404.1:48486368-48486806 GCF_015228065.2 Penaeus monodon
TTATGCCAACGCTGTATATTTATGCATGCATAGCTCGAACATGCACGTATACATGGCCATCTGCTTGTATAAAAATATCCTACAGCCACGCTTCCATTCCTTGCACGCCCCTCCCACGTGATTAACGGAAAGTTATATCCAACTCGAAATTACTTTCCCGCTGTTAAATCTAAATTTGAATTATGATGCAGCTATCACGCCCGCCGGATCATGAATAAGAGCCAATATTTCGTTTCGGCTGTAAACAAGGTGCATTCTCCCTCGCCTTTTCCCGCGCATAAATTAGCTTCTTTTGAACTACTTTCTTTAGCCTTCCCGCTGCTTTTCCTTCGCGTCCATCGCCGCTCGGTCTCAGGCAGACCTTCCGAAGCAACGAACGCGACGCGCCGGGCGTGGGAGTCGAGCCCGCAGGTAATGCGATCATCTTCTAGTGCTTCA
>NC_051404.1:48486880-48487832 GCF_015228065.2 Penaeus monodon
CACTGAAATAGACAGGGAGTGAATGAGAGTGCGATATATGAAGAGAAAAGAAAAGTAGCAGGAGAAATACATACGTTTGATTGTCTGTCCACCTATCTATCTGTCCACCTCTCATCCCCTCCCCCTCACTACCTCCCGGCCTCTTCTGAATCTCCTTGCTGTCCACACCACTTTAACACATTTCTCCATTTCCCAATTACGTGCTCCCCTTTTTTCCCACCGCCAGCTATTTCCTAGATCTCCCCAACCTTTAGTTTGCTTACACTTTTTCCCTCATTAAGCTCTTCCGCCTCCATTAGTCACTTTCTCTTTACAAAACCCGAAGAGAAATGAAGAGAAATGGGGCGCTCCGTGCAAGAGAGGCTTAAGTAGCTTCTCGTAAACCAGGGCCTCGTCGGGGCATAAATTTATGGGCAGTCTAGTGGTAAAAATGTTAAGTAATGACGGATGTGGCGATAAGTGCTTAGTTGTTAGTGGTCGAGGCGTGGAAAGGGGCGAGGCTGGTGCGCGAGGCTGTCAGGGCGTGGAAAGGGTGTGCTAAATCGAGATGATTCTTTAGAGCTCAGATGAGAGGAACTGTTTGAATAAAGGAGTAGTTGGAAAACAGCGCTTGAAGATGAGATTAGGATGATGATGAAAGTACTAGGTAAAGAGAAGCAAATACGAGTTGCAAAATAATATTTGGGGGCGGGATTAGAAGGAATCAAAGGAAAGACAGGAGAGCCAAGGTAGGAACCACGACAGAGAGGAGCTGGGCTTTCAGAGGAGATAAAATGAAAAGCAAAAGATAGCTGTTGTTAAAGGAATTCAAATAAAGGGTTGAAGTAGCATGCTGTTTCCACCTCCTCGCGGCGAGTCCCTCAAACAGCACATAAAAAGGCTCACTGTGTACCTTCAGTGCAAAGGACTTACGAGGGGAGAGGCGGCAGCTTGAAGCGGAGGCCGAGAGCGC
>NC_051404.1:48487898-48488857 GCF_015228065.2 Penaeus monodon
AGATAATCATGTGTCAAGAAGAGGCGGAGAGAGAGAAGGGAAGCCTGCTACGACCTGGCGCAAGAAATTAGGGCGAGGATTGAGATACAGCGGTTGTCATATGTTTGGAGTTTATGTCCTGGATGTAATGGAAAGAAACTGTCTGTCTTTGAAAGGAGGGAATATTTCAAAGTATTAAGCTGCTAAAGTTTTCTTCTGCGATGCCGGTTCATTCTCTTACTACGTCTTCTTGCAGACACTTTCCTCTCCTTTCATATAACCAAGTTAATGTTGTTTCCGGACCTGAATTCATCTCGACTCGGTAAGACTAGCTTTCAATTAAACATAATCTCATTGCATTTCGCTACAAACGCCAGGAATGCCATAAGAAGTAAGTAAATATATTTATGTTGTTATAAACTATACAGGGGAGTCTTTTTAACTCGAAAGAGATAAATTACGCTGCACATTTCCCCAAACAAAATTTGCCAAAACCATGAACTCACACCATAGAATAAAGAACCCTCCAACTAAATTACTTTACTATTTCACACGTTCATTTTACTATCACTAATATTCCTCCTCCATTTTTTATAATGATTTCCCTGGCTTTGTTCCCCGAGAAAGAGGGGAAAATACGCACGGCAGCAGAAGGGGAACGTGCGAGGGGGAAACGAGGAAAGACGTTTAAGAAGGGGAAACGTTTATTACACAAGATACAAGAGGGGGACAGAACGCTATAGTTCACAGGGGATCGGGAATTTGTACTGAAGCAAGGGAGGTCGCTTTTTTGCCTGCATGAAGAATGGAATTTCCTGCTGGAAAGATTTTTGTTGACTTTTTTGGGCAGTATTTTTCATTGACTGGACTCGTTCTAAAAGAAGCAAGATGGATGGCAATAAATTCTCTTCTGCTTAAACATCTGATGAAATATGTTCGTTTGTCAAATGTAGACGATAGGTAGACAGAGGGTAGGACCT
>NC_051404.1:48489881-48490769 GCF_015228065.2 Penaeus monodon
TTATCCTCTTTAACGATCAACTTACACACTCCGTATAGTCTGTGTGTGATCCTTTGCTTCATCTTCGAGAGGAAACGAGATAGAGTATGAAAGTTGCTCTATTTATCAAGCAAGGACAATTTGTTTTTCAAAAGCATCAGTTGTGCTTCCTGTACAAAATCTGCTAAACTGTTATGCATATTAACACACCTACATGTGATAGGCCTACAATTTTAAGACATATACCAGTCTCTATAATAAATATAGAATGAGAAAAGGGTGTTAAGAATTTTTTTGAATAGGTGTGCCAAGAAAAAAAAATTCTAGATGGAATACGCGAAGAACCGACTCTTCTTGCGGAGCGATACAGGCAACAAATTGCAATGTCATGAATGAATGACTAAAATTATTTGTAAATGCAGAACATGTCTTATTTTAAGAACTATCACAACTATATAAATTTCCAAAGTAAGGTCACATTAAATGACGTTTTTGAAATAGCAGTTAAACATCCACAGCCGTAACTGTTTCAAGGCAAATTTGAGGTTAGCGCGGGATTTTCCGGCTGCGACCCCGAGGGCATTCGAGGTACCAGGGAAATTTCTGGGTTTAAAATCAGGAATTTCGCTCGAAGTAATACGCTTTCGCTACATTTAAAAGCACCTGCGCCCCATACGACCCCTTTCAACCCTGCCTGGTCTACAAAAATTTCGCCATGTGTGTTTTTGGGTAAATACGTTTCAATGACACATTGGCAAGGCTCGGGGCGTCGCTGGCCCGGCGCTCTCCACCCGTTGAATACTAGCCTTTTCTTACCTTAAATCATCTTTCCCACCAGGCCAGCCTACGGGTCGTCGTGCGCTGACAGCTGACCTCCCTCATTACGCAATTATATCAAGCTTCGTTCGA
>NC_051404.1:48490974-48491139 GCF_015228065.2 Penaeus monodon
TTCGTATTTTTTCACGAAAGGAAACGGTTGATGGATCGCCCGGAATCGATGTTTTTTGTACCTGGCTCGTGGCATTATTACCAATTTGTGGCGGGAATAGTTTAAAATAAGCGTTTCATACAATGTTATGTTTCACTATTAGGCGTCTATTTCATTAATGACTGG
>NC_051404.1:48491200-48491285 GCF_015228065.2 Penaeus monodon
CTCTGTCCTTCCCCCCACTTCTGGAAAAAAAATCATTGATGATCATTTATTCAGATTTATGATTTGGAATATGAGTTCCTCTTTA
>NC_051404.1:48491448-48491796 GCF_015228065.2 Penaeus monodon
AACGTGAATCCTTAACCGCGGACCCGCATCGCAAGAGTCGGAATCGCTCGCCCGAACGACCGCCGCCACTACTACCGACCACCGCGCAGCGCAGGTCGCGGGCGCCGGCCCTGGAGAATACGGCACTCCCCGCGCAAACGCGCAGCAGATATTCCTTGCTAATGAGGAGGCGAGTCTTTCACGCCCTCGGTCGAATCGCTCGCTCCAGAGGTACCGGGGCTTCCTTTTTTGCTCGGCCGTTTAATAACTTCTTTGTCTTCCAGGTGAGCGGAGACTCAGAGGCGCGTGAAGGTCGCGCGAGATAGTTAATGAGGGGTAGAGGCCGGGCAGCGCTGCCGGTGAATGGGC
>NC_051404.1:48492784-48493136 GCF_015228065.2 Penaeus monodon
TTTGCCTATTCATCGACCCCCACCCCCCTAAACCGACTTATTTATTCTGGCGTCAACCCCTCCCCCCCTGGCGCGTGTCGGCCGAACAACATCGCCGTCGCCATAAATCTCGGGATCCACGGCGGCGCCCCGCGTGGTGGCAGCTTCCAATGTGAATCGGTTGGTTCGCGCCCCTGAGCTTCCAGAAATCTTGCTGCGCCCAACCCTTCCCTCCGGCGCTGTCAGCCACGATGCAGGGTCCGCTTTTGATGAGGAAAGAGCTCTGCGGACGGACGCCCAGCGCAGAGCAGGCCGGTCGGGGCGAGAGCACAGGTTTTTCAAATAACAGATAATAGCTTGGTGATTCGGAAAC
>NC_051404.1:48498939-48499289 GCF_015228065.2 Penaeus monodon
AGTGCAAGTAATCCTCCCCTGTGCCGTCGCCCAACTCTACTCATCACCTGCACGGAAAAGATATGATGCCTGTGGTGCAGTTTACCAGCACGTAAAGAGTGTTTTCTTTGTACTGAGCCTTCTGAAGTGAACCAGAAAACCCGGGGAGAGAAACCGCCCTACAGAGGACGGATATACAATACACATAGCGTCTGTCAGGGGAGTTTGCACGTGCAACCACACACCAGCACTTCTTTGGGCGCCACACTGACGATGCGCAGGTGTAGTCACTTGGGAAATGGATCTTCAGTATGTGACAGAGCTTAGTAGACCTGGTAGACTCCGGTAGATTTTGGAAGACTCTGGTTAAA
>NC_051404.1:48499315-48500171 GCF_015228065.2 Penaeus monodon
TGTTATAGTATAGTCCATGCGCAAACCAGTCCCTCGACGCTGCACAGTCTCCTGCAGCGGCGAAAACCACAAGACAGTCTGCTTGCATAAGGTTTCACAAAATGTTTTATCATACATCTGTCTGTTCAAAATGTATTGGATCTCAAGATTGAATTTCGGTTTCAGATGCATTTGGATGTGCAATACTGTTGACTTTATAAAGAAGTCAGTAAATGCCACTTAGATTAAGAGGTCATGTCAAAGGTCAATAAATCAGTGTTTCTTTTATTTTATAATTTCATAACATGTATCATCGAGTTTTTTTTTTCACCGTTATTATTATCATCATTTTATCAAAGGTCGTGTGTTTCCATGCGAGCTTTCTGTTTCAATAGACTTACATGCAGGAATTTCCTCTGGGGTGCACACTAGCCGGCGCATCGAGGGTCTTGCCAATATTTGAGCTATAACGTTATAGGGCCAACAGATATGTATATCGTGGTCGAGCGCATTTTTCTGTTAGAATATGTTAATAAAATGTTTTAGCATTTCAATGCGCGGAGGAACAGCATCCAGCGCCGTCCTCCTCTGGCTAGCTGGTCGCGGGCCGTGGAAGCGCTGTCGAGTGGAAATGAAGGTACAAACAAATGAATAAGTAAATGAACAGCTGTTCTTGCATATCTACATACTATACAGTCGATGTCAATATGCAATATCGCAATATGTGTTTGATCCGCAGCCACTTCATCACTTACGAATGAAAATATGCCTGAATTTTGATATTTGAAACTCTTGTAATACCTCCTGCATTCTAAGGTTATTGCTTTGCAACTTTGATTACATACAGTGCAAAGGTCCTTGATGCTAAACTCCAATA
>NC_051404.1:48500388-48501470 GCF_015228065.2 Penaeus monodon
ATCATAATCCGATGTTGTCTTTTCTAAGTAATGTATTATATGCTTAAGATATATTCAGTACAACTTAAACGTTAAATGTTTAGAAAATAAATGAACTCAGGTGACGAAATATTTACTTTATAAATAGTGCAAAGTGGAAGGAATTATTCGTATTGCACAGGACATACGCCACCATTTATCAGTATAAGATGTTTAGCACATTTGTTTTAACTATTAACCATTAGTACAGTATAGAGTGTACACTTGACGGTGCACAAGTTAAGTGATCAGAAGGGAAAGTGAAGAAGTTATTATTCCCGCCTGTTATTATTCTGTAATAACTGATGGAGGTATTATCATCCATTTCTCTAACAGAAAAAATACCTGGGGCGATTCCAGAACTTGAGTAATTTACATACGATTAGCAATTATTGAGGAGCATTTAAGAAATAGACTCGCGTTGCTTGTATGTTTATGGTATTTGTTAACAGTGACTGGGGAAAAATGCTATAGAATGGCAGTGTATAATTTGACTTTTTCTACCTGCTGTTACTGAATGCTTGCTTGATGCATTTCTGTAACAGAACACTCTCTAAGGAGTTGTTGTGGTGTATCATTTTGGACAGCTGGAGTTTTCTTTCATACTTTCGATGTTTTCTTTGTTGATTTCCATATTGCAAAGTCTACAACGTAAACACTGTTTTACTGGTCAGCGTGTATTTTGAAATCGCAAACCGAATTTCGTCTCTTCAAATATTCATCAAGGCTACAAAGCTGGACAGGCAGATAGACGCACAAAACATTGAAATGTAACACTTACAGTAGATTTTCATGACTCCATTACCGCCTTCTCCATTTGACAGGTGACAGGCTAGCACTTGGCAGGTGGCAGACCAGATAACGGTCGCCGGCCGGTCGTTTTCTCAGGTGGGCGTGTGTAACAGTAGAATTCGGGAGAGCAGTTTAGAAAAGTGTACTGCTGCTTGCTCCGCCCTTGCATTTTGCGCGAGGGAAGGCTTGAAGTATTCAGGCTGGGGTGATATTATGCAATGTTAAAAATTCTGTGGTATGTCTGTTTAAATTTCACTCTATATATTCCATTT
>NC_051404.1:48501737-48502140 GCF_015228065.2 Penaeus monodon
TGCCTAAATAAAAATGATGATACTTCACTTTAAGTGGTTCATTCACTTATTTCATGACCCATCCGAAATCCTGCCTCGTAGCCCCTGAGCTGCACAGTCTTGCAACTCCAGCAGCAGCGAGCGAGCACGCCGAGAGGAGAGGCCTCGGCCGCAGCGAATGGACGGCCGCAACAAGGGCGTGCGCAGATCTCGCCTTTGTAAGCAGTAATTAACTCCCATCAAAGGCTTCCACTTGGATTTTAATTTTGTTGACTGGGATTCGCGCACGGGAATGGGGCCGCGCTTATTCTGGTCTTGCAGGCGTCTCGTCTCGGCGGCGCGGGGAAAACACGCTGTCGAATGAAGTGTATAGGAAAGTTGAGGAATTTTGCGTGGAATGATTCTCGCAGTTTTCATCTTGAAC
>NC_051404.1:48502463-48502709 GCF_015228065.2 Penaeus monodon
ATGATTACATAAATAAAGAGGGAAACGAGGCACGTAAATAAGGCTTTGTGAGAGCATCATCTGCTTATCTCTATGCTTATTTTAGCTGTCCTTTTGTCCCGAGTGCATCTGCGTAACACGATTTAATGGAGCTGATGCCGCGAATTCTAGAGTACTTAATCATGTGAACTTTAAGCGGAAACACATAATTGCTTGAAAATAATGAAGTGCAGGTGAACGAAGACTGGTTTGGCCCAGAGGCTACAG
>NC_051404.1:48502963-48503159 GCF_015228065.2 Penaeus monodon
TCAATGTGTTGCAGAATTAATAGATAAAGCTCATATTTGCGCTCACCAATCGAGAGCTCACCGTCGTCGCTGAAGGTTCTTCTCTGCTCAGCGATGCACGCTGCTTGCGTTCTGAGTAAAATGGGCATTAAAAGGAATCATGTTTCATGTTTGATCATGAACAAGCGGTCTGGAATCCTACTCCAGTGCGAAGTTG
>NC_051404.1:48503373-48503976 GCF_015228065.2 Penaeus monodon
TAGGAATGAACGCAGCTGAAATGGAACTGCAGGTCAGACACTTTTGTCTCGGCAGTACATTATGCTTAACTAAAAATGCGACTATTAAGTCACGTGGGTTTTCCTCTTAGCCCGTGCACTGACAGAGCTGCTGCAGTGTTGTTACTTTTCCTACTAATTCCCCGACATACATTTAATTGTAAAGACTGCTGTTGTTTTTATCATAATCAAAACCCTGTCGTCACTGCCCTTGTTATCACTGGCCTTATCAAGCCTCGTGCATCATATTCCGCCATCTTTCCTGCCAGCATTTCGCCCTGGTCCTTAGCCCTGTTTAGCATCCTATACACGAACTCTGCGCCATAAACTCTTTCACTTTCACCTTGCCCTTTAATCTGGTCCATACCTCCGCTCCCCATCGCAATTAGTGTTTCCATTGCATAACAATTAAGGTCTCCCAGGGCCGAGGGCTCCTCCAAATTGGTTTCTCGCCACTCCATTTTCTTCTTCTTTCCTCGGGATGCTGACGGAAAATCCGCCAGGCTTTGTTGGATGTGGCAGATTGTCTGGCCTTTGGGAGGAGCGATTCTTCGTCCCGCTTTCCCGTCTCTTTCTCAGACTCCC
>NC_051404.1:48504389-48505761 GCF_015228065.2 Penaeus monodon
CTTCTTGAAATGAAAGTTTACTGCTAATACAGGAGGGAGTGATTACAAACGCCGTCAATATTCTATGGCTTATTTACGGCGCAAGTGAATCATCACAAAGTGGCACAAGGTTTGGGTCGACTCCTGACGAGTGAGAAGCTGCGAAGGTTTTCCAGCCGATGGACAGCCACGAAGGGGCAGCCCACTCGGGAGGGGTTAAGCACCAAAGGCCACCTGCTTATATGCCAGGGAAGTGACTCGCAATAACATTTCTGATAGATTTGATTTCTCAAAAGACAAATTGTGTCCACTGACTTTATGTGTTAGACTGCAAGCACTGGGAAGACAAAGGCAAGGGAGCTGCACTAAGACATAACAAAGTTGTCAAGTATTTTTATGAAGTTTTCCTTGCTCCGAGGAATTATTTGGTCTTCATATCTAATAAGTTATTATGGTTTCACACAAAAAGGCCCGCCCACGCATTATAAAGAAACACACACCTACCTAAATCTCCGCATTTATCACCCACGGAACACCCATTAAGATTAAAAACAAGCAGACTGTCTGGGTATAAAGCGAAGTCGTAAGAGAGAAGCGTCCCAAATTTGTCTTTCCTTCTCCTCAGCGCGGAAATAATCCGAGGGTTATGAGGGGGAAAGGATGCGAGGAACACCAACGGAAACTCGGCGTTTGGCAACCGTGTGCTCCAGAGTGAAAGTTACAGCGTCAAGATTTTGTTTTGGTCCCGCGGACGTGCCCCCGATGGAGTTTCTGGTATCATGCGCGGAAACATCGGCGGTCTCGCTTTTAACTTGCTGATCCGGTGGTCGATAAGTTGTACGATTGTTTTCGCTGATTTTAGAAGCATTTAATTTATTTCGTCCTCAGGTGAAAGTCAGAGCGTCAGGGTTTTGTTTTGGTCCCGCGGACGTGCTCCCGATGGGATTTCCCTTATCAGGCGTGACACAAGCGGCGGTCGCGCTTTTAACTTACCGATTCGATATGTGATAAGGTGTTGGCTCGATTTCGCTGACTTTAGGACTAATCTGTTTACTTACTTCCCAGGTGTTCACCCACATAGTACAGTTTGAGCTACCACGAAGGCTAGCGGTATGTTGTGTTACTTTTACCTCTTTTTAATGTAATTACTCGATGGATCATGCTAATTATTCAACGCATTTATAGTCATTGTATTTTGAGTCCATGAATATGACGGGATTTAAGGGTACTAGATAAGTAATTTCCTATTATAACAGGATATGGTATTTAGCGGTTATTTTCTGAATATTTCCGATTATAACAATATACGTCAAGCGTGACGGCAAAATGGAAACGTAGTCTTATTTTATTATCGCATGCATGTTTATAATAAATTTAACTTTAATCTATTACA
>NC_051404.1:48505977-48506173 GCF_015228065.2 Penaeus monodon
AATAAAAGTAGTTTAGACGCAAAAAGCGGGACGTTAACTGTAAAATATTAACAGCAGCTTTTATGCCGCACCAAGATTTATTGGTCGCTGTTTGTTAATGTTACAGTTTTAAGAGAGCTTCTTCTAGCGCTCATGAGACACGCTTGTAAAATGACTGAAGCGAAGATAATTGAGTGGCTTTTCCAGTGAACGAATA
>NC_051404.1:48507118-48508156 GCF_015228065.2 Penaeus monodon
TTCCAGAACTCCACCCAAAACCTCCGGAATGAAATACATTACTCCTGCCGCGGCATAAGTTCCCGGATTATGATTTCATTTCGGCCCCCGTAACTTCTCCGGCGAGGAACCGCAAGCAGGCGCCTCCAACGCCCGGACATTAAACTCCGCAGAGACCGAGCCTAAGCGCCTGACATTCCCGCAGCAGTTTAGATGTTGACACGGAACTCAAGAGCGATTCGCGCCCGGCGTCGACCTGATTGGTAAATTGCGTCTGGGCGGCGGGCGTGCGCGGGCGGCGTGCATCCCGCCTGCTCTCGCAGGTGAACTCTTGGGGCGTAATGACAGCTCTCCCCTGACAGCGGGTCGACCCTAACAATTCAACAAGTCGGCTCTTTCTTCATGGTTTTCCTCACGTTATGATGTGACTGGCCGGTAATTTGGAGGCGCGATGCGATTGGGCGGCAATCCTCATGTGTCGCGTGATTGGTCAGTAATTTGGGTGCGTCGCCCGCCCTGACGTGCTGATTGGCCAGTAATGAGGGTTTAAGGGCCTCATTTGACAGTAATGAAAACCTTAATCTCTCGTTCGGCCCCAAAAGAAGAATTTACTTGATCTCCGCGCCTGACCCTCGGAGGCCGTTGGGAAGGAGAACAAGCGAGTCAATTTTCCTCCTCGCGGAGCCGGGCGCGTTCTCCGTGAACAGAGAGGCGCCCCGAGATATACAGCTATTCGCAAATATCCAAGACAACATAACGTTACGTGAAAATGCTCGCGAGGATAAAGCTCTGGCCGGCGTAACAGAGCCATAAAGTCGAGGAGGAGCACCGCGGGGCCTTCCATTCTGACATCGGAATTCACTGCAGGAAAGTTGCACAGGAAGGGCCGCTCCGAAGGGGAAGGAGAGGATATCGCGTTGCGCAAATCTAGGCAAAGGCGCTGGAATAGTATGAGCAAAATTGCATTCTAGCTGAGAATACGACAAGCGGTGATTAATAATTGCTGTCTGACTGCTCCCGCTCTACATTTCTATCAGCGAATTGATTAAAACAGCGTTG
>NC_051404.1:48509352-48509785 GCF_015228065.2 Penaeus monodon
CCTAAAATATGCTGTTAATAAAGTGACCAACGTTAATTACAGTTGATTAATACAGCGCTCCACATGGAAGATAATATAATATATGGTTATACTCGAGATGGATGAACGCCATTTAGGTGATCATTCCTCGAATTGCATAACAAATGATACCATAAATGTGAGCGCTTTACATATCTATATCTTAGTATATTATATGAATTTTGTATGTAACGTGTATCTTACATATGCAATATGTGTTTCATGGACGCTTTAGGTAATATTTTATAATGGGTTCTTTAGCCTCGCCTATTCTTCCAAGCTGCGTGAAGCGAATGGCTCGGCTCTCGATGAAGAGAATCTGTCGCCCGTTGCACCGCCTCGCTTCTTTTCTGGCTGTTGCAAATGTGTTTGTGGAGAGGCCACCAAGCGTGACGGAGAGGCCGATGAACACCCG
>NC_051404.1:48509824-48510061 GCF_015228065.2 Penaeus monodon
GCTCTCCTCCGTGCCTTTCGCTCGATTAGGATGCATCCTGGACCGTCTCTCGCCGCGGTCCTTCATTATGTGCGAATTGGATTTGGAACCCAAATATGTACCCGTTTTTTGCTCGTTTCTGTGGTAGTTTTCTTATTTTGTTATACATTTGTATTTATTGCTATTATTGTTATCTTTATTTTCTTCGTATTTAGGATATTTTGAAGACAGGTATTTAGCTTATTCTTTCCCTGAATA
>NC_051404.1:48510138-48510427 GCF_015228065.2 Penaeus monodon
TTCTCCTCAACACTTCCCTTTATCATCCTCTCCTCCATGCCCCCTCTCCAACCCCCCTTCCCCAACACCCTTCCCAACACCCCCCCTTTCCCCAACCCCCAGGCCTCCTCCCGCGTGCGAGCAAGAGCGTCACCACGCCCGCTGAGCGCCTGGAATTTCCTGCATGGACGATGCTCTCTGCTTTGTGTCGGGGCCTAGGGCGTCATTGCTGGAAATATTAGAGCGGCCGGACTAAGGAGATGGTTTGCTGTTACTCTTTTGTTGTGTTTTCCTCCGTCTTGCCGCGGGA
>NC_051404.1:48510514-48510934 GCF_015228065.2 Penaeus monodon
TCATATGCGTTTATATGTGTGTGTTTATATGTTAGTTGTGCGTAAGCTTGTATGTGTTTATATATAAACGCGTTTACGACAGACCGAGTTCGGCTGAAAGCCCGTATGTGACAGACGCGCGTTGTCACAGAAGCTGCCGTTGTTTTGGTCCAGCTGTGACACCATCGAAGCGGAAGCGAAGGAGCAGCTGGCGGAGGGCGGCCGGATGTTGAGGCGACCGCAGCGAATGCGTCCGGCGGAGGATCTGCGCGGCCGGCGACGTTGCAGGAGGCGGCGCGGCGAGGGAGGAACCGCAAGCGATCTCCAGGAAAAGGAGGAAGGAAACCGGGGAGGGAGGAAGAAACATGGAAATATTATCATGTGCGTGTGCGGCCGTCTCTACTTTTGTGCAGATGTCAGTATTAGGTTTTGTATGCTTGC
>NC_051404.1:48511165-48511258 GCF_015228065.2 Penaeus monodon
CACATATGCATCACTATACATCACTGGAATTACTACGATCACTATAATAAAGGTGATAAACACGACAAAGAGCAAAAGACCACCGCGCGCACA
>NC_051404.1:48511320-48511393 GCF_015228065.2 Penaeus monodon
GCGTTGGTTAGTCACGGCCTTTGTCAAAGAAGGCTGTTTGTAAGCGCTGCCCTCGCAGGAGGGGGGGTTGTCA
>NC_051404.1:48511530-48511628 GCF_015228065.2 Penaeus monodon
AGTGAAACGCAGCGCTATTAATGATTCATAAGAGGAACTCGGGTTTAGTTTAATGCGACTATTAGAGTAAATCCCTTATAGCCAAGAAAAGTGTGTGA
>NC_051404.1:48513835-48513943 GCF_015228065.2 Penaeus monodon
GACGCAAAGAAACTAATTATACTGTACAGGTGGAATAAGTACATGTTTTCACAAATTTCTGGAACATTGAAATCTAATTTTCAGAGATCTTAGTTTCTTTTGTGTGTC
>NC_051404.1:48514032-48514991 GCF_015228065.2 Penaeus monodon
TGTGTGTGTATGTTCTGCAGTATATATGTGTTTTTTTTTTCCTGAAAATATATATTTTGACTTGAGAACTTATCCGAGTGCCATCTGCACATGCATTTTACATTATTCATCATTCTGTCCGGTTACGCTTACCTCCCATTATGTGCTATATCATTTATCTTATGTATTCCTTTCCTACGTTCTATAATTTTTCAAACACCCTCCAACATTTCACTTTTTCACTTTTTGCATGTTGCTGTTTATCTTTTAGATAACACATTTTCACACAAATTTGATTTACGTCTTATGTGTGCGACTGTCTCTTCGTTGGTAATTTTCTCCATACGTGTTTCATCACCATCATTTTCTTGTTTTATTTTTCATGATCTACATTTGTTACTATTGATTACTGCATGCGGATTTTACTGGAAAAATTGCCTTCCAATTAGTCCACTTGGCAGTTAAAGACACTGTAAATTGAAAGCATACATTTTAGTGTCCTTCACAATCAGTTTCCATATTTTGTTTATCATGAGTAAAGGACTTGGAGTTAACTAGCGCTTTCCAAAACGAGCTTTATGGCGACACACAAATGTTGAACAATTCTCCCAAATGGAGATATGCAAGCCTGTAATGTTAGAAAATGCTATATCCACTGTATACTATATGCACTGTGGGTGTGTGTGGGCGTGATTGTGTCACGGAGGTTGCTTGCGAATACTCAACTCGGAACTTGAGCAAGAAATGCCCCAGGTCGCCGGCTACGAGGAGGCTGGAGCGGACGCAGCGGCTGTGTCTACGCGCTGTCTGTGGCGACGTGATTAGTTATAGGTTTTCGATGGTTTCTCTCGTGGGCTGTTCACCTACAGGCGGAGGGACTCGCCTGTAGAAGACTTCACAAAGGGAAAGATATTGAACGCCCTTTTGTATAGTTCGCCGTTTTATCTGTCCAGTTGGAATTTATTATTACGGTACCCTAT
>NC_051404.1:48515172-48515291 GCF_015228065.2 Penaeus monodon
TGGACAGTGCACTCTGTTTATTTCATGTGCAATTTGTGTATACAGTTTCATGAGTTGATGATGCATTATTTGTTGTGAGGTTTTGCGCGATACTAACAAACAAAATTTGTAGATAAAGT
>NC_051404.1:48515694-48515782 GCF_015228065.2 Penaeus monodon
GGGGAACATTGGGGGGAAAAAAAAAATTTATCCGGGAATTAAGTTTCCAAAATTTGCATAAATCAAATTAAAAATTTTTTTGGTTTTT
>NC_051404.1:48515855-48516820 GCF_015228065.2 Penaeus monodon
GTGTGGTGATTTTCTGCAGTATATATGTTTTTTTTTCCTGAAAATATATATTTTGACTTTGAGAACTTATCGAGTGCCTTTCTGACACAGCATTTTACATTATTCATCTTCTGTCCGGTTACGCTTACCTCCCATTATGTGCATATCATTTATCTTATGTTTTCCCTTTTCCCCTACGTTCTATAATTTTTCAAAACACCTCCAACATTTCACTTTTTCACTTTTTGCATTGCTGTTTATCTTTTGGGATAACACATTTTCACACAAAAATTTGATTTAGTCTTATGTGTTGCGACTGTCTCTCGTTGGTAATTTTCTCCATACGTGTTCACACCATCATTTTCTTTTTTATTTTTCACGATCTACATTTGTTACAAATTGATTACTGATGCGGTTTTTAAACTGGAAAAATTGCCTTCCCAATTAGTCCACTTGGAGTTAAAGACACTGTAAATTGAAAGCATACATTTTAGTGTCCTTCACAATCAGTTTCCTTTTTTTTGTTTAAATCATGAGTAAAGGACTTGGATTTAACTAGCGCTTTCAAAACGAGCTTTATGGCGACACACAAATGTTGAACAATTCTCCCAAATGGAGATATGCAAGCCTGTAATGTTAGAAAATGCTATATCCACTGTATTACTATATGCACTGTGGGTGTGTGTGGGCGGGGATTGTGTCACGGAGGTGCTTGCGAATACTCAACTCGGAACTTGGGGCAAGAATGCCCCAGGTCGCCGGCTACGAGGAGGCTGGAGCGGGCGAGCGGCTGTGTCTACCCCGCTGTCTGGTGGCGACGTGATTAGTTTTGGTTTTTCGATGGTTTTCTCTCGTGGGCTGTTCACTCCACAGGCGGAAAGGGGGCTCGCCTGTAGAAGACTTTCACAAGGGAAAGATATTGAACGCCTTTTGTTTTGTTCGCCGTTTTTACTGTCCCCGTTGGAATTTTTTATTAGGTACCCTAT
>NC_051404.1:48517014-48517133 GCF_015228065.2 Penaeus monodon
GGTGTTTGGTGGTGTGTGAACTGGACAGTTTCACTCTGTTTATTTCAGAAAGCAATTGTGTATACAGTTTCATGAGTTGATGATGCAAATTATTTGTTGTGAGGTTTTGGGGCGATACT
>NC_051404.1:48517452-48517681 GCF_015228065.2 Penaeus monodon
ACCTTCCAGGAATGGCTTTGCGAGGCCGGGCCGCTGGCCAGCCATTAGTATTCCCGCCGCGGCCGCCAAACAAATATTTTCCGAGACAGCGGGGATCGAACGAAAGATGATACGAGCGCAATTTAAAATGGACAAAAAATTGCGACCGATTGTTACGGAAAAGATAATACGTTTGCGAAAAATACGAGCATGGACACGTGCCTCATGTATGCACTTCTGTTTTGTTGCA
>NC_051404.1:48518588-48518761 GCF_015228065.2 Penaeus monodon
TGTTCTTCAAACGTCCTTCCAAGCGACCCGGTTCGATTCCATACATTATCTTCGTGACCTCATTAGAACGCTCATTATACCTGAATCGTAAGTTTAGCAGCTCTCTGTCCTACGTGAAAACCGTTCGCATTACTACCAATAGTATATATCAGTATATAAATATGTTATCCGAT
>NC_051404.1:48518821-48520258 GCF_015228065.2 Penaeus monodon
CCGTCGACCCACTGACCACCAGCGAGATCGTGCCCCGCGCTCCGGGGCATTTCGGTTCAGTTTCTAGTGTTGCTGCATTAGTTAATCACCTTGGCCGTCTATCCAATCATTTTGTTAACAAGGATATATGTTTCTACATTTTACGTTGCTAGAATTTTCTGTCATCTTGTTTGTTGGTAGGTCTGTGCACTTATATCTTCCAAGATGGAATACAGAACTCAGTGACCAAAGAAAAATAATATGATGCTCATACTCCAAGCGCCATTCATACCTTCACGAATGACCATAATTTCAGAAGAGTTTCTTAGGATAACGCTATATATCTGATGAATTCACAATGCTTCTGGAAAAGGTTGCTCTCCTCCCCTGCCCCTTGTATAGCAGGGACGCACACAATGCCAAGGATGAGAGAACACGCCACTCGGGGCATTACTTACAGGCACTCAAACGCGTAGCAATTTCTTTTATCGCAGATACTCCTTCAAGTGATAATGGAAATATCCCAGAAAATATGTCACATTTCATGAGCATATGACCCCTGGCATCACCATATACAGTGTGACTTAAAGTATCAAGTCTTGCAAGTTAAAGCGTCATGATATTATTTTCTCCTTATCATGTAACCACTGTTTCTCTTTTCATTTCAGGTAAGTGGCCGCCGGAGATCGATAGAGGCAGAACACAGGTAAGTTTTAGCAATCACAGGTACTTTCACCTGTGAAAGGGTAAGCGAATACGACATGTACTTGGATAACTTTATTTGAGAGTAAAGTTGGGAAACAGACGCGGTAAAGTCACCAGTTAGTATAATAATCAACATGAAACAAGAGGAAGTGAAACAGAAATAGATAAGGAAAAAAGGTTTATACATCTTGGAAATGCTGGCTAAAACGGAGCAGTACCGTGTTTCCTGCAAACCAAGCTACAAAGGGAAAAACATAAACACGAAGAGAGCCTCTCACGCAACAAAAATATAAATAAGACATCTCCTTAACACAGTCAAATGCGTTAATTAGAAACATAACCCACCTGTCCTCTCATAATGGCGCTGAGCAATTTTAGAAAATTGTGTTAAAGCTTGAGCGAGCGTGCAACACTTTTCATCGTGGGGACAGTTTCATGGAAATGATAAAATGATATTTGAGGATGTTGCTTGTGATTTCTACTTCATTTCATGTAAACAGTTGAATATTATTTACGAGAAGTATTCGCTGTTAACTTTGTACGTAATGAAGAGAAAGCAATAAAAATTGTGCCAGCATGAAACCAACGAGCGACCTTACTTCGTCACAGCGCAAAGAGGGAAAACAGCGTTGGGAATGCTGGATATCTCTTGCCATTCTAGCAAGGATTATTGGATATTCTGCTCATTTTTATTCTTCTTCCTAGGTTTCTATCTCAAAGAAAACCTGCTTTTCGAAGATTTTATATCCTTCT
>NC_051404.1:48520430-48520665 GCF_015228065.2 Penaeus monodon
ACAAGGAAATGAAATTCTGCTGCAATGAATACGGTACCTCTCTTCTCTTTTGTTCCCGCGGCGGGTCACATTACACGAACCTCCTCTGCCGCCAGCTGAGTACTACGTCAGTGCAGATGCAAATGCGAATTCGGGAAAAGAACTTCCGCAGAAAACAACTTACGCTCTCCGTCCTCGGTGGATTCGGGCGCCCGTGTTTTGCATAGCTCACCACGGGCGGGCGACGCCATGCGCA
>NC_051404.1:48521876-48522352 GCF_015228065.2 Penaeus monodon
CGCGCGCGCGTGCAGTGTAGTGGTTAATTTATTGGGGTGTGTATTTCATATGACAAAGTGTGTTGTTGTGTGTGTTGCGATGGCAAGAAGAAAACTCCAGATGAGCTCCTTATCCTGTTGATGATGTTGACAGAGAGTCGCTTAAAGTTCTCTCCGACTTCTGCTACAACTGCAAAGACATTTAGATCAACTTCTTTTTGTCAAATAAAACGTACCATTGCGCTGTTTTCCAGCTTGGTTACATGGTGTTCATTCCTCGCCAATCCAAGTTATATTTGGCGAAGACTCTCCAATGTCTTAGCGCGTGTTTAAGCCTCCTTCGCGCATCCCTCACTTTCTGGGGAAATTCCCGAGGTTTCCTTCGCCTTTCGTCCCCACATATTCCGTCCAATTTAACTTCTGCTTCCCGCGAAGATGCGCCTCGGACTTCACACAGACCTTTTGCCGGCGATGCCTTTCTGGCGGGAAGTTCTTTA
>NC_051404.1:48523648-48524299 GCF_015228065.2 Penaeus monodon
GTCTATGAGAATGTATTGCTTTCCGTTTAATATGCTTTTGTGTATTCTGAATTCCTTCCTCTCTGCTTGCTGCTTTAATCTGCCTCCGCTGCTCGCTCTTCTTAAACTCTCATAACGGGCTTCCCTTCTGCAGTCGCCCCTCCTCCCTTCCCTCTCTGCCTCCCCTCCTCCTCCCTTCTCTCTCTCTCCCTCTTCCTCCCTCCCCTCTCCCCCTCCCCTCCTCCTCCCTTCCCTCTCTCTCCCTCTTCCTCCCTTCCCTCTCCCCCTCCCCTTTTCCTCCCTTTCCTCTCCCTGCCCCCCCCCCCTCCACTTCTTGCTTGTAGCAGACTTCATCAGTAACGCGAAGCGCGAAAATTTCGGGGCAAACGGGGCCCTTTTCTGAAGCCTTTGATGGACTACAGACTGGCTTCGGATTGAATCGGAGGAGAGGCTTCGCTGCGCCAGGAGCGACCGAGGCCTTTATAAGTGTATACTGGTATCTGAACAGCTCCCTCATCCCCCGAGTGCCGCAGCCGCCGCGTCGAGGCTTCCTTCCGGCTCCTCGGTCCTCGCTCGGTCTCCTTCGGGCCTCCTTCGGCCTCTTTGGTTGCCTGCGGTTGCCTCTGGGTCAGTCTAAGGTCAGTCTTCTTGACCTTAATTTGACTGGCAGAT
>NC_051404.1:48524633-48525204 GCF_015228065.2 Penaeus monodon
AAGCTCTCCCTAATAAAAGCACTTAGCTGCAGTATAGCCGTTTCTCCCAAGGCATTACATAGGGAGCAATGAAGTATTCATCTGGAATCAGTGAACTATTTCAGTAAATCAACATTACTGAATTATTCATCAAAATGCTAAGCAGAGTAGACCGCGTAATAAATTAGCATTTTCAGCCCGGATGAATGAGTCTCGCAAATATCATATTCCTCATGTTAATCTCCCACTGCACTTTTAGGAGATTATGTTCAGTGAACTTTTACAAAGGTAATTTTTAAGGACGTTGCACTAATTCCTGGAATGTTTTCATTTGGAGGGAAGATTAAAACTTATCCTGCGCACTGTAAATGTTTCATGAATAGAATCATGGTATTATCCTACGAAAATGCAGATTACTTGAAAATAACTTACGGCAAGGAAGGCATTGTGTGCCAGCCTGTCTCCATTGTTCTGCGAAAGTATTTCTAACTTCCTTTTCAAATTACACGTGGAAATAGACATTAAAAGATCCTCTTTACACACAGTTATGACAGACGTCTCTGATATTGCAGAACTGAAATCAGCTCATGCT
>NC_051404.1:48525477-48525609 GCF_015228065.2 Penaeus monodon
TTTCGTCCCTCCTCCTCCTCTCTTCTCCTTATTTCTTTTTCTATTCTTTCTTTATTTCTTTACTACTTATATATTTTATATCTATATTTCTATTCTATTTTTTCTTCTACCATCCCCCACATCCACCTCCAT
>NC_051404.1:48525847-48525954 GCF_015228065.2 Penaeus monodon
TATTGAATCATCCAAAGTCAGATTCAAGATGTGTGTGTATGTTTTTCGTATACAGATCAAAAAAGATTCAAGTCTGGTCCAGTTTGATGTGTGTCGATAGCGCAGAC
>NC_051404.1:48526282-48526895 GCF_015228065.2 Penaeus monodon
ATATCACCAAAGTACCTCCTCCTTGGATGTCGACGCAGCGGTGATGTTTCTGTCAGCGATCCCTCGTTCAGCCGAGTCGTTTGCCAATGTCAGCAGAACGACCCTCGCACGGCCTGCTTGGTGGCATCTTCGGTCGTTTATCCCACGAAGAAGGATTTTCGACGAAGGCTCCGTCCGTCTTCCGTGCGGCGAACATCTGCTTCCCTCTCGACGTAACCAAATCTGATGGCTTCGTTGCTCTGAAGGAGCCAGCGCTTCCAGGCCCTGCAAGAGCTCGAGATCCGTCACGCTCGAAGCTCTCCTGTCCCCAGTGCGCGACAACAGCTCTTCCGTAAGTCTAAGCAACGGAGAAACAGACCGGCGTGACTCCATTCAGTTCTCGCTCGACCATGCTGAGCGGGTCCTGCAGGAGGAACAGCTCGACCGAGAATTAGGGCTTCTGTAAGGACAGTATTCTAATGGAGGGAAAGATACAGCCTGAGATGCAATATAATTCGTGCACTTAGATAAAACGATGAAAACCATGGCATTCATACAAATTTTATATCGCAAGGCGTATGTGTAGGCATGATTATGTATGACGACACATTTTTACCCTTAGACATATGCCATC
>NC_051404.1:48528269-48529850 GCF_015228065.2 Penaeus monodon
GGCAAAATGTTCTCGGCAGCATCTATCGAAATACGATGGCGCGGGCGGCGCAATAGCCGAACGTGGTCAGTCAGCAATACGAGCCCCGCGCCTCCTCCTTCGCTGGCCGCTCTCGGCCAACGATTTTTCTCCGCGTCGGCCAAGGGGCTTCGCCTCTCGAGGTTTAGCAGCAGGTCGGACAGCGAGGGCCTGGCTGAATGCAGACTGAGGGGAACCTTCCACTTCTTCGAAAATCGTGTGTTTTCCACTTCATTATGCGCGTTTGGGACGCTGGCAGCACCTGATCTGCCGGGAGGAGGAGAGGGGAAGGAAGTGGAAAGAAACGGTGAAGAGTCAGGGAGATGATTGAGAGAATAACAGTGAACATATTGAGAAGAAACCGGGAAATCATATTCAAGAAATTAGGAGGGACACTGGGAAGTAATAATGAGGGAATTGGCAAGAAAATGAGAAAATTATAGTAAAGACGGACCTGAGAAAGAAGCTTGAAGGATATAGTGAAAAAGAGAAAAGTAATGTGAAAAAAATTAGAAGTAAGGACAAACTTGAGAAGATACAAGAAAAGTAATTAGGAATAACGATAAAGAGACATGTTTTCGATGCTGCAGCTCGCGCACACATACAAAGAGATGACGGACGAGCAGTATAAGAAATCTAATAAAAATGGCAGCAAAAGAATAACGAGAGACAGAGGATGATCGTAATAAGAGAGAGAAGAGGGGTAATGATGTGATGAAGTGGCGCGAGAAGTGTCGAGCGAGGGGAGGGAAGTGATTTTAATGATGTATGAGGCGATGGTATGCGAGTGGGGTAAATCTTGGAGGAAGGGAAGCGGCGAGGATGCGACGCGAACAGATAATGAGATAAAGGAAGACAAAGAGTAATGGCGTTCGATGAGGAGAGCCAAGGAGGAATGATAAGGGAATGGAAAAGATAACAGAGAAACGAGACGTAGACGGGCGGGAGTGAGGACGTCATTAGCATAAAGGAAGGGTTGAGACCTGGCGAAAGGAAATTGAAAAAGCAATCACGAGAGTGACGGATAATTAAAAAGCAATTGCAGAAAGTGAAGGGGAGGTTGGAAAGTGAAAGGAAACAACAGCTTTGTTGTTTTCGCTAAACAGACAAACGTGGATGAGATATGTTTTTGTGCTACCAAGAAGTGCTGCTAAAATGGACCCGATTTAGAAGCTGGGAAAAGCAAGGTGTAATTAGGAACTACTGGGCAGTCAATGGAAAATGTGAACAAAAGAAGCAGACAGAGAAGGTTACGAGGAAGAAGACAGAAAACCGAGATTGCCGATGATGGAGTGGACGGAAAAAGGGAGACGAGATAAAGCGGCGATTGAATTGAAGGACAAGTGAAGGCGCTTAGCGAAAGGGGGGACGGAAGAGAGAGAATGAAGATGGAGGAAGCAAGGGGACGAGGAACATCTCAAGTGTGTGTGGTGGCCCTCGCGGTGGCCGGAAGCTGCGAAGGCGCTCGCGGAGGGAAAGGCATTGGGAGGATGGGGAAAGGATGGTGGGGGGGGACTAAGTAAAGGAAGTTCGTGGTAAGAATAAGAAAAGAGAAGGATGAAA
>NC_051404.1:48530604-48530713 GCF_015228065.2 Penaeus monodon
CTGAGACGTACAAACTTTCTGCTCTACAAAGAGAGGCGCAGCATCAAGGGAGCCACTTGTAAGAAGCCACGTCAAAACTAAACCTCGCTAGTGGAATCCACCGGATGTT
>NC_051404.1:48530912-48531535 GCF_015228065.2 Penaeus monodon
CCGCATCAGGAGAAACAAAAAATATGCGTAATCATGGTAATCTCCTCTTGATAACATGCTATACGAAAATCGATCCAGCCATTGGTCATGGAATCATTTAGTAAATATCACGAATTAATTTGTTCATCTCAAGACTGCCTCGTTCGTACTTCTATTGCGTGTGTGTTGGTAGTTCATGATGCATATTTGGTGGTTGCCTGATAATTGCCTTTTATTGCGTCGCCTTTATTGCGATTTGCTTCCGCTGGTGTGCCTGTCTGGCGGCGGGGCTGCGATTGTTGTAACGTCACTGGGCGGCGGCAAAGGAATGCCGCATCTGAAGATGGTGTAATAGCGCTGATATGGTGACAATAGATCTTGACAATGTGATATTGTGAACGTAATAAGGAGCGAAACAAGGGTGGATGATGGTCTGTAAACAAGACGATTATATGACAGGTAGCTGCAGAAAGCAATAAGAAGGGGGGGGGGCTGAATATACCAGCCATCGGCCAGGGAGTGTTGTCGCGGTCGCCATGGCAACGCGTCATCTAATTCTGCTGGAAGAAATGTGATCAACATCGTCTATTAGAAAAATCTTTTTGTGATCCATAATAATGTTATCATTGGGTCACGCTCGCTCC
>NC_051404.1:48531764-48532491 GCF_015228065.2 Penaeus monodon
AGCTGACATTTCCCGAAATGCTCTGCTGATTTGACCACGTATGTTCGATTGATTTATTATTTTGTCCCACAACCTTGAGTGTTGCGGCAGGAAAGGCAGGTACAGCTGTATCCTGGCTGCTGCTCACGGCCACGACTGGCTTCGGTGAAGTATGAAGACGTGGCCGCAGAGAGGATGTGCAGATGACTCAGACGGGCCTTTGTTGCTTCTGGATTTTGCACATCACGCGTAATCCAGAGACGTCTCTTCCATGCTGCAGGGTGTGTGGCTCCGTAAGTCGCTTTGCTGGCCGTGGACTTTGTCTCGGAGGCCGGGATAGGAGGGCGGGCAGAGGACCACACCTAGAGGACGTATTCCATGACGTCTTGGGTCGATGTGAGCCCCTATGGCGATGTAAGAAGGGGTGGAGATGACACTTGTCACTTCATTCATTTAAGATGTACTATTATCTCAACGTTTCAAATCAAATAAAAATTCCATGACGGAAAGGACTTGTGATGACGTGTGAGAGATGTCTATTCGTCTTCCATTTAGGAAATGAGAGATGCGTCGTACACACATGTCAGTCAGCCGGAAGTTCTTTTGGCCGCATCCCCGATACGGCCTGTGAAAATTTGGTGTTCCAGCCTCCCCTGAGCGTGTGGCTTTGCCATCATTCTATGTCATCCATCACTTTCGTAACTTTAAAGTTATCTTCATTCGTTATTGCTCATAGTCTTAATTAGTA
>NC_051404.1:48532609-48532678 GCF_015228065.2 Penaeus monodon
GAAAATCAAGTCAAGGTACGTAGTGTATTTTACAAGAACAACAAAAAAATCGTAATCTCAAATCAGAAA
>NC_051404.1:48532928-48534080 GCF_015228065.2 Penaeus monodon
GGCGCCCGTTCCCGCGTTCACTTCACACCGGCACCCACAGGATTCCCAATGAAAGTACGGCCTCGGACTGCAACTTGGAGTATTTTCCCATGGAAATACCCCTGAGGTAAGGGGCACAAGTCTCCATCCATTCCAAGACTCTTCAGCAAGTGACTGCAAGTGTCGGTGCCTTCAAGAGACTACTTCCTGCCATGGTCAGCAGTAAGTCGCATGGTTCCTAAGAGCGTTGTGCTGAGTTTATGGTCATTATCTTATGATTTTCACATTGCCGTTTCCGCTACTGAGGGCAAGGAAACTGCTTTATAGTTTTCAGGTTTTATACGAGACATCTTCCTCCTGATTGCAATCACTCTTGCGCACCTCCATAAATTGGTCCTATTTTCCGGAAACATTATTAACCGTCAGAGGACTGTTATTGTTGTGACCTACAGCTTTTTGCAATTAGGTTCCCTAGGTATTGTTCAGCATCTTCATCTGTTGCAGCCTAGTATAGATAAGCTTGAATGAGTCATCCGAGATAGAATTTTACCTGGTCAATCAGGATCCGGGCCTTTCAACCATTAGGAGAGTTATCTTCAAGCATTATATAATTTTCTTTGCTCCTAGTGTTTCCTGCGCCATCTCACAGAACATGCTCATTTGTATAAGAGGTCGTCTTGCCAGCGATACACTCCCAGTTTCTGCACCGAGCCCATTCCATGGCATGCTTTGCTGTGTGAGTTTATGTTTGTGGCCGCTCTAGGTGTCAGCAGAAGCTCTGCATTTTGGACAAAATGGAATTTGAACCGTTATTTTAGTTTTGTGTATGTCATTAGCGATGAATTTTTGTTGTAGCCTATTCATGAGGCTGGTAAATATGTCAACGAGTAATTAATTGTCTCCAGCCACGATTTTCTCTAAATACGTATATTTTAGTTAACTTCGGAGACCCTGCTTGTCTCGCTTTCCTAGTTTTATCTTGCACTCTCTCTGCCTGGAAGGTGACAGCCAGAATTTGTCCATAATTTGCAGGTATCGATTTACCAGCCACCTTTGCTGCTCTGCTTGATGGCGATCTTTGTAAATAGATTCTTAGTCTACGCTTGTTCTACTGCAGGATTTCGGGGAACATGAATGTCGGCCTCTCTTCACTTTACCTCTCTTTCTTTCTCT
>NC_051404.1:48535341-48536539 GCF_015228065.2 Penaeus monodon
CATAAATCAGTGGTTGCATCTGCCACTTTTTTCAATAGGATATGGTATTATGCTTGAGGTCGACCATAAGCCATAAAGCCTGCTGATGTGAAAGTGGTTCAGCAGGTACAGCAGTTTCGGTTTTTAAGCAGATCAGGAAGCCAACAGCATTCCGCGAGGACTTGTGGTTACTACTGTACCTCAGGGTATGTGGGTGCGAGAGAAGTACCCGTACTATGTGCACTTACGGCTGGTGGATACATTGGGTAACCTGGGTCTTTTGCCAAAATATAGTTTGCTCTGTACGCGTGCAAATAATGTGACGTAAAGAATAAATTCAAGATTGGTGTATGATTTTTTTTCTTTTTAAAAAGGGAATTAGCAAACTGACCTGTATCGCTCTAACACAAAGCGAACACAGAAGCATCAGAGGTCGAATGCCTGGCGTGAAGGATGGGCGTGCGTCGGCGTCGTCATTTCCCGGCAACATTTTCCCTCGAAGGTCATCGGGAGAGCGAAGCTGGCATCAGTTCCGGGCGCGAGCAAAATAATCTGCGGTATCAGTATCCTTCAAGATCAAGTTACGAGAGAACAGTTGTGGGATTACAGGTATTACTGGAAGGATTACTTCCGAGGCTGGGACCCCGCCGCGCCGCAGATACCAGGAACAAGGTTAAGGGCCACAGATTAACTTAATTGCCGGCGCCCACGTGGGAATTTTGAACATCTCGCGCGCGGGGACATTCTCGCCATGACACTGGCGTTGGGACGAACCTCAACAGGCTTGGCAACCTAGGGCAAGCTGCCTGTCGGGAAAACTCCTGTAATGTTTGTATATACTACCTACATATGCAGTGATAACGGCTAGTACGTCAGTGATCATAGGGAAGCCCTACCCTATATTTACATATAAAACCACATCGTCAGAACTCACAGACCACTTTCATTCTCTTGAATTCGGATACATTGAAATGCTGTCCGTTCTCTTTCAGAAATGATAACTAGCACAAGGAGTCTCTCACCAGCCATCGAAGCCGGTGCTGAGCGAGTTCTTTCTGCCGCCTCGTATTGCATTTGCACAATCAGTAACCTAATCGCTGCCATTTTGCCATTCTAATCGCGACGCAAAATCTCGCTTCTTGCTGCACCAACGCCCGCGTTTCTAGATCATCAGTCTGCAGGAAAAGAGAATGGGGAATGAGCATCTTGTTTATTTATT
>NC_051404.1:48537399-48538554 GCF_015228065.2 Penaeus monodon
CCACGCACCCATCGCCTCTGTATGCCAGTTTCATGAATCATGAAAAAAGGTATTCGTAATCTTCGAGAACTATTTTCTTGGGGTCTTATAATGCCCCCTTACTCCCCTTAAAAAAAATTAAACTTAATCATGTTTTCGAATCTAATCGTGAAGATAATGACACCGCCTTTTTGAGAAATGCAACGCTGCCTTTTATCGTTAGTCCACATCAAGAGACAAGAGACGAGTCCGTTGATGGCGGCGAATGTCAACAAGCCTTCAGAAATCGAGCGAAAGCTTTAGGGATGGCTGAGCAGAGCAAATCGTCGTTTTCTTCCTACAAAATGATAAACACATAAATGCTTAAACTACTTAAAGAGCCAGTATTCGTGAGCCAGACAGGAATCGTACGTACGGACAAATACTATTCTTCCGTTTGCTAATATTCCATGATTATTGTGCAATTAGAAATAGAAATGATTATTTGAATTTTTAAATTTCTACCTTCGCCGTTTCCTAATTCCGTCCCATCATGGCCTCTCTCCTGATAACCTTGTTTGCCGTACCGAGCCAATTGCACTGCAACCAAAGCTAATGTTAATCCCCGCTTTTTCCTCGACCTAAAATTGCAAATTATTGGGATGTTAAATGTACCGCTACTACTCAACCTTTTCCAATTTTCTTTCCAAATTACCGTTTTTCTCTACTCCTCATCTCCTTGTCCCACCATTATCCCAGCTTTATAAAAACTCCCTCGGCCGATCCAGTTCTCATTATCTGAGGCACTTAAAGTTCCCTCCCTCCCTGGCCCGCTCGCCCTTCCTCCGTTTTTAGTCGTCCCTTTTATGCGCCTCTGTTTAACGGAGGAAAAGGGAAGATGGAGGAGATGTGTAAGAAGATTAGGAGATAGGGAGAATGAGCGAAGGAGATAAGGAGAGGAGGAGCGAAGAACGAAAGAGATGGAAAGGGAGGGAGATGAAAAGATGGGGGAAGACGAAGAAAAATAAGAAGGGATGAGAACTGGAAAGGGGAGGATGGGAGAGCTGGGAGTGGCAAGAGCGAGAAAGAGCGAAAAGAAACATGGAGAAAAGCGAATGGGGAATTGAGAGAAGGAGAAAACTGGTAAAAAGGAGGACAGAAGTTGAGAAAGGGAAATAGAGAAGGAAAAACATCGAC
>NC_051404.1:48538583-48539018 GCF_015228065.2 Penaeus monodon
ATAAGAAATGGAGATTAACGAACGATAGAAGCAAAGGGAGATAGGAACAGAGGTGAAGAGAAGCAACAAAAAAGAGCAAGAAAGTAGGAGCAGAAGATGAATCGAGGCATAGCGAGAAAGGAGAAGAGAGATAAACGAAGCGGAAGGGAAAGAGATAAAGGGGAGAGAGGGGAGACGTGGAGGGACGCTCGCCACTAAAACCAAAGGAAGCGTAGAATGTGAAAGTGTAAATAATGTACAGTGATATTTCGAGCTTTTAAGTGATCGTGATTAAGCCTCTTGCCGGGCCCCTGGTTATTCAGTGGCCGCCGAGGAAGGCATAATGTGCAGTGTCGGTGGACTAAATTCTGTCCTTATTCCGGCCACTAAAACTATTGTCGACTGTGAACCCGTGCGTGTGCCCCTTTTATCTCTTCGGTGTACATAGACCGTGAA
>NC_051404.1:48539104-48539521 GCF_015228065.2 Penaeus monodon
GCCTCGTTTCGGTTATACGACTCCGCGACCTTGCAAAGAAACAAGCAAGCAGCGCAGCGCTCGCAATTTGACCACCTGCTTCGCCTTTTTGCAATTAAGTCGAACGAGGTCCCGGGGCGGCCAATTAACACGGTATGACATCATAGCCAGATCAAAGGAAATAACGACTCCCAGCAGAGACTGTCAGCTCGTCCTCGCCTGTCTGTCAGCGTCTCCGCCCGTGTCACAGGTAAGGAACAAGGGCGGCTCCAGGTGGGCGGTGTGGGAGAGGAACCGGGCCGCCTCATGCATATGGACAGGTTACGTGCGGCGCACAGGGGGCGTGGCGCCGTCGGGAGGCTGTGGGCCTTGGGTGTGGGGGTGGGGGGTGCTCCCTGCGTTTGGCGGCGCTGCGTTCGAGGGACGAAGGCTTTCAAA
>NC_051404.1:48540027-48540171 GCF_015228065.2 Penaeus monodon
TGGCAATAAAAACTCGAAGTAACGATTATCACTCGGTAAGTAAGGCACAAGTATGCCTTCGCAAGGCTGTACTTATCATCGGCTTTATCTTACCGTTTCCAAAGTTTCCAAAGTTGCCAATAAGTGACTTGAACGTGTTAGAGT
>NC_051404.1:48540206-48540834 GCF_015228065.2 Penaeus monodon
TAGCTTGCGAGATATGAAAAAGTCTCAACTCGAGTTCTGATTGGCCGGCGCGCGATGCTGGCGAGGCTGAGGACCAATCACATCACAGAAATCTGAATCTACCAAGGTGTTGTGGCTCGCAAAAGGTGCCAAAGAATTTTCATTTAACTTTCCTCTGCCCCGACAGTCTAGAATGCTTCGGGAATTTCCCCGGCCGACGTGCTCAATCCCCTCGCCTCATTCTTCGTATTTACGGCGCTATTCTCGGGGAAGTACGCATTTGTTTTAATTTTTTGAAAGGGACGTTCATATATGGAATTTTTGCACGGATCTATTGTGAGCGTGTAATATATTCCTTCGACGCTTGGTCCAGAATGTAAATTCCTCGAATTCGACCAAAGATATGGAATCGGTTTTCTGTAGATTTTCCTGTTATTTGAGATCACATGCGGAGGAATCCTCTCCTTTATGAAGTTCACTGCAGATGAAATTCGGCCTCGAAAGCGCCCTTGCTCGCAGACTTTATACTGTAGAGGGGAAGAGCCTCGGATTTTTTCGATGCATTTTATAACAAAACTAAAAAAAAATATATATATTATATTTTACACAAAAATTGATAGCTGGATAACAGGGATAGATAGATAGGTGT
>NC_051404.1:48540874-48541301 GCF_015228065.2 Penaeus monodon
ATATACATATACATATAGATGCATACATACATCCGTATTACCTACAAGCATAACGAACAAACGACACTGAGTGAAATCATGTTACGAATCAACAGCTACGTGATAGAACTGAAAAATAAGGTACCCGCGCATCTACAGAGAAGGGGATACAGCCATCTCAGTCCTGGAGAGACGGACGGCCTCTCTGGCACTCGCTCTGACTGGTCACTTGCAACATTGCCGCCCGAATGTCAAATTCCTGCGCCCTCCCATTTTTCCCGGGAATTACCGCGTCAGCGACGCCACTACATCTGCCTCGCAATGTCTCTTGATCAGACCAGCGTCACGAGATTCCTGCACTAAACGCTGGTTTCGAAATAGCGTGTGGAATAAAGATATTTCCAAAATATCTTGATGCTGTGTATCGGTGATTGTTACCCAGGTTTAG
>NC_051404.1:48541321-48541673 GCF_015228065.2 Penaeus monodon
AAGAGTAAAAATAAGAATTAGAATAATCAAAGGAAGTCGTGAATGATGGCCACAAGATGATTACAAAATTAAAGAAGATTATGAAGCATTAAAAAATCACTTAACTTGAACGGACTCATTTTTCTTCAACCTTCACTTCTTTGACCAAAACCACGTCTGCTATACGAAAGGAGGTGGAACGTGACCCAGTGGCGTGACCCAGCGAGGTGAGCCGGTGCGATGACCTATATTTGCAGCGGGGGAAGAAAAGGTCAGTGGCGGTGCCCTCGCTTGCCCGGAGTCCTCGACCCGCCTCCCCTTCTCGTTCCGTCTCGGATTACAACTCTTCAACCTCGACCTTGACCTCAATCTC
>NC_051404.1:48541695-48542222 GCF_015228065.2 Penaeus monodon
ATTTGTTCTAGACGCTCCTTTAATGAGGTGTTGTATGTGTATGGGGGCGTGGGGGGGGGGGGGAGAAGCTTTTTGACCTCTTTGAAAGTAAAAAAAAATCTGACGAGCGCAAAGCCTGCGGCCACAAACAGCTGCCTTAAAGTCGTGCAGCTGAAATGATAATATTAATTCCAATAACAATGTCAAAAGCTTTTGTATGAGAGAACAATGTGGTTGAGGAGCCTCGAGCGTAAGCTATTGCAGAAGGTCTGAATTCATCATTTGTTTTAAATCCCCGTGATAAAGCCTAATAGAAAAAAATATAAGTGATGGAGGTGTTTCCCCTTAATTGCCTAATGTGGCTTCGCAGCAAACTAAGCTGGCCGTAATTATCATTGCGTTTGCGGTAATTAGCACAATTAAGGAGGTAATTGTCCTTGGCGTTGGGGCTTTTGCGGTATTTATAGGGAGGCGGAGCGGCCGCCCTCCTGGCGCACGGAGGCTGCGAGCTCCTCCGGGCGGCGCGGGCGGGAAGTCGCGCGCCCCGG
>NC_051404.1:48542744-48543679 GCF_015228065.2 Penaeus monodon
ACCGTGTGTGTATGTGTTTTAAGAGTGAGAGATTTAATCGATTATTTTTTTTAATCCGGCAAAACTCCCTTTTAATGTATACATTATTTTTCCTTGATCCTTACAATACTATTCAAAACTTCAGATACACAAGCGACCCGTTACGCACCCGACAGGAAACAGTGATAACAGGAAGGTGCATAAGACAAACAGCGAACGTACAAAGCAAACAGCGAAGGAAAACAGAGACGCACATAAAACAGATCATAAATTTAGAATGGACTTAGTAGCAGCGAGCGAGCATCATCTCGGGGTATCAAGCAGCCACTCACCGTATTTCTGAGCCGCATTAAGAAACTGATACAACTTAATGTGGCTGCGTGATAAGACAGCAGAGTCTCGCGGCCTGACGAATCGGGGAACAGGAAAGAAGAAAATGGGGGAAGTAAAAAACGACGGGAGCTGTGGTTTTGGAGACTCCCTTGGGCTGGGGGTAAAAATGCCTATTTTGGGCCTTCTTTTGGGAAGGTCCACCGGATCCCACCAGAAGGCTGTTGGAAGAGGAGGCTGAGGCTAGGTTGGCCTGGGGGGGAGGGAGGAAGGCAATAAAAGGAGAAAAGGTTGGACTTGATAACAACAATACCGGGAGATAGAGAAGCAGCTGCTGCGTAAAATAAGAAATCCGGCGAATTAGGAAGATGTGAAGGGAAATGTCAGCCAGAGGTAGATGGGAAAGCAGTGAATAAACGAGAGAAATAAAGAATTGGGCGAATGGAAAAGGAAAACGAGGTTCGGTGAGGAAAGCGGCGGCCACAAAAAGGGGAAGAAGACCGTGTGTTGCGGGAAATTATGCAACAATTATTGGTTTAGGAAGCTTGCCAGGTTGTCAGGCAATAGTGTGCGGCGGAAAACATGAGAGCATTATAGTAAAACAAAACATTCCCTTCCTTAGCATG
>NC_051404.1:48544496-48545388 GCF_015228065.2 Penaeus monodon
TGATAGTGCTTATGATAACAGTAATAATAGAGACAAAGAAAATCAGCCGAAAAATCGTGTTCTACTTCGTCGGCATCCTTCTAGACGCAAGGAAGCATTAAGACCTGATTGAGCTGTTTGCTGTTGGAAATGTTGACGCCGCTGATGTCAATGTGCGATGAGTGACATCAGACATTACTGATAGTGGTGAGAGTCAAGGAAAACCCGCAGCGTATGGTAAAATTATACTTCAGACGTGCTGGCTGATATTACACACTGAGGTCAAAGGTTACAAACCCGACGCTACCGAAGAGCTGTTCGGCAACAGTGTAAGGGAGACAGACACGTGAAATGCGAGCCGCTGCAACGGAGCGACCCTGATCGCCGCTGTTTCGATGGAAGGCTGAATTTACATTTCAGGTTTATGACTGCTTAAGATACATGCTGTGTAGATACCCGATGCTTTTTGTGAAAGAAAATGTTGATGTTGGGAATCATTTCGCATAAAATGATGTTTTACTAAGGACTTCTATTTCAGCACAGCAGGGTAGTGGTTTCCAGGTGGCCATGCTAGTGCGTTCTCCACATACCTATACATGGGCTGCAACAACATACCGTATGAGGGGGAAATAATATGCGTGCTGTGAATTTTAACACTGAACAACATCCATCGAGCATATCCCATTCCTTTTACAACAGAATTGTTTTCAAACATTCCTCAGATATTGGGTTACAATCTGGTTCCAACCCCACCGGACGTAACACTTTAGTGACGCTTTGTAGGGCCCGGGGCACACGTGGTGGCCGTAACGCGACACCCCCGCGTTACCTGAAAGCCGAGACGAGCGTGAAACAAATGGGTCCGGTAAATGGGGCGTAATGCTATGTAAAGGGGAGGCGGCCAGCCTCGCGC
>NC_051404.1:48545620-48545892 GCF_015228065.2 Penaeus monodon
ATGAATAAGCCAAGAGTGTGGGAGAGAGATAATTGGAAAAAGGAGAAGATAAACCCGAGATATGAAGTTGGGAAGAGAATGGAAGGGTCGGTGACGCGAACGAGACTCGCTGGGAAATGTGAGGAAAAACGCGAGGGTGAAAAATGGAAATGCAAGTAAGAGTTAAGCAGAAACGCGGCGAAGGGGAATTCAGTGGCAGAAAAGAGGCAGCAGAAGTAAGGAGAAACGAACGGGATGGCCATAAAAAGGAAGGCGAGAAAATAGAAAAGCGA
>NC_051404.1:48546066-48546131 GCF_015228065.2 Penaeus monodon
TGTTGTTGTTAAGATAGTGCTTTACTTTAAATGAATATTCACATAACATTACAGAGATACAGAGA
>NC_051404.1:48546256-48546588 GCF_015228065.2 Penaeus monodon
TTGGAAAAGGTGACAAAACAGAAAAATACGAAGAGGACGATGTGCAAGGTGCAGGCGCAGAAGGGGGGGTCGCGTTTCAGGAGTCAGCGAGGCCGCCGGAAGGGCACAATGGGGCATGGCTGCGGTTTTGGAAGCGCGGCCGGCATTGAGGGAGAGGGAGAGGGGATGCAAAGCGAAACTCAACAAGATTTTAATGAGGAAGATGTTCATCTATTCTTAGACATTCTTAAAGTTTGTCGAAATAAGGCTTACATGATACTTGTTCTGCCAAGTTGCTCTATACCCTGTGTCATAAGAAGCAACTGCACTAATGCTTCCTTGTATCTAAATCG
>NC_051404.1:48547244-48548308 GCF_015228065.2 Penaeus monodon
ACCTGTCCATTCACGCAAACGCGTCTCCGCACCTTTGTGCTTACGTGCGAATGTATCTGTTCCCCGTTTGTTTTTGTTTCCATTCTGTTGTCCCTTCTGCCGTGGTGTTCTAACGTCGAAGTGCGAAGGGAAAGCCGTCGTGCGTCCTGGCGTTCCGCTTCCGCCGTGTCCCCCGGCGTTAGCGTGTGAGAACCTCTCAGAACACTAAAACTGTTCGGTAAGTTTGGTGACTGGCAAAAGCACCTGGCATTTTATGGCTAACCTTTGATAGCAAGGAATGATTTTGTCTTGGTGAGTCTGTACATTCTTTATTAGATTTGTTTCTCATACTTGCTCTACCTGTGGCATGCCTTATATCCGCATGGTAACCGTCCATTAAGCATCAGACAAGGATCGCGGTTACATAAACGGGCAAATCAGTTCTATCAGACGCGTCCAGGTTGTTTATGAATAGCGTCCTCGAGTGGCGCTGAAGTGGCGAGAAGTAACTCTCACATTGGCACTCGGCTCGCCATACAGGCATCAATATTGCATTCAGCCATACTTGTGGGACACCGATTGCAGCGACGCCAAAGGTCAGGAATGCGTACAAGATGTTTATTGATAGAATCGTCATCATAACGTCAGCGTCAACACCCGAACTGACAGGCATTCGGCACTCCTGACGCAAAGCACTCCGTCAGAATGAAGAAGAGGGACTCATTCCTGGTTTGCGGTGCGAGGGACGCGGATGAGAAATATGGGAGAGGAAGACAGCAACACGTGCGGAGGTGCAGTCGCTCACACATACTTACGAAACTATTAACAGCTACAAGACGGCAGTAATTCAGGTTTGAACGACCGCCGGAATCACCCCTCCTTCGGGAACTTCTGCCGAGGTTTATGGGGAGCACCACTACCGGTTTTTTGTTCATTCCATTTTATTTTTATTTTTTTATGTTTATTTTTTCAGCTGACATGGCTTTAGTCACCACCAGTGCTTCTGTGGCGTCATTATTTATGGTAGTAGCAGTTATGATAAGTGTGGCAGAAATTTTTCTTGCGTTGTTGATCATTAGTACTTA
>NC_051404.1:48548582-48548705 GCF_015228065.2 Penaeus monodon
ACATATATAAGAAGAAGTACATGTGTGGTACGAAGGATCATCCGCGGCGCCTCGTCCCGTGGCACCCCCGCCCCTGGCCCGGGCGGCAGCCGCAGACAGGGCCGAGATTATTCTTTAAAAGGC
>NC_051404.1:48549415-48550254 GCF_015228065.2 Penaeus monodon
GCCATTTTCTCGGCCCTCAATCCAGCGCCGTAATGACTATACTCGTTTGAAAGCTTAATGATGGCGGGGGAAAAGTATGCTTTAAACGCGTTGGGTTGGAATTGCCGAGGGAAGTATACGCTTTGTCGACCTTCTTTCTATAATTGACTCCGCGCAGACGAGGGAGTTGATGTAATGCGCCATTGGGAGTTTATTCGTCGCCAGATATAATCAAATTTGCCCGCGCAGTCGATGAGCAATTTGGGAATGCAATGCGCTGTTGTTAGCTTCGTCGGGGCTTGATAGTGCAGTGTGATTTTTTAAAAGATTTTTTTTTTATAGTGTTGATATAATAATACTGATATGGTTTTGTAGCAACTCCAGATGGTTTGTGGGTATTTTACGACGGAAAAAATGTTTGAGATGCGCCGTAAAGATGGAACTTCGGACAAGATTCTTATATTGTTGTTGCCAGGTGAAGGTCGGCCTTTTTATCACTTGGAGATACATTCGTTTGTCTTCGTAAAGCAGAGAAAAGTTTAATCTCTAAGCCTAACCGGATATTCCCAAGGAAAGGGAGGACTTGGAGTTTGTATACATATTGTGTTGAGAAGAATTGTTCTTGCAAACTAACATGAACACGATAGATATGAAACTTGACGAATCTATTTTAGATTAAACACATATCGTCCAAATAACAGAATAAAGTGTATATATTAATCGTTGCTCAAATTCACATGACTGAAAAAGTTATTCTGCATTTTTTAATGAGATGTAAAAGAAAAACGAATCGGGAAATATTTTATACCACAGACCAAATGACATATAACTATTTACATACATATTCTGTGTTTGTATCT
>NC_051404.1:48550370-48550743 GCF_015228065.2 Penaeus monodon
TTGGGACCGGTATGCGCCACGTCCCGTCCCCCACAGTGGGGTCCCGCAGCCTGCTCAGGTGTCTGTCCGCGTTTACGGCTCGGCTGAAATCTCTTCCGAGCCGTTAGTAGGCAGCGCACGTTCGATATTGTCTTCCTTATGAGAAAAATCTGGCCGCACTGATTTATTGGAATCATAAAAGAAAACATGATGTTGACTTCTCTATAGAAATGAATCCCAGCGGCGAGGAACGTGATTGCCCTCTCGGAACACGTAAGTAGTGTTATAAAACGTCGTAGGAGTAAACGATACTTATTGTAGCCGTGATTGTTGTGGGGCATTGGGTATGTTCTCACTTTGAGGGTAGGAGGTAATGCATTAACATCACTTGATA
>NC_051404.1:48550807-48551379 GCF_015228065.2 Penaeus monodon
ACTCGATCTATCTTCCTCTCAGACTTTGTTATTAGATATGTCTTATGCTTGGTAATTTGGCTGGATTAAGTAATACTTGATAAAACCCAAAGATTAAGCATTAGAATTATCAAGCATCTACTACATATATTAAATACAAATTTTGTAACACATCAGCATTATATAACCTGCTTAATGAGTTGTCGTGGTCTCCGCCATGGTGTTCCACGCTCAGCTGTACAGGCACAGCCAAAACTCGTGTCATGCATGCTTCGAATTCCACTTCGAACGACCGAATAATATGACCCTTGTTGTTTAGGTTAGGAGGCTTCGGCTCGACAGAAACGATCGTAGCTGCAGTTCAGTTTGTGTTCTAGGTAAGCTTATGGCAGGTATTCTCGCATCACAAATGTGGTAACTTTGTTTATGAAATGAACATGGCCTCTCAAGCCATTGAGTGATCTAGCCGTCAAAGGATGAGTAGAATTACCATTCAGAATCTCCTGTTTACAACAGGTTATCCCAGGGGGTCATGAAGTACGAATAGGCCGTCGCTTTGGCACTGCGGTCTTTAGTAAAACGTGAGTACTGTC
>NC_051404.1:48552400-48552844 GCF_015228065.2 Penaeus monodon
GGCATTAGAAGTGGTGTACAAGCAAGTGGACTTCCCCAGGGGCAACCCAGGAGCGTTCGGGGCCAACGCGAGAGCGGGCCAAGCAGCACGGTCGGCCGGGCCAATCGACGGCTAGATATTGAAATTAACTTCGGCAACGATTTTCATCAATTTCGGAAGAGGATTTGCATCTTTCTTTCATTTGAAATGAAAAATACGCCGCGCATTATGATGCCTGAGTTCAAATTCCCATTCAGGCTTCCGAAAATATACCCCTAATTTGCATACAGAACTGCTGAACACGCCGCGCGTTCTCGTCCTTCTTCGCTTTATGACGCCCACAAATAACCCAAATGCGACGCGGGCGGCGGGCGGGCGGCCTGGACGCGGCTTGGGCGCTGCTGGACGCGACTGAAGGAGCGCGCCCTGGTGCCAGACGGGGGAAGGGGGGGGGGAGACAAGAGC
>NC_051404.1:48553152-48555600 GCF_015228065.2 Penaeus monodon
TCCAGTGGCCAGTTTCACTAATAGTTTTAAAATCCTTACTATTGCAAATATTTTCAACACATTTCACACTAATGCCAATGCTCCGAGACTACATCTTCACATATTGTCAAATTTAACGTTAAGTATCCGTCCTGAATCCGAAATGTTAAAACCTACAAAAAATCCGGGAGCGTCGTTCGTAAATACAGCAGCCCACACGGGACACGTGGCGCAGAGTGCGAGGGACAAATGACTTCGCGGCCTTGACGGACCGCCCCGAACAGAGGTAGGTGTGTGCGGGGAGGTCAACAGTGGTTGCCTTTGGAACGTTTCCCTATAGTGGTCCCTGTAGATAGTTTAGTGCTTGATCGCCTTGGAACGTTTGTTTATGAAGTTTTTTCTTTATAGTTCTTTTAGAACGTTTTGCTCTTAGGGATTTTCTCTAAGACGTTTTCCCTTGGGGAATCTCTTTAAGACGGTTCTCTTTTAAGGAATTCCTTTAAAAAGTTTCCTGTTAAAAGTTTCCTTCAAGGCGTTCACTTTAGAAGTCTTTTTAGAATGTTTTCCCTTTAGACGCTCTTTTTTAACATTTTTACTCTGTAAGTTTCTCCAATAACGGTTTTGCTTTATAGGTTCTCTTGGAAACGTTTTCCCCTTAGAGGTTCTCTTCGAATGTTTCCCCTCCAGAAGTCCCCTTTAAGCCGAACGCGACAGTTTCGCTATACGATCTTGCGGTGAACGTTCACTCGAGGAAGAGAAAATTGCTGGATTTGTTTCCTTCCAATCGGAAAAGGGATTTCGAGGTTCTAAGAGCACGCTCGTCTCTTCTCTCTGTCTTTTCCACCTGCCGCCGACGGAGAACTGATACCTTATTGTTTTCCTTTTCCCCTCAAATATTTCTGAAATAATCCATGGCCTGTTTTCTTTTGATTGTTGTGCAAGCTTTATATAAATATTTATATGTGTAAGAAATTGATACAAAGTCTATGCTTTTTGCTCTATAATTTAGCCTAAATTGATGTTGCGAAAGCATTTTGCTTGTTCCACACGAAGTTTTATTCATCTTTAACGGTGACACTTGAATAAAGTAGTACCTCTTCTTTTTTGTGAATTTTACTTTAATTCTGCCGATTAACATTTACTATCAGGAGGACATTCAACACTTTTGGGGTACACGCGGATTAAATGACCGGGAGTAAATTATATAAAAAAATACACTTTTATACGACTTTGATATACAATTTCCTTTTTATCTTCTCTTGGGAATTATGCACGTACTCCCCCGCCGTCGCATGTTCAGCAGTCATGCAACGATATGAATGCGGGAGCGAGCGTCCTTTTCCTCGCCAGAAGCTTGACTTCTGATGTATTTGCGTCTTAAAGTCTCGTCGGTCTTGCTTACCGGCGATCAAGAGATAACAGCAGATGCGACGTTTATTGTGATTTAGGCCAATCGATGCACTGCATCATTTATCGAGGCCGCGTTCGCCATGATGCCTCGGGGAGCGAGCGAAGAGGAGAGTCTGTGGGTGTGTTGCGTTGTGTTGCTCGTCGTGAGTATTCCGAGTAACTTCTCTCAGTGGCTGTTTGCTTATCATCATTTCTGTTTTCTGGGGATTGATGTTGTATTTATATATTATTTATGTGACAAATTGTGTTAGCACAATTTACACTTGCATTTTTATTATGAACAATATCTCTGTCAGGGTTTTATTCTAATTATTTTTTCGAATCTATTAAAAACATATTTTTTTCTGCTACTGATTTTTTAAAAATTTAAATTGCTATGTTCAAATTATACATGTAAACGGAGCGCTTCGCTCTCTAGCCCCACTACTTTGATTTTTTATGAACAAAATTATAAAAATATGACAGGAAAAGAGTACAGAATTATTTCAACATTAAAACCCATGACAGTTGAATGACGATGTTAAACATTGCATACATCAGGTAAAATATTCCTGACATGCCTAATACATTCAACCATGTGTCGTACTATAAAAGAAGGAAAGGCGTTTGATACAAATATATAACGTTTTTATAGTAATGGTAAGAATAGTATTCATAGAGATAAGATGAAAAGCATTCAGAGTTATAGTATGAACAGTACTTGAATAATCAATAGTACCTATAGCAACAGTATCAAAACCGCATGTCTAATTGTATATTGCAAAGACTTCTTTCCTTAAAGAAAGTGGCATTTTTCAAAAGGTCCAAAAGCTGGTGCCTCGGGTTTCAAATAATCAAAAGGCTGCCTGCGACCCCACTCCTACGAGCACCGTCCTCAGAAAATTCCCGAGATGACTGTCACGCGAACCGAGAGTTTGGTGAACCACGCGCCCACGACATCTGGATGGAGGACACCTGCATGATAAATGTCTGCATTGGAGACGTGCGCATGGTAGAAACCGAATGGTTGACGTACGTGGTTACGAATACATTCATACGTAATATACACACTTAGATATA
>NC_051404.1:48556578-48556767 GCF_015228065.2 Penaeus monodon
CTGTGTGTGTGTAAAGAAATTCAAAAGATCAGGAAATGTATTTTACAGTTAAGGTTACGCATTCGGTCCTGAGTCAGACAACAGCTCGCTGCGATCTCGTGTGCAATTGAACCTGCGAATTGATTGGCCGGTGACGTGTTTCCTCGGGGATGGGGTGGTCCGCCTTCGCGTGGCTGTGCTCGGTGGTGT
>NC_051404.1:48557601-48557942 GCF_015228065.2 Penaeus monodon
TTACAGTTTAAAGGTTTACGCATTCGGTCCTGCAGTCAGACACAACCAGGCTCCCAGCTGCGAATCTCGGTGCAACTGAACCTGCGAATGATTGGCCGCGACGCCTCCTTCCGGGGAGATGGCTGGTCCGCCCTCTCCCGCGTGGCGTGCTCGGGGAACCCAGATGCACCAGCGTCCCGCACGCTCCCGTGGCCGCGTCAGGCCCTGCGGCGGACAGACGGAGCTCCACAACCCAGGACTTTCTTGATCGATGGCTCAGGAGAGAGGGGAGTGAGGGCAGGGGGGCAAAGTTCCTTCGCAGGGGTCCTTATCCCCTGAGTTGTGTTTGGAACTTTCCATTT
>NC_051404.1:48557978-48558100 GCF_015228065.2 Penaeus monodon
GGACTATATTTTCTTTCTTTTTTCTTGCTATTATCAACCTTATTACTGGGCTGAAGGCTGACAACACTGATAATTGTATTGGTTGTCAATATATTGATCAAACATTTCCTTGCTACTTTGTG
>NC_051404.1:48558610-48558934 GCF_015228065.2 Penaeus monodon
CACATCTTTATCTCTTCATCTCATTATCTCTTTATATTATAACGTTAATGATGCTAATAATAATAACATAAAAAATATGAAGCCAAAAAATGATAAAACCCACAATTGCCATGTTAACCCCTCACTATTGTCTTAGAAAAAGGAAGCCCAAGACCGGCTCAGAGCATATCGACAGTTGTTCAGCCGAGATCGCCAGACATACGGCAAGTTCACTGAAGTTTATGGGCTTCCTCGTCACTGTCAGGCCGGGCAGAGGAAACGGGAGGAGGCGCTCAATAAACTCATTTCTTCAGGTACTCCAACACTTGGGCTTTGTGCACGGTC
>NC_051404.1:48559024-48559750 GCF_015228065.2 Penaeus monodon
CTTAACATGTCATATATGCGGTTTAGCTGCGTGTGTATGTAGCCATGTATACAGTGTGTGCCTGTGCTTCTTGCCTTCACTCAGCCGAAGATGATGCATAAAGCATAGAAATGAGCCAAATAATAGGATCGTGTTTCCGCATCTACTACGACACTTTTTCACACTCTCCCTCTATTTTTTGCATTATTTGGACCACTTGGTATAAAAATCCTTCCATGTTTCGTCCCCCCCCCCCTTCAGTTGCCCGGATACGAAAGGGATGTTTGCTACTTCGCCTCGTTACACGGTACTACTTCCGAGCTCCTAATGCCGTATGACCGGCGTCCCTTTGAGCGGCCAAGGACTTTTAAAGGCGGACGCTTCTTGCATGTGACCTTGCTCTCGCTGCTTAAGCATATTTCGGCTAGACACGAAAGCTTTAAAAGATGAAAAGGAAGAGAGCATGCTCGACGTGGCAGCTGCCCTGCGTCCGGCGTAAGTGAGACCAGGCCCTTGAAGCAGAACCACAAACCGAGCCTATCGCAACGTAGATGCAAATATGGGAAAAATCGGCGGAGTAAATTAGGACGCCAGACCCGTAAAAGATTTAATGGCCCATTACGGAAACGGAACACGCAACTCCGCGCGAGGATACGGCGCCACGGCTCTTAAGCGCAAGAAATATTCTGTGGCCATGCGCCTCTCTAGCCTCGGCCCCGCCGCCCATGCTTTCGCAAGCTTTACGTG
>NC_051404.1:48559954-48560111 GCF_015228065.2 Penaeus monodon
AGGAGCGACGTTTCGAGACAGACTAGATTCTCTTCTGAAGACAAAACTGAAATGAATCAGTGTGTCTATCTCCGAAGACAGTGGAGGCCTCCAACACCACTGAACCCAGAATAAGAGATAGACGGGCGTGTGGGGGGTCGAAAGGTATACAGACAAC
>NC_051404.1:48560192-48562560 GCF_015228065.2 Penaeus monodon
TGTACTGATGAATCATTTTAAATAACTGAGAGTCTTTCTGCTTGTTTGTTTTATTATGCTATTTAAGTTTAACTATGCAACGACAGACTAGTGATAAAAGTATTTTATTCATGTAGTACATAGAATGCTAAAAAAATGATATGTAACAATTAGCACATTTATAAATATTGTAATCATCTTAATTCATTTATTATAATCTCACTTGCATTATGATTAACATAATGTCCAAAGCTCGCAATTTCAACAAAGCTAATCAAAACTGAAAATGTTATACTGTTCAAAATTAACAGTCAATTTCCCTTTTTGATTTATGACAAATGACGTGATGGAGGAAATGAAACATTTCCTAGGCCCGTGATCACAAAAGGCAATTTCGATATGTACGCGATAAAAGCAGAACTAAAAAGGCTCGTCGATCCGGGGAAGCACACAACCACGCGGCACCTGCTTTCTCTGCCTCCCGCCGCTCAGCCAGCGCCCCGCGCTGCCCGGACGCCATTAATCACCACCGCGGACATTTCCCTAGACACTTGTTCTTACCGCTAGAGGAGTCCTTGGCTCCCTCGGTAACAGCCATTACAGGACTTGGCTTAATCGCCTGATCTGAGGCAGCTGTCCCCTGCGAGTTGATTGCCTCCTCATGAGCTGCAGTGGCGACGGGGAGGAGGGACTGTTAAAAGCCCTTTTCTTTCGGATTGTTTTTGCCATGCGTGCAAATCAGTGCCATGATGGCCCTGTGTTGTAAAATTCAATAACGAATAAGCAAATCCAAAGAGCTCTGCGGCAGCACTAAAGTTTGCGTATTGGAATACATGTATTATATTCACAGCATCCCCATTGTAAGTGAATATAACTCCGGTTTACTTGTATATAACTTATCTCCTTTGCCAGGCTCGTGCCAAACTTCGCCAATAAGTTTCGCCTTCAAATAAGCGTTGCCAACATGTCTAGCACACCTTAGATCCTCGCGAGGCGTCTCCCAGGGTGATCCTGACCTACTTACTTATTCATCTTCGAATAACATCCCCAACAGGAAACATTATTTATTCATTAGATTCATATCGGCTCGTCGGACAGATCGTACCTCGAGCCCGCCCACGCTCTTGTCGTGAGTCCTCAATTACGACGGAATTTCGAGTCGGTGCCGCCCGGGCCGCTCGAGGGGGCCTGCCTGCTGCGAGCTTGTAAATAAAGGGAAATCGCCAAATCGAAACGCCCTTCCCAATGTAAACAGCGGAGACCAACAACCAAAAGGGAAAACGCGATTTTCTTAAAGACAATCTGCGTCCGGTGATCCCAACTTTCGAAGACCTTCAGAGAAATTATTTTAAAACGTTTCCTTGTAGTATCATTAATATATTGGTGATGGCAGATGCTAATGAAGTAAATTCTTTATTATGAATTTCATTCTAATGAACCTCTTTTCGGAATTATCGTGGCTAATCAATAGTAAAAATAATAACGTGAAGTCTAATAAATAAGATAATGGTCAGAATGAGAGTAATACTAAGAAAAAGAATATAAATAATGATAATGAAAATAATAACAACAATAAGAATGTAATATCATACAATAATAATCGCAATATTAATGAGTAGATAATATTTCAATATGCGACCGCCAACCAGCACTGCCATAAACGCGCTCTCTCTCAGGCGAATTTTTCCGCAAGACAACTTCAACATTTTCTCCAAATCGGATAAATAGCATTAAGGCTTTGTCAGAAGACAATTATTTCTTGGAGAAATCCGGAGACCGATGAGGGGCCTCCCAGGGAGGCGGTCGGGGGACCGAGGGAGAACACAGGGGTGCAGGACCAGGGGCAGGGGTGGTAGGGGGTAGGGCATGCAGGGAAAAGGAGAGTGGGTAAGGAGCATCACGGCCAGGGGAAGGAGAGAGGCAGCCGAGGGATCGACGGTAATGTAAATAGGAAGCTCGGCTGAGAACGCCGCTCGGCAGGACAGCCTCCACGTGATGGCGCCAATCAAAGCAAGCACGCGAAAGGACGCCATGACGGCGTAGGACGGCTGCCATCTTCAGGAATGGGAAGTGAGCGACGAACGCAAGAATTGATGCGCACGTGAAGAATCAGAGAGAAGAGAAGCGCGTGCGAAGTAGCTGAGGGGGGAGGCGGTGTGAAACAAGGAATCCTTGGCTGAACCTCGACCATGACTCGAGAAGGAAGCGCTCAAAAGCGTAAGAATTAAAGATTGGAATTACGCAAATGGCGATGACCGCGGGGGGCTGATGGAATAAATTAAATCTGCTGACTTAATTGATTAATTGTCGTATGGTGAGTTTAGACCTAGCCGGGGAGATTGCTCCTCGCCGCGTCTGGTTCCTGGACGTTGTTTGCGTTTGTGTCGCC
>NC_051404.1:48562649-48563166 GCF_015228065.2 Penaeus monodon
AGCATCATTACGGCCGCTCCCTCGGCAGCGGTCTCTCCTCGGGAGGTCCGTATCTGTCTGCCCCGAAGCGAGTCGCGTCCAATTAATTTGTCCACTACTTGGAACAGATAATTGACTTTTGTTTGACTGGCTCTTCAGCAGCCGTTTCAAGCAATTAATCCCCCTGGAAGTTTCGAGAGTAATTTGTGTGAGTTTTATATTTCCTTATTGACGTAAATTATAAGGAACTTTAAAGCGCTATTCTGTTCACAGGTCGACTTCAAAATGGCATCATGCTCCTCCTTGAAGGCACAGATGCTGCAGTCATTGTTCTCCCAACTGCAAATTGCAAATTATGAACACATTATCTTGAATTAATGGTTAATCTGCTAGAACATTGCTAGATTATGTGCAGGCCAGATGTGACACCTTCAGCTTTGTTCATTTATTACAAACTCGTTACACTCAATTATTCAGCTTGACTGTAAGTAATTCATTCCATGTCTGTTTTCCTCTTCTTGTCTCTCCTTATTTTTTC
>NC_051404.1:48564455-48564822 GCF_015228065.2 Penaeus monodon
ATTTTCTCTCATACTGTGTGTTGTAAAATTAGTTTAGTTATATATGAAAAGTTGTATCTGTTTCCTTCCCGCTTTGTTTGCATTCTTAACTATTTCTTCGAACTCCCTCCGGCTCCCGTGCCTCCCGAGAATAGTGTCCGTGCCTGCCATTACCCATCCCGGACGCACACCGACCGAACAATTAGTCAAAAGTTAATGAAAAGGACGACAGGTGAGCAAGCGAGGCTCGGCTGAGAGGTCTTCATTACTCGCCGCCGGAGGAGCTTCGGGCGCCGTTACCTAGCGACGGCGCTCGGGCCTCCCGTTAGGACGCAGCCTCGTGTTCGGCCGGGAAGGGCGGCGCTCCCGTGGGCGGGCTGCGGACCGG
>NC_051404.1:48565370-48565707 GCF_015228065.2 Penaeus monodon
CGCGACGTCCACCTTTCCGCCATGTGCTCAAGGGAGCAGGCGGAGCCGAGCCTGCCGTCGCGAGCAATCTCGGCGTCGGCGTCTGGCCGCATCTCCCCTGCAGCGGACGCGGCGGCCATTACCCTCCCTGTATACAGCCGCGTCGTAATGTTTCTGTTATTGTTGGTCAACTCAGTCGCTTTATTTAATCTCATAGTACTGTAACCATCTAAGGTACAGTCTAGCGCCCTTGTTTTTTTTATCTTCAGATGTTTGCTTACTCTTGCAACTCTATTTTCTTGGAAAAAAATATATCTTTAGGGCTGTAGCATGAATTCATGTAAAGAGAGAGAGAGAA
>NC_051404.1:48565816-48566143 GCF_015228065.2 Penaeus monodon
GGGGGGGGGGAGGTGTATCAGGATTTTTATACTTTGCAATGTGTTGTAGAAGTTCAACCTAGCCAAATCCATTTTGCAGAATGAGATATTCAGATGCCGTGATCAAGCTTTTATTTGACAATGCATTACGTTAATCCAAAGTCAACAGCATGGAGAGTGAAATTTAGCAGATGTTATCTACATAATAAACATCATGGAAATATTAATTATGATATGAGTTGCTGCAGTAACATGCCAGCCCCGCCACCTCGCCTAAAAGATTCATTTTAAAAATGAAAGATTCTAGGCCGCCTACTTAATGATAACAGGGTATTAATATGCGATCAC
>NC_051404.1:48566286-48566597 GCF_015228065.2 Penaeus monodon
ATACACACACACTAGTTAGGTTTATATTACAATTCCCGCCGAAGGGCCACCCGTAGGTCAATCGCGCCTGCCAGCCATTCCTACTAGGGATTGATGAATGCATATCCATGAATATATGAATCTGTACTTGCAACCATACGCGTGTGTGTTTTAACTCAGATTTAGCTGGTTTACCATGGCTGTCCAGTGCAAGGGAAATGCCTGCGAGGCCGTAGCCACAGCCGCCGTTCGCATCCTCCCCGGCGAGGCAGGCGCTGCAGCAGGGGAAGCAAGGGGATCGGAAACACATCAGCTCATCACACATGCATTGT
>NC_051404.1:48566891-48566981 GCF_015228065.2 Penaeus monodon
ATCAATTTTGATACTAACATTATAATTACTACCCTTGCTATAGTGGTATTTTTGGCCATATCACTATTGTTACTTTTGTTATCATTGTTA
>NC_051404.1:48567171-48567629 GCF_015228065.2 Penaeus monodon
AATCTGGACGGATACAAATGAGAAAAAAGCGAGAGCGAGTGGACTAAGCAAGAAAACGAGGCATTTTTCGAGAATCTGTGGCTCCGCCTTATTGAATGCTTTGTAAGTCCAAAAGCACACACAATCCCGCTAATTGTTGTGGGTCCCTGCGTCGGGGCTGTAAAGGAAATTGGACCCGTATTGGCAAAAGAGAAATTACAAGATACAGTTAACAGTTAACTGGGCAGTTTGGTCGATAGTGAGAGAAGCAAATGTTTACGGAAGTACCAGAGGAATGTGGAATGAGGGCGATGGAGGTGCTGTCTCGAGAGAAAAAATCAGAGGTCGCCAGAGTAATATTTGAAGGGGCTTGAGACGGTGACTGAAGAATCTTGGAGGAAATATACTTTTTTGACTCACATTTCACTTGGTCGGGTGCACGGTCTCTATGGCGGAGGGACACTAAGACTTGAACGAAA
>NC_051404.1:48568230-48568421 GCF_015228065.2 Penaeus monodon
GAATCAAAATTTTAGTTTTAATTCCAATAGCAAAGTCACTGTATATTCTACATAATAAGTTATTTTTGCTGCAATTTCAACACGAAACGGACTCTGTGTCGCAACATTCCTTCCCTACAGTATGTCGTCCCCTGCATCATAGTATTCTAGGATCCTTGGCTGTCTACTTGTGACTGTGTTCCTGTTTTGCA
>NC_051404.1:48568619-48569032 GCF_015228065.2 Penaeus monodon
CGATAGATACTTCCTTCTCAAAAGGTATTATACGACAAGCGCGAGAAAATGGGGGAAAAGGAATAACGGAATAATGCGTGAACAGGAATAAAGAGATTGAAAAGGAATAAATAAACAAAGACGAAAGGTTGAGAAGCGGAGGCCGAAAACACCAGCGAAATATCTCCACAGCGGGTACGTGATAAATTAAATCCCACAAAGCAACTGCGTATCAGGGCGAATGAGTTTAAAACGATTTATGAATTTTGTTGTTCCAGGAGCATATTACACTAATGGCCCAATAATGCTGTTTAATCCCAAGCGAACCGGAGTTACACGATTAAAATCTAAATTTATTGTTATAAAATGAAGTATTCGGAAGCGTAATTTTATTGGTTAAAGTTAGGCATCATGATATGACTTACGCGCCCTGC
>NC_051404.1:48570115-48570761 GCF_015228065.2 Penaeus monodon
GGTAGGAAACAGTTTTGATTTTCATGTTATTAAGATAACATCAGTAAGTTATTTTGTACATTTGATATTCCAATACAAAAGATGGGGAAGCGGTAAATTCTAAGTACAATAATGAATTGTTTGTTATTCCAAAATAATGAGAAAAGTTATTTGCAGCCGCAATAACGTTAATTGCTCTAAATACATATTCTATTTTAAATAAATCTGGAATAACTTTTCAATCGGTTGGACACTGGAAAGGCTGCACATTTCTCTCCGTCCTCAAGGAACTTGTTACTCTCTAAACAGATACATAATCATATGACTATGAATTCTGTACAAATCATTTACGTAACTAAAAGACAAAAGCAACGTACTGCAATGAATACGAAATTTCCTCTTTATATAATTCCACATAAAAGTACATACTAAATTTGCATGTTGTACGAATTTTGTAATTCATCAATTGTTCAAATATTAGTTTCTCGGGTCTTTCTTTGGGCCGCTGACGGATCTTGGCGCCTCACGAGAGGGAATCCAACGCCCGTGAGTCAGTCCCGATTTTCAGACTATCGATACGGTTTCTGCTTTCGGTTGGGAGGGACTTTAGTCTGTCTGATTGCAGCGTAGAGGTCAATAATATTCCTCAGAAGTGTTTTTAAGGTAA
>NC_051404.1:48570889-48571566 GCF_015228065.2 Penaeus monodon
CCCATAACATTGGCTACCGCGATGCGCTGATGTTCCTGATGACTTGCAGTCCACTGTGAGATTTATGATCATGGTGATTCATGATGGAGGAGTCTTGACACATTTGTAATGACGGTATATAATTCATGATCATGATAACAGTCACATATCGCCACCATTAATAACTGTATTAACATTATCAAAATTGCCATTATCATTGATATTACTTCAATTTATTTTCATAGTCAATAACCACATTACCATTATAAACGAAACCGTCATATTTGCTATCTTTACCAATATATCATTCTTATATTACTGTTTCTTTCAAAGTATGTTTATATTTATCTATTTATTTATATATTCATCCATATATGAGTATGTCTGTAGTTATCTATATCTATAATTAGGTATAAGTATGTCTATAGTTATCTGACGCTCTACATTTGATTGATTTTTTTAATCATATATTATTATACCAATCTTTTATCCTCTCTACATTACATGCAAGGTTAACATTGTGCCACTCGCTCTGTGGATAACACAACTTTTCTCTCAGATCTGCACTTCGTGTCTAAGAAGACTCTTTTCGCCCCACGGAAAGTTCCCGCATCTCCAGGGCCCTTCAGGAGAACTTTCCTCTCGCTTCATAACCCTCGTACCCTTCCTTATAGAGTCCTTCACTCTCCATTACACCG
>NC_051404.1:48571887-48572777 GCF_015228065.2 Penaeus monodon
AGGCCTTGCGTAGGCCGCCCTGCACTCGTCATGCAACCGTCTGCTCCAACCCAGATGGAACAGAAATTTCGGCTTCCACGAGCGGCTTTGGTTTTTTTTAAGGCAATACTTCTGTCCGAGTGCCTCTTGTCCCAAAATAACGGAAGAGTGATTAGGTTTCAGTGCTCTACGCTTTACAGTGAATACATATAATTACCTGTAATATTTCAGATTAAAATATCTATCAAACATTAGTTTTAAAAAATGATTATTGAGTATGATAATTGCAATATGTTGTTTTTATCAGATTATGTAAGTGAAATTGGAGTCATTTTTCTTGCAGCAAATAAAACCATACGTATTTTTTTTAAATAGATCGAATGCCCAATGTATATCAGAATCAAACCTCCCCAAACCAATAAGGCATTGATCAAACATTGATTCTGAGACTGAGTGGACCAATTAAGGGCAGGGTGACCGGGGAATAATGGCAACAAGACACCGAGAGGGAGCTGAATGGGAGACCCGATTCCTCCTAATTATGACAATTACGTAAAGTCACGCTGGCTAAAAGACTATATAGGTTGATGTCAATTTTTAGAACGAATGTAATTTATTCTTTATACGTCTACCTGTGGCTCTTACAGGTGAGGCTTGTTGTGGAAGCAATATCCCTGTTATAGTTCATAGAAATAATAACAAAAAATTAAAGGACTTCATTATAAAACTAAAATCGTTGACTATAAGAACAATCCTTCCTCACCAACATGTAGCTCAGAATATAACGAATCAAATATACGTTGGATACTCCGGACGGACATAGGATTTAGGGTTCAGTAAATTGTAACCCTTACATAATGCGGGTGTTCGGACTGCTTGAAGCCCTTAATGTTAGCAATACTAATTACCCA
>NC_051404.1:48573098-48573421 GCF_015228065.2 Penaeus monodon
AGCATTAGGGATAATGCCGGTTCTACGAAAATGACCACAGGTATCCTTCGCATTTTGGTGATCTCTAGGCTTCCCACGTTGAAAATCTCGTGGATCTCTTGCGAGAGACTAATAGCCACTTTGGAAAAGACCAAAATCTCAACCTTATGGCAATTCTACAGTGGCTGTGGCCATGAAAATGGATCACGAGATTTAGAGTTTAGCAACACGACTCCATTTAAATCCTGGGACTCACGTGTTTATGGCAATCTGGGAATGATTGCTGCTCGGTCTTGCGGAGAAGGACTGAAGAGGAAGACAAGAATTTTCAAGTAAATCGACTG
>NC_051404.1:48573873-48573964 GCF_015228065.2 Penaeus monodon
TATCAACAAGTTGCTATTTGTTGTTATATAACATACATCATATAACAGGAAACTGGGCGTTTCCGTTGTAGTTTATCTAAAAGGCCAAGTA
>NC_051404.1:48574061-48574482 GCF_015228065.2 Penaeus monodon
GATAACAAAAATGATAAAAAAAGTAGTAGAAGGCGTGGAAATCCTGAGCTGGCGCCCCGAGCGACGCCAGCGCCTGTTTCTCGCCTCTGCTCCTGAACTCGGGAATTCTTCCAGATTCTGTCTTTCCTGAATCTTAAAACATTTCCGAGAGGAATGTCTCCCAGCGTCCGAGGGGGAGGCCAAGGGACTCTTATCCTCCTTTTTTAGTTTTAATGTCTTGTTTCTCTCTTTTCTTTCTCACCTTCGCTCCAGTGAAGAGTAACTTGCCCTTGTTAGAAATACACTCGCGAAAAGGGGGAGTGTACGGTCAGAGTCGCGTTCTCAGCCACACATGCTTTAAGAGCCATGTGTGGTTGCTTGCATGCACGGAGGCAAGTGCATGGCAGTGTGTCATTTTTCTTGTGGAACTTAAAACTAAAAG
>NC_051404.1:48574538-48575107 GCF_015228065.2 Penaeus monodon
GTCAAGGTATTACTAATTAAATGGTGAAATTTCGTTCAGTATTTTCTATGAAATACAAAAAGAATTATGGTTTGGTTTAGTTTCGTTCAAGTGATTCGAATCAAGTTTACGTGTGCAGGTGCTTAGGCCTACTCTGTAGTTCCCACTATTCGCCTGCCGAGGTAAGGTTGTTTCTGCGGGATTGTATCGCGGGTGTTGAAAGAAATATTTAGTTATGTGAAGAAAAAAATGGTTTCTATTGCTATTTTATTTGTGATAATTTTTAATTTATATGTTGTAAATATCAATTAACAGGACTCTACTCCAGCCAAGGGCCGGGCAGAGAGACGTCCATTTTGGTTCCTGATTGCTGACCCACGTCAGAGACCAGCAAGTTACAAGAATAACGATAGTTATTTAATTGGTTTAGGTGTTTATCTGGTGCTCAAGTCGGCGAGACATATATAGCCGCTTGAGGGGGAACTGTGTTTCGGCGTTGTTTTTTTTCTTTTTCTTGTGTGAACAATTTACGCAATAAAGCAAAGAAAAGTCAGTGAAATTTTATTTTCTACCCAGATCTGTAATTCTAA
>NC_051404.1:48575800-48576217 GCF_015228065.2 Penaeus monodon
ATTCAAGTACAGCATGGTCACTTCAGCTTTAATCTGATTCATATCCTGGTGCCTGGTAATCGTACGAGCAGTCAGGTGGAAATGTGTGAGCAATTCAGTCACGGATTTTGGAACATGTGTTTTACTTATATATAGCGTACTGGTATTATCAATTAAGATTGTGTTCGCATTGTATTTGTTTTGGTCTACCATGAGTTATAGATTACCAATGCTCCCTTTACAGATAGTCGACAACAATTAGAGGAACTTTGTACTGTTGAAACTATTTCTAATAATTAAGTTCATCATTAGAAAATTTTTGTTATCAGCAGTGGACATAAATAAGTAATGAGGCACATACATAGATATATATGTACATGCGTGTACACAAGCACATTGGATTAGATTTTAGAGTAAATGATAGTAGATACTGGGTTA
>NC_051404.1:48576336-48577064 GCF_015228065.2 Penaeus monodon
GAACGAAGCCTACAGCGAGGTGAAGGAAGAAGAGTGTGGATATAGTTTACACAGTTAAGACAAACAAATACCAAGTGTTGCTGACACTTCCATGGCTTTCACTGACAAGTGATTGACAACCGGTGATGAGGAGCTGAATGTCAGGTCACGTCAGGTCAGGAATGAGTTTAGGCACTAAGTTCAGATTTTCACGCGGAAGGCACATGACCTGAGCCGCAAAATAATTAGTAAATGTGCTATTCCGTAGAGTTTCCGAAATTATAGCAGGCATTCGCAGGGAAAAAAAGGTCATAGGATACTGTAGGAAGGATAGAGGCGTGGATATCATAAAAGAGGATATGTAGTTAAGAAGATTACATATGGCTCAGCAGAGAAAAAGAAATTGGAAAGGGAAAGGGAATAAATATGATGCTGTATCAGGTGGTAAGCAGAATAGGCAGGTGATCTACCAGCATGGGAGAAAAGCCAGCTACAAAGACGGATTGAAATGAAGGACTAAAACAACAAGAACTATGAGCAAAATGTGGGTGATTAAAAGCGACAGAGACCGGGGCGAGCAGGAGCATATTGCGAAATTCGCAGAAGGGCATTGAAAGTAAAATAAATTCTGTCGGAGAGACGCAGTGTATGCAAAGCTCGTTATCGAACAGAACACCGAATAAAATTACTAGACTTACTGATATCCGGTAAAAGGGCGATTCAGTCGGGATATTTGGAGAGATCAAATT
>NC_051404.1:48577229-48577796 GCF_015228065.2 Penaeus monodon
GTTGGGGAAAGGAAGCGGGATTCCCTTTGATGATGCTCAAAGAGCCGCTGGTATTATGGTGATGGTGAAGCTGGCTAAGCTAATGATGATAAAGAGGATATTTGATTGCAGCAACCAATGTTATACATGTGACAAATGCAATGACAGTGGACATGCGGATAGCAAGTGTCTGAATGATATTTGAGGAAACTTTTTAGCATCATCAAAATTATACCATATCGCTAAGAATGATGATAACACTATAGCCTTTCGGACTATATTTGAAGCCTGTCTAGGTGTGCACCATAGTCCTGTTGATACTGTGGCTACTAGTGAATTGTCCTTCCCTCCCTGTGTCCTGTAAGCGTTTTCTACTTTTGTAACAACGACCAGAGTAACAGTATTTTGCTTAAAGTTATATCTTCACGCCATAATGACTTTCGGATGAATGTAGAATTAGTTATATGAAAACCATTACGATATCATCTGACTGAAACGGAGTCCTCTCACAGACCCTCGCGGCGGAAGACAAGAAATATCCACATCCTGCAGGCAGAGAAGGGATGGGGACCGCTAGCCGTTGCAGAT
>NC_051404.1:48578427-48578822 GCF_015228065.2 Penaeus monodon
CATTTGCCTTTGTGCATATTTTATATGTACTATTATTATTTCATGTCTATATAAATATACACACGCATGTGAACATCCGTTCCCTCGACGCCGCTTCTCTTTTTGCGCAAACGGCGAGTATCTTATTAATTCTTCCGAGGAGTTGAAGGTTTAAGCTTAGAGAAACAAGAAGTTCCCAAAGTGCAAGACAAAGTGGCAAACATCGCTGGGCCATGCATTAAACTCGGCAAACAGAGCAGCAGACTATTCAAGTTAGCAAATAGATCCAGAACTGTGTGAAAGGAAAGTTCTGGACAACTTTCACAAAGTTAGGCAATAACACGCCACAGCAAAGCCCAAACAAACATATTATCAATCTCAATTACTTTGCATGGGACTGCGAGGATTGATCGATT
>NC_051404.1:48579471-48579585 GCF_015228065.2 Penaeus monodon
AGCAACATGAAGCGAGAGCGAGCAGAGTATACAAGAGAGCACAACTTTTGTGGGAAAATTTGCTGACCTGCGCCACTGACGTCCTTGTGTGTTGACTAATTATCAGACCCTTTC
>NC_051404.1:48579655-48579768 GCF_015228065.2 Penaeus monodon
GTCTGTCTAATGTATTTGACTCAAAAATTTTCCAATAATGTTGCACAATAAATCAGATAATATTGGACATTCGGAATATTGCATGTTTATGGCAATTCTTGGATCATGGTAAT
>NC_051404.1:48579801-48580548 GCF_015228065.2 Penaeus monodon
TATGCCATGACAATTCTTAAATTATGCCGTCTCTCAAGTCTTGGTAATTCTTAAGGCGACAATATCTATACCTGGAAAACAAGGTGATCCCCCTTCCGACTGCAGACCAATTTCCAGACTCGACTGCAATTTCAAACTCCTAGGAAGTCTAATCCTTCCGCACATTTCTCAGCTGATAGCTCCGTTCACGTCACAAGAATAATCTGGACTTCGATATAACCAGAACACTACAGGATTATTTCTTATTAATCTCTCTGATGGATTTGATCCAGTTGGACACGGCGACCTTATACATTAGCTGGCTTGGCTTATCAAATGGATGGAGTGTATTTTTCAGTATGACAAAGGATGAATGAATAAGAACAGGGAACACCTAACCCCAAACACCCTGTAGGCTCCGGCGCCACTCGGGTCGCCCTAAATACAACCTAAATCCCAAGAAATTACCTTTGATACTATGATGAGTAGCATCGCGAGCGACAAAATAACACCAAAAAGACAGAAAACCGATACGAGATACAGCATAACTGCTCCTCCCTAGAATCTGCAACAGGAAAGGGAAGGAGAGAATCTCCAATTTGCGCAAAATGCCAACACGGTCTGCGAGGTATGCATCCCCCGTTACGCGAGGGCCGCGTGCAAAATTAACAGGGGATACGGGACAATAAACCGATCGGGGGATTTTTAAATTGGATTGCGGTCGAGGCACTGGGGTTGCGGCGCCAGGCGAGCCGACTCACTTATGAT
>NC_051404.1:48581401-48581745 GCF_015228065.2 Penaeus monodon
AGTCCTATTCTTTTTGTTCTTTTTCCCAACGTCTTCAAATCAAATGCGAATTCGCCGACCCACACCGCAGAAGAACGTACCTATATATAATATTTGATGTTCACATGAACACCTTCCTCCAGAGTCCGTTCACACAGTATTAGCATAGAATTCATTCACGCATTACTTGCAGAAAGAATTACGCATGCACACTACTTCGCATGAGGCCTTTAACATCCCAGAATCTATCCAGGAACTACTATTAATAATATGCTTGATATATTGAGGAGACAGGAAGATGAATCGTAAATCACGAGTTATATTCGCTAATTACAAACCGAACACGCGAGCGCCGTGCTCACACT
>NC_051404.1:48581767-48582234 GCF_015228065.2 Penaeus monodon
GAATTCTTAGCCGAATAAAATATAATACATTTAAAAATATACAGAAATTTATAGGAAATGCCCAGTCTTATAAAACCATAAAAATACTACATAATGCAATATGTAAAAATGAAAATTATATGAAACAATATGAAACAATTCTTAAATCCTAAGAAAAAAATGTAAAATTAAAATAACCAATGGTGCAGAACAGTCTCAAGAAATCTACCAGCACATTGCCTCCCATGTAAGCGATCTTTACGCTGTTCCTGATTTAGTGCTATTTTAGTACTCGGTTCGGATTTAGACTGGATCCTTCACTGAGCGATAGGCAAACGGGCAGAGAACGCTGGGGTAAAGGCCTCCCTCGTGATGCAAGTTATCTGTTGCAATGACCTTGCAACAGAACGGTGATCGGAATTTCATAATTTCTGATTATTTCTTCGTCATATTTATTTCATAGATAAATAGGTAATTAAATCTCCGAC
>NC_051404.1:48582845-48583133 GCF_015228065.2 Penaeus monodon
CTGGCGCTGCTGTTGCTACTTTCAGTAAAAATAAACGCCTCCAGGCCTGCCCTTCCAGCCATGCCCACGTTTCCATTCATTAACATAGATTCGCTGAACATGCACACTGCGTTAGGCTCTGCGCTGCTTCGAGAAAGCTTTGTGCGACTCTCAGCAGGCGCTAGGCCATAGTCGCGAGGCCTGTCGATCGAGTTCCTCCGAGACGCAGGAGAGCAGGTCGGGGAAGCGAGGACTTGCGGGCAATACCCCAGCCAAGAAAGACGACGGTTCATCGGTTGATGTTTCGTC
>NC_051404.1:48583212-48583822 GCF_015228065.2 Penaeus monodon
ATGGTGTCACCTAGCTTTACACTGCGGGTCCGTTCCTCCTGAAGCTGTAAAATCTAATGGTTTGAAACCTCCGTAAACTATGTTTTTCTTTGTTTCCTTCTGATTCCGCTTTACTTTTTCTCATCTTCAGCGAGCTTATGATCCGTTGCTGATGTTAAGCTTCGATGGCGCGGAGCCACAGCTTCGGAGAGCCGGTGGTCGAGGGCTTTCAGGCAAAAACGTTGGCTCCACCTGAATACTATGAGGAATTTATTGCAACATTTTGGCTGTTACCTGTTGCACTTCATCATGTCAAGCACAGAGTCTTTACTTTTGCACTTTACTGCGTGGCCAACATCATCGTTTGATCTACGTGAGTTCGGTCTTGGTAAGCTTTCCACTGACCAATCATATTGAAGAGCAATACAGCCTTAGTGAATTTTTGTTTGCTATGAGTGAAGCCCTTGGTCTCGACTGGCATTGTTGTTAAACAGTCTGAAGTTCCTGCTTCTTATGCAGTCTCAGCCTCTGACGCATGAGGCGTCCTGGTCTTTGGCTGTTCCTGTTGTCGTGTCTGGCGGTCTTTTGGTAACACGTGGTGGCAGTACCGTTTTGTCTGTCTCACGTGCAT
>NC_051404.1:48584011-48584848 GCF_015228065.2 Penaeus monodon
AAAGCCGAGATAAACATATCCCATAAGGTCCATCTAGCGGTTGAAACCTCTTTTGCAATGTCAGGGACTGTCCTCATCTGGAATGTGGGTAAACGTTGCAAAGGCTGCACGAGTTAGGCCTTATCTCTGATTGCGTTCTTCTCCGATACAAGCTCAACGTTGAACCCAAGGACTTACGGCAGCTCTCAAACAGCTGACTACCACGACTTACATGATAATGGCCTCTCTGCTCCCATTTCGGCATTATTAATGAATAAATCTGAGAAAGTTGGTAAGCGACACCTATGTGCGATTTTTAATACGATATTTTTTTCTGTTAAAGAATATTATCGTGTTTCGCGTAAATTCAGATTTCCCGTTATGAAGAAACCATCACGAACTATTGCAACGGTATAAGCCCATTAGCTGTTAAGGGGAATGAAGCCCTTTTGGTGTGAGCTGCCCCCACCATTTCCCGCCTGGTCAGAAACCGGCTTCATATACGATGCGGGCAACTTATTTCCAGTTAGTTAATCGTTAATGCGCAAATATACCAGAAGTGCTTCGGTACTCTTGTTTTTACTAAAGGAAAAAATCGAAATAATTTTCATCACAGACTGTGCATTGGCTACCTACGCTGGACCCGAAGGAGTTTCAACCGGTTTCCTCTCGCGTCAGCGTCGATTGCCATGTGATTATCTCTTGCAGTCCTAATTGGCTCTGTTAACCCCCACGCGCCTGTTTGCCTGTTTTACTGTTACTTATTTTATTCTTATTCGTAATTATATTTCAGCCGAGGTAATAGCGCTCCTATCACAGGCCGGCAAGAAGTTCCTACGGGAAACGTAAGCAGAAGGG
>NC_051404.1:48585100-48585380 GCF_015228065.2 Penaeus monodon
GAAGGGCCCTAAACGATGAGCAAACACTGGACGTCTTCACACTAGGGTTGAGCAACAGACGCCTTTTGTCGTAGCTGATGGATGGAATTGCTTGGTTTTCTGGGTTTTGCTCAGTACCGTTTTCCTTGCCAAATCATATTAGTTGGCTATGGAAAATATGTTATATATCATAGTATCACTGTTCTTTTACATATACGAAATAAGAAGCAGCAACAACTGATAAAAAAGGTGTAATACTTGCTGAAGCTGAAATGGGATACTGCAAGGTGATATTATTACC
>NC_051404.1:48585864-48585976 GCF_015228065.2 Penaeus monodon
TGCGCCGCCGCATCGCCCTCGCGCCGCCACTCAGGGGGAAGGTCTATATAGGTATACTTATACGGACCTTGTTTTCCAACCCTCCATACCAGCATGACAACCAAACTCTTAC
>NC_051404.1:48586082-48586384 GCF_015228065.2 Penaeus monodon
ATTTACTTTACCAAGACTCGAAACTTGCTCACGGGAGCGAACAAGCGAACGAGTGAGATTTGTGAACGCTACCGCTCCTCACGCCTCGCCTGCCACGGAGCTTTGTGGTGATCGCGCGACCGCACTCGGGAGAGACAGCAGCAGCCACACCAGGTTGCAAGGCAGGTCTTGCTATACTGCGACGTCTACTCCACTGGCCCATCCTCGTGCCCGCCGTGCCCCGAACGTTACCACAAGTTGAGTATTCGTGATACCTGCTATTTGTTTGGGCAAAAGTAGTTGCCACATGCTAGTGCCATTCG
>NC_051404.1:48586413-48586625 GCF_015228065.2 Penaeus monodon
GTCATTAAAACTTCTTAATGTGTATTATTATTTTTTCCTTGGGCCTTCCCAAACCACTGCTCACCACCGATAGCGAACCTTTAGTATAATGTAAATACAATACTGAGAGGAAGTGCAGTTGAATAGGCATAACAAAGCTGTGGACTAACGGGGTTCCACTCTAAACAGCAGGTATATGCTACAGCATTAAAGGTGGCGGCTTAACGCCACAT
>NC_051404.1:48586686-48587279 GCF_015228065.2 Penaeus monodon
AATCATAATTATCATTATTATTTCATTGATTACTTTTATTTTACCAATGTTACTATTATTAGCGACAAAAGAATAATCACTTCAACGTCAACTTATTAGCGGTATTTATTATTGCTACGCTACTCCCATGTGATTTAACTAAATGGTTATTAATCAATTACCCCATAGTCCTCTTTTTCATCCTAATGACTTTATTAATTACAATGACTTGGAACGTCTCCATGACAGATTTGGAATAAAGTAAACGCATATTTGAGATGGTGGAATTATATCAAAAGCAACAAAAAAATAATCACTTCAGCGTCAATTTATTAGTTTGTTTCGTCTTCACTCAGGAATGTGGTGTTTATAAAGGTAAGCCTCCATTTGTAATTATAAAAATTATTAAGTTAGGAACGGCCTGTGAACAGGTAAAATGTCTAAGAAAAAATCATCTGTCTTCCTGCAACTGACAACAGATGTCAGCGCCGTGGTAACCACCAATTATAAAAGCCATTTCACGCTTAGCTAGAAATTAAAGTGGCAACCCTCACGGCTGGGGACGCAGGCGTAACTCACACGCCGGCAGAGGGCCCTACATGTATATATAGATT
>NC_051404.1:48587597-48587814 GCF_015228065.2 Penaeus monodon
GGGTGGGGAGGGGGCATATCTCATTATAACCTGTGAGCGCTTGGTGTGAACAGAAGGATCGCTGTAATAGAGTTTCTTTCCACGACGAGTATTAAAGCGGCGTAGCATTTTTTGTCGTAGACTTGTGTTTAGCCATAATAATAATCATGCTTTTGTTGTTACTATTATTTCTTTTGAACATTATCATATACCATCATTTGTTCTTATCATAACCACT
>NC_051404.1:48588886-48589025 GCF_015228065.2 Penaeus monodon
GCTGTGCCTACACAATGTCCCTCAAATTTCTCGATATATATCTCGCTTTCCTTTACACACGTCAATCGATCCATCTACCGCCCATGTCCGCGAGCCATGGAGAGGGGCGAGGGTTTTTTAGCGTGTCCCCGCTGCGGCT
>NC_051404.1:48589064-48590279 GCF_015228065.2 Penaeus monodon
AGCGGGCCTCTTCCCTTCCGCGCCGCCGATCCCTCCTCCGAGGCTCCTTCGCGGGGCGCCTCGCTCTCCGGGATCCTCCACTCCCCGTGCTTGGCGACGGCGGCGAGGCCTCGGAGTCCATCGAGTAGGATCTGTGCCGGCGTGGCATCCGGCCCGGCCTCGAGGACCCCAGCGCTCGGCCGGACCGGTTTACGTTACTAATCCTCGCTGATCCGGGCTTACGGAGCTTTAATTATGAGCACCAATTAAGGAGGGGCGCGGGTTTCCTGGCCGAGGTCGAGGGGAAGAGAGGCTTAGGGGAAAGGGGAGCTGACGGAGCGGCGGGCAGGGGGTCGCTCAGGGGAGTAAAAGGGTTGTTAAAGGTCGCTATCACGAAGGGTTGGAGGCCGGGGGAGGGCGCCAGAGCGTCACGGGGCAGAATGCGGAGTGGATGTGCTGCGGGGCCGAGGCTGGGAGGACGAGGAGCTCAGATGGCGAGTCGATCCGTAAGGGCGTGCTGGCATCTGTCACTCTGTCTCGTTCGGCGTTTCCCACAAACGCAGGAGGACGTGAACATTTTCTGCTCTGAATTAAAGGGCACGGTTGAGGAAGGCGAGGAGGCATATGCCAAAAATGCCCATGAAATAATGTGTGCGACTGTCCGCGTCCTTATTGTACCAAACAGCCATACATGAACACATAACATACTCACAAGTACATGCATACACTCACACCCACTTACGAAAACTTAAATACCTACCGCATGCCACATCAACCAACGGCGCCATCTATTGTTCAGTGGGAAGACATAAAAATGTTATTGGAGAATATTGTTGTAATCATACAATGCTAATCCTTTAAAAAATCAAGACGCCTGATTGCATTGGAAACACTGAGTCGATATGAGAACAGTTACATATGACATTAACAAACACCAAAGCAAATATACCCTTCAGTCTCATTCTGGATTGTATACAGCACACTGCGAACCGAACGGATTATTGTTCAGACTCTGAATGTCAACCACTGTCCAGTCCCATGCAACATCAGCGAGTCCCAATCCTCAGTCAGTGATCGGAAATATGGAGAGTATGGGGAATCTTCTTGGTCGGAAATATAAGTAATTACAATGGAAAACTGAGTCATAGTGTACGTACCACAAAGTTATAACTTTGTTTTTATTACACTTTTATAGTGAATAAGTGTATGGCAGACTTAGTTCTCCCTGAAAGCACG
>NC_051404.1:48590409-48590508 GCF_015228065.2 Penaeus monodon
CTTGCTTCTCCACCTGAGGCGCGAGGCGGAGAAATTGGGCAGACCCAAGAGAGCTGTGTGTACACAGGAGAAACGGGCGCGGACTCGAAGATCAGCGAA
>NC_051404.1:48590813-48591507 GCF_015228065.2 Penaeus monodon
CGCGTTCACCACATACATTCAATATTCATCTTCATGGGATGGGACGGTTCTCTCCAAAACATTTACAATCCGAAAAACATGTTCATCACAAGATCGTACACACCTTCAACTCATTAACATTAGGTTTTCATTATGAGGTAAAATTATAAAAACTGTCGGTCCATTATGTACTTACCGGCATCCAAAATGGGGAATTAACGTTCATAAATTCTCACAGGGAAACGCCAAGGATTCCCCGCCGCCGTCGCTCTCCGTTGCGCCCGTGCATTCGGCCTCAGCGTCTACTTCCTGTCAATTGCACACGTACCTGATTTCCATTTAATTTTCCACCACGGTGATACTGCGTGATGGAAACTCCAGTTTTAATTGACTTTGTTAATTTTTTTTGTCGAGATTTTGGAATAATTACTAACTATCTTCCAAGAATTTGGTTCCATTCGTAGCAGCTTCAGTCGCAACGTAAAATAGTACAAAAGAAATTTCGATGGATTCGATGAGTCCTTTAGTTATCACAAAAAGTATTAATGATAAAATCTTACATTAATATACATAGATAAATACGTCCCTTTATCACTCAAAAATCGATGGTATAAATTACAGCACACGATTTTTTTTTATTTCATCTTGATAAATTCATCAACATTCAAGGTTAAACTTGCAGTTTCCTGTCATTTTTTGTTAATAATTCATGTTT
>NC_051404.1:48591652-48591835 GCF_015228065.2 Penaeus monodon
TATATATTGCACTGTGCCTGACAGTCATACATTTTCTTAACATACTCGCCCTACGTCATGCCTCCTGACCGACGGTCCGTCGGGACATGGGCAAGGAATAGGCTGAACGATGCCCTTCGGCTTCCCCAGCAGGAGGAGGTTGTCGGGCCGGTGGACCTGTGGAATATTTATGATCTCTCCTTG
>NC_051404.1:48591895-48592507 GCF_015228065.2 Penaeus monodon
TGTAATAGGATCGAATGGCATAAATTTTTAATCAGGTTTAGTAACGTGGATAAACTAGTATGAGAACATATAGACGAAGCAGATTAGTGCAGTCGTATTCACGAAGGTAAAAACTCATACGGGAATCGTGGGCATTGCAGCCGAGTGGACGCTCGGACGCCAAGGAAAGGAGTTTATAAATGAACAGAAACAAAGACGATGAACGGATTCGAAGAAGAGGTCTGCAGCTCGGTAATCTCCCCGGTGCGTTGTACTGTGGTAATGGGAGCTTCTGTTATGTGCAGATAACCCTTTATTGCTCCAGAAGGCTTTGTACCTCAATCCGCAATTAATGGGTTTTGGAACGATAGTCTAGTCTAAAATAACAATAAAGTCCCTTAACTAGTTCGTACCAACATTTATTGGAATGAGTGCTAACCAGGCTTTGGTGTCGTAAAGGTGGAATTATCTTCATTGCCGAAGGTGACTGTCGCTCGAGTTTCGCCGCGCTGAGCTCAAGGGTGGAGGGGGGGGGAGCGGCTGTTGTAGGCGATGCGTTGGGCTGGCTTCGATTATTTCCGAAATTTCTTAATCGGTGCTAGATGCTCTTTGTGCAAATGCCATACTTGGTCG
>NC_051404.1:48592668-48593885 GCF_015228065.2 Penaeus monodon
CCCATAGGGCCGGGCACCTTTGCGTCGTCGCTGTGCCGGCCACGCGCCCGCCGACGGCCCCGCCCGGCGTCGTGTGTCGGCGCATCGGGTTTCATCTTTGTCTTTCAATATGCATACAGTGTTACAATTACTCGTCTGCCTCAGGCGGTTGGGAGGGTTTCCCGGTAATTAACTGAAGCCCCGTTGTGGACATATTACAAGCGCGTCCTGTAAACACGGTCGAGTACCCTTCCCTGCCCTTCGATTCTCCTCTCCCCACCTCCTCTGAGAGAGAGAGTGAATGAATGAATGAGAGAAACAGAGTGAATTCTTTTTGGATTTGATACAAAACTAATGTTACTAAATAGTAATGATAGAAGGAAAGAGGTGGACGAGGGAGAAAAGGAGAAGAATGAGAGTAAAAGGGAGTAGAAAAGCAGGGAGAGTAAAAGAGAGAGAAGGAATAAAAGTAAGAAAAAAAAAAGAGAGGAAGGGAGACCTTATGGGAAATAACGAGATTTCATTTCGTTCATTCATTTTGTAATATTACCTTTTGATAATATGACAATATGCTATGTCAGTAGTAGAGCGGATGTCGCTTATTTTTCTGTTCCGAAATTAGATTCGTACTAAATAGAGTCCACATATTAATACTTTTTATGACTTTTCACATTTTACTCAATGTAAAGTTAAATTCTGTTAGAAAAATTTATATGAGAAACTATATTCAAATATTTGTCTTTCCCTTTTTGCAAGACCTAAATTACCCACTTCATTTTTCTTTTCTTCTGTCTTAAGTTGTATTTTAATCATTTTTGGATTTATCCATATTTCATTATACTTTTTTTTACTATATAAACAACATAGAAATGTAAATACAATGAATTACATTAATACTGGACCTCCTAGTATAGGAACAGCTGCTAGAATAAGTTTTTATCTTCTTTACTTCGACTTACAAGCCCATTTCTTCTGGAACTTTACTATCTTACTCAGTGTATGAAATGGGATTGTCCAAAGTATGTATAAGCCTGGCAGTGGTTAGAGATCTTTGTTTAATATAAAAACTTACTGGTATAATTCTAGTAAATTTTCTATCAAGCGTTTCAAGAAAAAAACTAAATTATACCTGTTGTATGAGGCAACTAAAAGGATATTTTACGGGCAATGTATATAACCAGAATTGCTGCCAACTGTGTATTCGATATGTTTCCTCGTATCTATCTTTTTTGAGTTTC
>NC_051404.1:48593921-48595006 GCF_015228065.2 Penaeus monodon
GTCGCGCTCGCACCTCTCGTGCGACACAGCTCCAAATGTCTTAATTACTTTGAGTACTTTGGGGATGTTCATAAAGGGTGGGAATGAACAGATGAGAATAATTACCATAGTTATACATCATTGTAGATAAGAGTTACTATTTTCAGCTTCTAAATGAGACTAATTCTTTCCTTTTTAAAAGTATAAGTATGTTAGATTAAACCCTACTACAAATTTCAGCAGTTCTTCACACTATAATGTTGCCTGTAATGTGTTTGGAAATTGTAATCCAAGCCGGGAAATATTGAGCGGCCCAGCTGAGCGCCGAGAACCGAATACCATCGAAGACGTTGGCCACAAGCTGAATACGTTTATGCAACTGGAATTCTGCTCATTCCTTTACAACCGAAATGCCCCTAAAATATTAGCGAAAACCGGCTTTTACGATTCATACCTGAAGTGATCCCAATGATGCTATGTTCTCGGGAATATCATTTGAAGAAGGGCGCTTCGGATCTACGCACGGATTCGAAAATCATAGTCAGTTTGGGACAATTTTCAATATCAGTTTAACTTATTTTCCAGTGCATTTAATAAACGTCATCTAATAATCTTGTATATGCTAATGTTAATTCATAATTTACATCAGTGTGGGTGAATAAGATTCATTTCCACGATAAAAGTGAAAAACAGCACACCCTTAAATCCTACATTTTACGGTCTAACTGGTTTGTGTTCAGAACATCTTTATCAAAATGTTTAGCATTTTCGAGAGATATTATATGTCTCCGTTTAGCCCTGATAATCAGCGATGCCGGGCGCCCTATCGCTGTCGCAGGAGTAAAGAGGCGTCGAACAGCGGTCGTCGGGGCGGGCAGCATGCGCGGCCCACGCGGCGCCCAGATCCTTATCAGCCCCGACACCCAATATCAAGTTTTTACTCGGCTGATAATGACCCATAAAACACAAACGAGGCTCCCATTTCCAGGCCGGAGGGAAAGTGACTCTAACGACTTGCTGAGTTGAAGTTCGACGCGAAACCGTCGTGATGAACAGAGGCAGCTGGGTTAGGAGAGGCAACAATAGTTCAGCACAATTTTTATTAA
>NC_051404.1:48595135-48596218 GCF_015228065.2 Penaeus monodon
TTTAAGCTCGTCACCGCTATACTTTGTTTACACAACGATGACGTCTCGTGTTCGGATGTATCTACTAACCCTGCGTGGCTTTACCTGGCGAGAAGAAGCGCCACCCGAGCCCAGTGGTTTCCTTTGGCTGTTCCAACAAAACTGTCCTCGCCGTGGGTTCAGGATCGCTTCTCTGACTTCTGCAACTTTCGCCTGCGTGCAAAACTACATTTACATGCAGAAGCAGAAGAAAGTTGGGACGAAGACGTCCTTGCTAAGAAAGAGTTGAAGTTCCATTTGATGGTTTGATCCGAGAAATGTGACTGCGTGTTCCTGCAAGACTGACAAAAGGACAATTCTAACAAGCTCTTCTGTCTGGCGTCCCATCACTTCGTAGTACTGCAGCGTTTTATCCTTGTGTTTTCTCTGTTCCGTAAGTCGGATGAGAAGTATGAAGTATTGCTATTATTATCATACGATATCATACTTGTAGTCTAGCTTTGAAATGTGCATATCAAATCATGATGCAAAATATATGATAAAATATACTGTAATGTAATTATTCCTTTTGTCGGACTGCGGGGAACTAACTTGAACGAATGCATCCGCCGGTGCCAGGTGCTGGTGCACCCGCAGCCAGGCACGCCGAGTCTGACCGCCCGCTCCAGTGCACCGCAGCTCGCAGCTTCTCTCTGTGGGAATTATAGTTGTATCTGACGTATGATTTGTCAAGTGGTTTTATTGTGTACCTTCATCATGGTTTCCGCGTCTGACCCGAGGCGCGTGGGCCATGGACGTGCAACTGATCCTAAGCCAAATCACAAGGCGACGGATAGGCTTCAACCCAAAATAAATTGGCGACGCAAGTGGAAGCAAAGGAGAAAAATGGGACCATTAAGGAGGTTATCACTTCGATCGGTCTCCCAGCTGGTTGCACGCGGGCTTCGCCACAACCACATCGCCTTCCCAGAGGATGCTGCGCCCATCCTTAGAGCGCTCCGGCGGGAATTCTAGTGAAATGCCTCCGGAAATAATTTTGTATGCTTATATAGTATGCCATTATATATACACTTACAATAATATATAGCGATAGATACATTACAA
>NC_051404.1:48596535-48597412 GCF_015228065.2 Penaeus monodon
GTTGTCTGTATGCCTTTCTGTATGTATGTAGTTATACATAATTTTAACCTAAGCATGATTAGGCATGTACATATAAACATCCATAGAACCTTTTACACTAGAGACCCCTTTCTCAAACTTCTGACTTCAGCCATTTGTTTATTTACTTATTTTCCTTGCTACATATTTAAGTCGAAACGAAGAAATCATTCGACAATACTTTATTTCCCTAATCGTAATATCTTCTGTAAAGACCGCTTCATAACATATTAATTACTATAAATAGAGGAACGCCGATCAAACAAGGCTTTGCGACCCACTCCTCCCCCTCCCCCACCCCCGCTAGCCCTAAGCAACCCCCTTGGTTTCACGACCCCCCCCCATCCCTCCATGACCCCCTTGGGTTCGTGTCGCCAATTGGGAACTTCTGATGCACTTACACGACGATACATATCCAAGTATCACAACGACGGATGACGAGGACGCTTTCCTACACTGACCTCCCACTGATTCCCGATCACCTGACGCCGGTCCTCGTGCAGGGGCCCTCGGCGAGAGTCGGGGGTCGCTGTCCCCTAACGATGGAAGGCGCGGGAGAGAGAAGGGAGGACGGAGGCGAAGGGAGCGTGGGCGTAAAGGAAAAGGGTGAGGTCAGCGGGGACGCGACGGCCTTCCAGCGGAAAGCCATGGCGTCCGTTTCGTAGCAGTCGTGCCCAACATAACCTGGCCTTTGCGGACATGACCCATAAAAACAAATCATCGAAGGGCACAGTGTTAACCTCGGCGTTCATTCTCCCCAAATGTTAAATGCCGTGCCAGGCCCACAGGACCTTTGACTACAATTTTTATTGTGGTTATATGATTGTGTGTGTGTATATACATGTAGATAGGTAGAAAA
>NC_051404.1:48598094-48599131 GCF_015228065.2 Penaeus monodon
CAGATTTGCTCCCAATGAATGTTTTGCTTGGAATCTCTGGTCTGTGAATGGATTAAATTATTATTGTTTTACTTTATTTCCGTTGTTGATAAGTGTGTTTCTGAGATGATGTTACCTACAGTAATTGCCGACTGCGGCTGTGGATAGTTGGACCGCGAAGCGCGAGTGATTCGCATAATCTTAATAAAACGTAAAACACGATGTATTTATATAAAGTAAGTTTGTAACCGTATCGGAGGGACTCCTGTTGTATTGTTCATAATTCCGACCCAAAATTCAGTTCGGAGCGAGGCGTGTGTGTAACCCACTGTCTAAGGGGGTTGGATTGGTAACCTCTCCTATCCTGGCCGGACGCCCATTGGCTGAGGCCGATCTGATAAAGTACAGGTGTAGTTACAGGAGCTTGCATTCTTGCATAGCATTTTGTTTCTGCCATTGAATGCCTCCTAGAGTTAGCGCTCTTCGGGAAAAGCTGAAGGAGGAAGATGACTTTCTCGCCCAAGTTTATTTATGTTACACCTCATTAAGAGTTTGTTCAGCGATTAATTCAAGAATTTCAGCGTCCTCACAAAGGACTGCAAAGTCGCCCTCCCCGGGTGAAAAAACTTTCTTATTTCGCATGCTTATAAGGTTCAAAATACAAGTGACTAACGTCAACAATATTCCCATATGGAAAATATGCCAAAATGAACAATATTTTACGCAAAAGTATCATCGCCGTGAACTCCCCTACTAAACCAGGTTAGTCCTAGAAACCACTCCGTCCGCACCACCCTCACGCACCCAATACTTCATCGCGAAAAGGAAAGGCTGCTCACAAGGAGACCTCCGAATTCCCCGAAGTTCCTCGCGCCGCGCAGTCGAAAAGGCTCGCCGCCGCGGACGAAGCACTGTGGGAGAGTGATAAGATCAGAACTCGGCCGTGGTATTGGCAGCCACGAGTACCGATCCCACCCATCCGAGGCGCTGGTACCTTTCCCGTGGTTCTCTTAACCCATTCCAGCTTTTGCACCGATGCAAGTTTGCGTCTGCAGTAA
>NC_051404.1:48599168-48599478 GCF_015228065.2 Penaeus monodon
GATAGGGGAATACCCTTTTGACGTTACATAACTTGTATCTACTACTTGTAGATTTATTTGACGATTGTATTCTAAATATAAAAGGTACTGGACATGACAGGTACAAACATGCATGCAGCATTGGCACACATCACAGTACCCACAGTCTCGAAGGTACAATATGTCGCTGGGGTTTGATGTAATACAAATGGCAGATCGTCTGATACATAATCCAAGCAATCCGCGTTCGCTTCGGGCGCCGCCGCCAGGCGATCTTACTGCCGTCTGATCCAGGCGCGGTGGTCAAGGTGATCGCACAGGTCGCAGCCGG
>NC_051404.1:48599560-48599749 GCF_015228065.2 Penaeus monodon
AGCGTACTTGTGTGCATGTGTACTCATTCCACCCTTCATATCATTTCCGATTCCATGGATGGTATCAGTGGGACGATGTGTGAATACAGACGTATAAAATATTTCTAATTTTATGTCAGCATTTTCTTACGAAAAGCGAGTTTGAAAAATATTCATATCGTCAGATTACTAGCCTGTGTGATGGCAAAC
>NC_051404.1:48599829-48601224 GCF_015228065.2 Penaeus monodon
GCAAATGTGTCATGAGGGTAAAAGTGTTTCCTGAGGAATACCTAATGCTGTCGACGTGCCTCCTAAACGCGTATCATGATGGTCAGAAGTAGGTGAGAACCCGGCATAGCAAGTACCCCGAAGGAGGAACCTGTTCTCCTAAGTGGGCACTTGATGCCTGCAGGATGAGGCTGACGTGCGGCCACGGGAATCATGAGCACGTAAGCGCCCAGTCTCGACTCGATCCCTGGCGGTGCATGTCGGAATAAAAGCCACGAGTGTCCGAGCCATCGCAGTGAGCATTTGCCTCCGGGCGGAAGACGCATGTGTTTGGCACAGGGCTCGCCGCTCAAGGTCGCCAACTTGCTGACATCAGTCGACCATACAACCGCGGTTTTCTTTTGCTAATCGCACTGCCAGGATGCTGACTGCTCGAGCGAAGGCAAAGGCCCTGCTTCAAAGAGCGACGGCAAAGTCGTCTTGGATTTTTTTTTTACCGCGACAGTGATAAGCGTGTGACACGTATGTTTCTGGGCCGCGGTTTTTCTGTGATTATTTATGAGTTGTAATCTACTTTATACCATTCCATTGCCCTTTTCAATGTTCAAAAGCCATTCATTCCTAATTGTTCATGAATTCATTCCCCTGAATACTCCTGCCCTTACCCCATCGCCGCCAAATCCCTTTCCTCCATTCCCTTTGTGTTCAGTCACGAGGCACCACTCAACAACGCATTAATACGACTCGGGGTTGATGTGTCTTGTCTGATCTTTCGGAAATGGTAAAAGTTACGCTCCCCTGCAACACCAAAGGACGCTTGCGAGACCCTCACAGTAACCAAACAGAGGGAGAAAGCAATCTTAAAACCTTTAATCTGCATTGTCCCTTGTACAACATACTAAGATTGAAGAGGCGACGTGCAGAAAGTGTACCGGCAAGGATTTCAAATTCGCATTCAGCGTTGACAGCTGGTACATTTTCTAACAACCAGTCTCCGAGAAGTTCCATTGCCGTCAAAGGCCGCAATTGCCAACATAAGGCTCGCATGCGTGATAGTATATTTCGTTAGCTAATTTCCGTTTCAAATTTAAACAATCTCTTTTGCTCGAATATTGATGGGGAAAATCGAAACGCCTTTTACTTTACGTTGCCCTTCATTTTGTCAGTCTTGCTTTATTTTGGCTACACAGTCGAGAATTACAAATTTAATCAACTGTGTGCCCTGTCGTTCATAATCTTCGATCTGCAGAGTTTGTATTTCTCAGTGTGTAAATTTATGTGCACTTGTTTGCATTAATGCATTTTACTAGGAGAGCAAGATTTGCAATTGCTTCTGTAGGTATATGATTTCTAATTCATGGAAAATATAAAAAGTGAGAGGTTTGCAATGTATGCGACAATGACCCTCATTCTGCT
>NC_051404.1:48601999-48602519 GCF_015228065.2 Penaeus monodon
TGACTATCGATTCGAACCATCAAGTATGAAAGAAAACACTCGCGCCCAAATTGTCCGTCGCCGATATGGAAACTGTAGCGGAGCTCAGCGCCCTCGCCCACTCTGCCTAATGGGCGCCCTGGCCCTGATTTTCCTGAGGAGAATGTCGTTTTCATACGCCTCGGTTTCTTCACGACTTGGCTCGCCAGGATTTGAACGCTCCACAGAACGAGTTTGATCTTACGCTGACGTTAAAAAGAATATTTAATGATAGAACTATATACCTGCTGGTTGTAGTTTCAGTTTCGAAATAAATCGTGAAGATAAACATAGCGAAATAACTGCTAATTTCTAATAAACTTGAACCCTGTTTATAAATATACTTATAAGTGAAGGCATTACTCGGTGTGGTAGTTGATAGTAATTTATAAGGAAAATTTAACGTTAAAAATCCTGAAACTCTTAACATGATGAATTAGTGGATTGATTTTACATCATTCCCCCTGGACTGCGGGGATTATCTTCAGATGCAGTTGAGAAA
>NC_051404.1:48602605-48603149 GCF_015228065.2 Penaeus monodon
CATAGCCAGCTGAGACCCAAAAATATCTAAGATGTATGGAGGGGAGGGGGGGTAGCGTTTCCACATCCCAAAAGAAAACCACCTCTAACAGACACCGCCGTCTGTCCACCCGAAGGCGACGTAACGCCAGTCTTGGCTGTTCACTCTTCATCCAACTAAATGTATAATTTGAAGATACAAACAAAGCCATCGTTTAAATGAGTCAACATGAGAGCACTGCACCTGATAATTGGCAATTGATTTCCATTTGCTGTTAATTACATTATTAGCGAAAAAATGTACGGATATCCCTCGTTTAACGCGATTAATTAATCCCGCATTCGCGATCATATCAAAACTGCGTTCGGCAAATATAATAATCAATTTAAAGAAAGATAATTGAACCTTATTTGAGTAATAGAGTTGTCAGTCCAAATATGCCATTTCAATCAAACGCTGTGATATGGACTTCAAAATCTCACAATGACAGATCAGTAATTAGCGTCTCCATATTACATTCTCATTCGAATAAGTAATTTTGATGTAGAATTATCATAAAAACTTT
>NC_051404.1:48603275-48603771 GCF_015228065.2 Penaeus monodon
ATCAGCTTTATTCGAAAAGTAATGTGTCTTGCATGAAAATGGATGATTAGGTGTGTTCGTGCTCGTGTGTGCAAGTCTGTGTTCATATTTGTTTATCAAAATAAGACGGGATACCTTTCTTTCTTTCCATGCGACACTTCCGCTTCCCTCGGGCAACAAGGCTCAAATCCCACACAATAGAACGCAAATTCCAGCCTAAGAGGCGTCGGGCGGTGCGAACCAGCCAGGTGCTACAGCCTGCGTAAATAATGGTCGTCTCTTGATAGATTAATCACGCTCTATGCTCGCAATGTGTCACACATTTCTAAGCTCGTCTAATTTACGACTATTTACTAGCCCTTAATAGGTCGTGAGCAATTTACTTTCAGTTAATTGCGCAGTGATAAATGTGATCCCATTCACAGATTAAGGAAACTGAAGGTAAGTGAAAAATACTCTGAGATATGGGTGAATGAAAAGTAATATTAAAAAATTATTCATACTTCAGACATATGAT
>NC_051404.1:48603793-48604345 GCF_015228065.2 Penaeus monodon
CATTGCTTTGCCTCTTTTTATTACGATTTGCACATTTCCCAGTCTCCCTGATGTATTCCCTTCTTATATCATAATTTTTCTTCTACTTATTCACTTGTTTAATGTAATTTGCCCATTCATTCTTTCCAGCAGCTTTCGCGCTCAGTTCATCTTGATTTTCTTTTCCTTCGCTCGTACTTGGCCAACATTAATTTTAAGCTCGTGTTTCCTGCTCATTAACTGTACCCTTATAACTCACGGCTTTCCTCGCACGACCTGAATTACGCTGGCTTATGAACCAACAAAATACAAGGGCGCACGAGAGTAAGCTGTGCGAAAAATACCTAAAAAAGCTCCCTAAAGGTTGCCGGGTCTGATTTTGTGATAATTGACAACTGGCGGTAATTAATAATTGATTACCAAAATGGCCTGACAGAATTAATTCTGTTAGCTGAATGTTACATTGGCGGAATAAGGGTTGGAAGCTTTGTGCGGTGCATTTCATGGTCTTTGGGTGTTCATGAATGTGTTTGGAACATCAAAGGCTGCATGATAGCGTTCGCCAACGTACAC
>NC_051404.1:48604413-48604728 GCF_015228065.2 Penaeus monodon
ATAAATCTAAATCGAAAGGCAGCGCGGAATAAGCAAAGGTACAATGCCGAAGAATAAGAATTACAGAACCGAGCTCGAATGACCCCGCTGATAAAGAGAAATTTCCTCCCCCGTTCTCACGTTTCCCTCGAGACCAGGACTCGGCGGCGCTCGCCAGGTGGAGCGATTTGCCAAATAATTATAATAGAGAGATCTGCTCCTGAGGGCTTCTCTGCGCTCATGTCTAATCTCAAGCTAAGTAAAATTTTCTACCATAGACGATAATGATGCCTCTTCAAGAATTATATGAGGAGCAAGTATGCGTTTCGCAATGAT
>NC_051404.1:48604965-48605137 GCF_015228065.2 Penaeus monodon
TGTATTGAAGCATTTGCTACCTGATCCGGGGTCGTGATAAGACTTGGCGATCGTCACCAGAATGAGCCTTGCCTCCTGGAGAGCACTCCTGGCGGTTGAGGCTGAGGAGGCCGACGGCGCTCGCTCTGTGGAGCCGTAGCTCACAAAGGCTCGAACGGACAGAGCACGGCAG
>NC_051404.1:48605412-48605721 GCF_015228065.2 Penaeus monodon
TGTTATGCTTCTATTCCAAGGATATTACCTCCCTCTTCACCTCAGTCTCATGCCCTCAACAACTTTCCCAGGTCCTCCTCCCCATCGAGCTGACCTTCCCCCCCTCCCCCTCCCGCTCTCGACCCTTATCTCTGGTTACTTGACCTCCATGGAGCGGTGACGCCCCTTGGCGTCTGCCTTTATCTGTTATTCTCGAGGCTCCATGCGAGCCTTGTGCAGCGGCGCCTAGTTTGCCGTTTCAAGCAGTGATATTTTTCGAGGCTCTTCAAAGTGATATTATTATCTAATCAGCTGATATTATTGAATATT
>NC_051404.1:48610107-48611040 GCF_015228065.2 Penaeus monodon
GTGTATACAGCGGATTCGCACGCAGTCAGTCTACGTGCATCCCCTCCGCCACAGGTCTGACTGTCCCGAGCCACCTGGAACCTCGGCGGTGCCTGCTGCTCGAGACCGAGGCGGAGCCATCCCGCTTCCAGACGCATCAACATTGCCTCAAAGGGAAACTTTCCTCATGCAAAACTACTCTTGATTAAGTTTGATGAAATGCTACCTGATTCCTCATTTGGACGCTGCTCGGCGCCGCGCTCCAACTACCTGGCGCCTTCTTGGTCGCTCTCCGGGGAACCAGGTATCACGGCTGCTCTACTAACTTTGGCCAGGAACAGAAGGGACGTCGAAATTCGCTGATTAATTGGCAGGAATGAATCCCAGTTTATTAGCATCCTGGTGAGAGTTGGGAAGCCACGCGTAAATAATAGTTATAAGAAATCCCTGATCATATATCAACCTCAAAAGGCTTATTGCCATACAAAGATTAATGCATCTTTCGCGATCCAGTGAAAACTTAAATGATTTATTAATCAGTCTTTATTCTTGAGCCATACGTGTTTTCATAATAAGCTTTTGATCGTGATTATTAATTTCATTGTGATCAGAGGAAAAGTTACGGATAAACTTTGAAGGTGTCGACATCCACAAGGTTCCCTTAAAGGAATAAAGCAAACGTGCGCCTCCCTTTGCACCCAGAACGGTCGCTGCTCTTCGCCCGTTCCATCAGTTTGGGACAAGAATTTACTTTATTGCCTCGGAGTGGTTTCATGAAGGATCAGTAGCAGAGCAACATCAAATTATACATTATTTCGTGTCAGACCATGGTTGTTATTTTGAGAAAATGAGGTAATACACGTTTTACTTGTCTACGTTTGACAAGGTTATTCCTCGCGTCGGCGCTTGATGAAATGATAAAATTCCCTGCCCCTTTCTGCCCTTGTCTTCGGC
>NC_051404.1:48611150-48611906 GCF_015228065.2 Penaeus monodon
CTCGCTTTTACCCTTGTCCAGTAGACACGGTTCTTCCTCGGCGATGACGTCACTGCACCATCAAAGCCAGAGTAAAGTGTCGGTGTGAGGCAGTTGCTCTGAGGAGGGGGGGGGCTGTACCTTAAGCAAGGGAAGAAGGGAAAAGTAAGAAGTGTGGATAGGCATAAGTGAATACTAGCAAAAAAGAGCATATGTAAGCATGTGTAACAAGTAAATGGCATTGATATTAAAGTCACTCATAATCTCGACACACGGATCGCTGACTTCTTTTGTTCAGCTCCATTTTAACCATCCGGATCTCCTCAGGATATAATGCATGACTAGTAAGATCTTACTCGTGTATAAAAATTATTCAAAAAGTAAGTTTGCGAAGGTCATTAGCGGTGCGATTCCGTTCGGCATTAATCTGTTGCCTCAAGATATACCGGAGGCAAGAGCTGGATTTGGGTCCGTTTCTCCTCCGGCTTTATGGCCTAATATTTCGATAACTGAATCGATTTGTCTACATGAAGGGCACTTAACACGGCAAAAAAGGCACTTCGGGCGGCCGCGCTTGGCCTCGAGTCTGGCGGGAGGAATTGCCACTGGATCAGCCGGCAAGTTTTTCGCCTTTCAGAAGAGCGAGTTTCTCGTTTCACTTTCGGTGCATATAACGGCGATTAGAATGAAATGCGACGAAGGATGAAAGTTTGCTGTTAATAAATAGGTCAGGATATGTGCGATTTATAGCGTGTAGATTGTCTATCACCATGGCAG
>NC_051404.1:48612037-48612105 GCF_015228065.2 Penaeus monodon
CTCCCCACCTACCTACTTACCTCCCTCTTTTCCTATCGTTCTCCTTCTTTCTTTACTCTTTCTATAAA
>NC_051404.1:48612315-48612708 GCF_015228065.2 Penaeus monodon
TCATGTGATCTCTGGTAACATAATTTTAGTTTTAAGACTCCATTTAACTTCCCTCAGGTGCTGATTCGCCAAATAAAGGCGACTTTAATAAATGGAACTGATTTCTAGCTCTTACAGCAACGCGATTTTAACATAACAAACGTAGGATCTTTTGTGCTGTTTAAAAATACCTGTTTACCAGCGCATACGCCGTACCTATTTTCGTCGCCTTTACTCATTCACAAGTGATGATAATAGGCTTTTCTGACAAGGGCATCTCTGCGTATTGATTTTCGATGAATGCCGTGTGAGGCGAGCGCTCGGTGAAAAGGCTCACGTGTGATTAGCTATTCATTTTTCATTACTGTTAGCGACTAAGTATTTTTCGAGTTATACTACTAAAGAATTAACGGC
>NC_051404.1:48612774-48613315 GCF_015228065.2 Penaeus monodon
GTCGGGATTCGAGGAAGGTGAAACCCTGAGCTAATACCTGGTAACTCATGGCAACTCATGGCAATCATTTAGTCGAACGCCATATTAAAAAAAGTAATAATACATTAAAACAAGAAAGATAGTACTTCGCAAACTCCTTTGTTCTCTCTCCTCGTCGTTCTGTTTTCCTTTTCCGACAGATCTTACAGTATCTCCTTGAACTTTATACTTTACAGGCCCTTCGTCGTGGGCAATTCTACCGTTTGGTGAGCTGTACCTGTGCATATAGTGCAAAGATGAAATTAATGAAATGAATAATATCACAATGAAACATAGGTCTTTAATAGTTCAATTTCACGTTTTCATCAGAATTACGTTGATTATTCATTTCGCATTGTGTGATTACTCATTCTCTTTCATACCTTACAACCATTCTCAAAATGAATTGTGTTCACTCTGTACCCACGTCATTCTTCCAAGCAAGAAGGGCATGCTACGTCTGGGTTACTTACACTTGATTAAAGCATACATATATATGTAAGGGGTGTAAGTGTGCTTGTGC